>NC_132879.1:54343343-54672093 GCF_030463535.1 Salminus brasiliensis | reverse complement strand
GAGCTGTGGAGCAGTGGAAGAACTGTGTTCTCTGGAATGATGGGTGGTGGTGCTCCATCCAGTACTTTTGGGATGAGTTGTGAAGTTGGGGATGATGAGGTGAGGTGGTGATCATCATCCAACATTCTGACCTCACTGACGCTCTTCTCACTGAATGCAATCAAATCCTCACAGCAATGCTACAGAATCTAGTACAAAGTCTTACTCCAACAGAAGCAGGATCAACTTCTCAAAATTTCCAAAGACACAATGAATGAGCAGGTGTCCCAATACTTTTGTCCTTATGGTGAATCTCACATTTTGGAATAAAACTCTTCATATATGAAACATATGGGACAGGTGTGTGTGAGTGAGTGTGTGTGTGTGTGTGTGTGTGTGTGTACTTGTGTGGTTCGTCTCACCTGAGAGCTCTGCTGTCAGGCTGTCTGTGTCTCCATATTCAAACTCCAGGTTGGGGGATTCCATGGAGCCCTGAGGAAAACAAGGAAGTGTGTAAATGTAATGAGCACAACCCAACCCAACACACACACACACACACACACACACACACACACAAGCAGACAATATCCTGAACAGACGGCTTGCCAGCAACACACACTTCAGGTTCTTCCACTATTAACTCCCCATACTTGTGCTGGCAGGCCACCCATGTCGAGGTGTGTTTTCCGCGTGACGATGCAAATGCAGCAACGGCACCGAGCTGAAATAAAGGGGGAACAGTGCAGGAGTCACGTCTGGCCTACATTTCTGCATTTCTGCCTGGATTAAAATTTCCAGTCAGTCCTCTTACACACACTGTAGTCACCCAGGGATTACCCTTTCAGGAGTGTGACAATACTGTTCATTCACACACACACACACACACACACACATATTATGGAGAACCCACTGCAACTGCATGCAATGTTAATTAAATGTATGTATATTCGATACTTAAATGCAATACTTTTACTTTAGATGCTATATTTATATATAATCATGGTAATTGGTATGGTAATTACTTGTGAACCTGTGAAAATGGATGCAGTATGTAAACAATGGCTGTGATTTGTAAACGGTTGATGGCAAATTCTTGTAAATCCCTTGAATTAAAGCTGGATGTCTTGATTGCTTCATTTCCAACCATTAAGGTGATGTTCAGAGGCAAAATGATGAAAATAGTGTCACTGTCCAAATACTTATGGACCCGACTGTGCATGCCTGAGTGTGGGCTTTTCATGTACATGTTAGGTGCTGGATTATGATTAACAGCATCTTCATTAGACACATTATTTTACTGTATCTAACACCCCAGGACACCCCACCATTTGTACACCTGCTCCTGATTCATAAGGACACTGCCCAAGACACACTTACCTACACACACACACACACACACACACACACACATCAAGTGGAAATGCTAGTAGCATTAAAAGGCTGTATTACCGCAGTGTGTTAAGAGCTGCTTTTGTAGGCAGCACTTCAACATCACCTGCATTTCCTTTACGCTCTCTCTCTCTCTCTCTCTCTCTCTCTCTCTCTCTTTCTCATGCTCTCTCGCTCTCTCTCTCGTGCTCTCTCTCTCTTTTCGCTCCATCATAGTGACACTGACTCACACAGGCTACACACTTCAGCAGCTCAAAATAACAGCCCAACACAGACAGCAGCTCAGCGTGTGACACCTCCTTTAAGGTTGACACCAGATGTAATCAACACGCCACGGGACCCTGAGACTCCACTACAAACACAGTCGAGTCCCACAAGGATCCACAAAACGTAACAATTCACAAAATGAATCGATATGAGTCGATACATTGTTTCAACACAGCAAAAATGAAAATCTGCCTAATATTATATGCCTAATAATGTGTTAATTACAAGCTAATAAGCTAGCCCTGAGTTAATGTACACTTATAAGAACTGTGCTTTCCACCCTGTTCTGCCACAAGAGCGTGAATCAAAGGTGCAACGATTCACAAAATGAATCTTGAATCCTGAGTTGATACATTGTTTCAACACAGCAAAAATGAAAATCTGCCTTTTGATAATAATTAGCTAGCCACAAGCTAATATGCCAGCCCTCTTATGAAGCGTGTTTGAATGAGGTGTAATGATTCACAAAATAAATATTTGATGCATTTTTCAGTAAAAATAATGACCTAGAAATCTGCTTTATGCTAATATTGTGCTAACGACAAGCTAATAAGCTAGCCCTGAGTTAATGTACACTTATGAGGTGTGTGCTTTTCCTCCCTGATTTCCCAAAACTAAAGGTGTAACGATTCATAAAATGAATCATTTTAGTCGATACATTTTTTTTTCAACACAAAAAAAAGAGAGAATCTGCCTTTTGATAATAATGAGCTAGCCACAAGCTAATATGCTAGCACTCTAATGAAGAGTGTATGAGTGAGGTATAACCATTAAAAAAATAATAATAATTTCAATAAAATAAAGCGCTTTAAAATCTGCTTTATGCTAATATTGTGCTAACTACAAGCTAAATATGCTAGCTCTCTAATCAGGATTGTATGAGTAAGGTGTAACAATTCACAAAATAAATCATTTGAGTCAATAAGATTTTTTTTAAGACATTTTGACGCATTTTTCAGTAAAAATAAGTGCCTTGAAATCTGCTTTATGCTAATATTAACTACAAATAACTACAAGCTAATAAGCTAGCCCTGAGTTAATGTACACTTATGAGTTGTGTGCTTTTCCTCCCTGATTTCCCAAAAGGACGTAAACTAAAGGTGTAACGATTCATAAAATGATTCATTTTCACTCATGAGTAATTTTTTTATGCCTAGAAATCTGCTTTATGCTAATATTGTGCTAACTACAAGCTAATATGCTAGCCCTCTAATAAGGAGTGTATGAGTGAGGCGTAACGATTCACAAAATGAATCATCTGACACATTTTCTATGCATTTTTCTGTAAAAATAAGTGGCTAGATATCTACTGTCTGCTAATAATGTGCTAGCCACAAGCTAATACGCTAGTCCTGAGTTAATGTACACTCATGGGACGAGCCTGAAAATCTGTTTAAACTGGGTTTAGGCAAAGTGGCACATGGATTTGGACCGAAGGTTCAGCATAGGCCATTTTTGGCGTTCACTGTACCTTTATATATATATCACTATTAATTTTTTTATTAATTTTTCATTAATTTTTAGTGTCAGATTTATGAATAACTATTGACATACTGAATATTTCATTATTATGAGAAGCCGGTGCACTGTTGCATTCTCACAATCACCGTACATACTCTCTCCCCATCCCACGCAATGCACTCAAGACCAACACAGGCCCCCTCCGACACCTGTGCAGCCAGCCAACGCCTCTTTATGGAACGGCCGGCGATGCAACCTCACCGGGCAGCCAACGCGCCTGGAGGAAAGCGCCGTATACCGGCTCCGATGCATCAGCTAGCAGATGCCAGTGACAGCCGGCACCACACTGAAGCAATGTGGGGAGAGAACATCCCAACCATCTATCCACCCTGGAGAGAGCAAGGCCAATTAAGCACGGCTCTCTCGGGGCCCCGACTGCCGATGGCGAGCAGCATGACCAGGATTCGAACCAGCGATCCTAAGATCATAGAGACAGCGCCTTATTCCGCTGGACCACTCGGGCCCAGCTTTTACTATATTTTATATGAACAGAACAGAAAAGCAACCTGTTATTAATTTTTAGTGTCAGATTTATGAATAACTATTGAAATACTGAATATTTCATTATTATGAGAAGCCGGTGCACTGTTGCATTCTCACGCCCCCGGTGTACGTCTACTCTTCAGCACTGTACTTCAGAAGTGTAACAACTGAGAAAGCACAGTCTGTCTCGAGAAACAAGACAAAATGAACAGCCGGAATCTGAATGAGACGTCCTCTCCCCTCGGATCACAGCGTGAGGCAGCGATACACACTCGACCACGCACTACTGATCAACACATGCAAGGCCCAGTTACAGAGAAACCAATATATACATACACACATTCACACGAGGAGCTTCCATACGGCTGAGTGCACCAACAGGCCGCTCTGGAGGTGGATTTAATATGGAAACACACGCCCAAACACACACACACACTCATACACACACACACAGACTCATACACACACGGTCAGTGGTGCTTTATTTTGGTCTCCGGGAGCAGATGGCACTGGTTGAGAGGCGTAAGGGGTTTTCTGTGACACACTCACACCTTTCCAGAAGGATGCTCCCTCTGTGCCACCGCCAACACACTCTCAGCGAGAGTGCCACTCCATAACTCTAATCGCCCGGGATGAAGCCAGATCAATAACACACAATGCCACTTTCCGAGGCCACCGTCGGTTTATTCACGGCACACGGGTCAGAGTGTTCCCACGCGAAAAACAACAGCAATCAAGGTGATAAATGTAAGCGATTGAGTAACCAAGGGTTAAATGTTATGTGTGCACAAAATAAAGCCCATATGATCATTTTAGGAGGTAAGATTCCCCCCAAAGTTACACTATATGAAAAAAAAAAAGTATTTGGACACCGGCTCATTTCTTGTTTCTTCAAGGCTGTTAAAAAGAGTTTATCCTGCATTTGTTGGAGTAGCTGTCTCCACTGTCCAGGAAAGGCCTTCTACTAGATTTTAAAGCAGCAAGGCTGTGAGGATTTGATTGCATTCATCAGTTCGCAAAGAGGCAGTGACTGGCCTCATAATTGACAGTATTTGACATCACACACTGCCCCGACCAATTTGTAAGCCACTATAGACCACTAAAGACCT
The DNA here is from genome assembly GCF_030463535.1 of Salminus brasiliensis. Lineage (NCBI taxonomy): Eukaryota > Metazoa > Chordata > Actinopteri > Characiformes > Bryconidae > Salminus > Salminus brasiliensis. The sequence goes on along the minus strand of NC_132879.1, from coordinate 54,667,345 downwards.
CACCTTACCTCAGTGAACTAATTTCATACCATTTAGGTCTATATGAGTGAGGGGCACCCGGGTGGCGCAACTGTCTAAGCGTTGGTCCTATCATTTGGAGGCCGCAGCTTTGACTAGAAGCCCCAGAGAGCACAGCTGGCCCCATTCCCGTCATTTCCCACCATCACTCAATGTGAGACAGTTAGTGTTCTCCTCCAAGCATGTTCAGCTGTCCGATGATGTTGCTTTAGTGGCAGTTAGAAAAACAAGTGACGGCTGGCTTTACTATATATGTCTTGGAGGAAGCGCGTGCTAGCCTTCACTCTAGTGCTAGTGCAGGTAGTGATAGGGGGACATTTGGAAATTTGGACGGCTGCAGCGGTCTTTCTACATTGCCTTCAGTGATCACTGGCTCTTCAGCAAGCTCAAGGAGTTTGGACTCATCTCATGGTTCTTAAATATCACAACCATAACATTAATGTGTCCAGGTTCTCAGCTCTGTACCTTTGAGGCATGGTCTCCACCTCTGAAGACCTCTGAAGGTATCTTGGGGAGCCCTGGGTGCCCCTGGATGACCCTATCCTATCGCCAGTTCACCGGTTGTCCTACCATGGAGCACTTTTAGTAGGTACTGACCACTGCATACCAGAAAAACCCCACTGGACCTGCCTGATGTTTTGGAGATGTTCTAAAACCCAGTCGTCTTGAGCATCACATCAATCTGGCCCTTGATAAAGTGTCTCAGATTCTTACCCTCGCCCATTTATCCTGCGTCCAACACATCACCATCAATGTCATTCACTTCACCTGGCGGTGGTTTTAATGTTATGGCCGATCTGACCTGGCTAAAAGAAGCCAGTTTGGGATTCTGTTAACATTGTGAGGGCATTTAGACCCTGAACTCCTATCTCCCACAGCCTGCTGGAGCAGCCTGGTCCCAAACCACACCAGCGTCCATAATAACCGCCTCAGCACTGGCACAAACAGAGACGTGAGCGTCGCCAGGATGCATTCGGGGGGCTCTACATCAAAGGGGCCCTACCCAACCACCCTCTGATGCATATTCCATAAATACCCCCACGACCAGACAGAGATCACTCCGGCCTGCAGCAGACAGGTCACCGAGGCCGTGCTCATATTCCCTTCTGACGCATACCTTGTTTGACCTGCGAGTGGGATTCAGACCACCCTGTTCATTTAAAGGGCCGTCGCCTGGTAAACATGGGGCGTGTTATGAGTTTACATCCCACTGTCCTAGAAAACCAGGGCTGCGGGGGCGAACGCACGCTCCAATTCCTTCACAGACATCACCCAATATGCCTCAGCCGACACAGCCGAGGAATCCAGCAGGATAACGGAGGGGGTTGTAGGGTGGGGGTCTTCTGAAGGAGTGCGTTCCGTGCATTTGCAAGCTTCCATGCCACTGGCTTTATCCATTCACATGTTGGGATGGCAGCTAGCACTGGGGGATAGGGAGGGGGGAGGAATAAGGGGGGACATCCCAGCACTGTCTGCTGCTGCACTCTGCTCCTCTAACGTCTGCTTGAGCAACTTACAGGGGGCTAAAAAAAACAACAGCTGGCCAATGATTGCAAAAAAAAAAAATAGTATATTATTAGAGGTTAGAAAGCCCACCTAAGCCCACCGAAACCTAGAGATCTTAAAATAGGCTACACACAGACTCACCAATCCAGTAATCCATATGCATGATCAGATACTAGCTGGATGCACAGGAATGCCCGGTGCTGCATGCATGGGTCTGGACACCACCAGCGCGTGCAGCGTTCAGAGGATCTGTGCAGGGTATTTATAGAGAAGACTTGCCCTGTGGCCAGAATAAGCACTCGGAGCGCACGAGCTGAGGAGCAAGGGGGGTATTTACAGCACCCCAGCAACCAACAACACACACACACACACATATGTGCACACACACACACACACACGCCCAAGAGCAGCTCCGTTTCGGACTCACCTCCGAGTCCTTCTGCTGGTTCCTGAAGCCATCTCTGCCCTGCGCGCCGCTCCGGTGTTTGCTGCTGCTGCTGCTGCTGTTGTTGTTCAGGTCGTTCAGAGCAGGAACCTCCGCGTCGTCGCCCGGCTGCATGGCTGAAGACGCGCGCGCGTGCGTGTGTGTGCGTGCGTGTGTGTGTGTGTGTGTGTGTGTGCGCGCCTCTCCGCTGACGGCTTGACCGCTGCCACACGGAGAGCGGCGCCGGACTGCCGCGCTCATTGGCTGTTGGGGACGGTGGCGGGGGGCGTGGTCTCTTGCGCACAGTGGTTGGAGAAGTGTAGAGATAAACCCCGCCCATTTTTTCTTGAGATTGGGTTCCACTGGTCAGGGCTGGCTATTATGAGGCGGGGCTAAATGCATTAGCCCCGCCCCCTGATTCTTTCTGAGGCTGCATCCAAAACCACGTATTATCTTGCAGATGTTACTTATTTACATACTACATCAACTGGCGTATTGTTGGGAGGAGCAAGATGTGAGCCACGCCCCTTCTCATTTTGAGCGATGAGATCTCATATGAGCTCAAAATGAGATAGAGCTAAAGGCATGGCTGCACCCCTTCTTTTGAGGTAGGGTTTAGGACTGGCTACTAAGAAACGGAGATTAAGACATAGCCACGCCCCTTCTCTGACTGACACAGGGCTAAGGGCTGGCTGTTATGAGGCGGAGCCAATAGTATAGTCACGCCCCTTCCCTGTCTGACACAGGGCTAAGGGCTGACTGTTATGAGGCGGGGTTAATTGTACAGCCACGCCCCTTCTCCATCTGACATAGGGCTAAGGGCTGGCTGTTGTGAGGTGGAGCTAAAGGCATAGTCACGCCTCTGAACTTTGACATAGGACAAAGGGCTGACTGTTAAGAGGCGGGGCTAAAGGTATAGTCACGCCCCCTCTCCCTCTGACACAGGGCTAAGGGCTGACTGTTATGAGGCGGGGCTAAATGTATAGCCACGCCCCTTCTATGTCTGACACAGGGCAAAGGGCTGACTGTCATGAGGTGGGGCTAATGGTCTACGTAGCCCTTTCCTCTGAGCCAGGGCTTAGTGTTACCTATTATGAGGCGGGGCTAAATGTATAGCCACGCCCCTTGATCCCACTGAAACAGAGGCTGCATTCACAACCCCAGACTGACGTACGTCCTTATACTACATACTGGTACAAGGTAGACGTTTGGCTACAGCGTTAGAGCGTTCGGCTGTTAACCAAAGGGTTGGCGGTTCGAGGCGGTTCTGAGGCTTCAACAGACGCTGCTCTTGGCGAGAATACCTTCCATGTATTCCTGCTCTTACACAGCAGACGTAGCAGCAGAAGGACTGGATCATTAGTTAATGATGTGACTCAGCAGCAGGTGGACTCTAGGACAGGAGTTGGGGAACACTGCCTTGCAGCCATAACCGATCTGGCTTCTGCCACAATAATGAACAACGAGAAAAGAAACTGAGAGGGTGATCGTCTATGTGACTGAATGTGGGCGTCCGGAAGAGAAAGAAGAGCTGTATTGTCACTTTTCATATAAACACACTCGAGCTACCTTAGCGCTCCATGAATTATTGATTTGTGTGAACACACTGATCAGCCATAACATTAATACCACCCCCCTGATATTGAGTAGGTCCCTCTTGGGCCACAACAAAAAATCTGACCTCCACAACACCTCTGAGGGCCTCCTGTGGTTTCTGGAACCACTAGACATCAGCAGTTTGGGGGTGGGGCCTCCATGGTCATCAATGACCCTGTCACTGGTTCACCCGTTGTTCTGGAAACACTCCACAAGACCTGCCTGGAGAAGTTTTGGGGATGTCACAGTCTGGTTCTTATCAAAGTGTCCTGCTTATAACACCTTCATCACCTTCAAGAGCTGACTGTTCACCTGCTGCCTGATATGTAGGTCCCACCCCTTGACAGATGTCACTGTAACCAGCTAATTAATAATGTTACTAACATTGCCTGATGGTGGTACTAATGTTATGGCTGATCGATGTACACAAACAGGTTAGACCTACTCCAATGGAGCACCGTAGCACATCTGAGCTTAACGAGAGCATGAAAAAGGTCAGACCCCACAGGGAGACCCTGTCCTGGGGTTGTGCCACAGCCAATCTTCCACATATAACCTGTGTGTGTTCATGTTTATGAGGAAAGGATGACTAGAAAGGAGAAGTTCCAGCAGAACCCGGGGTGACGGGCCTACAGTTCAGTGTTTGACTAGATCAAATAAGGGAACCGTGTTAATGTTCAGCCTGAAACTGCAGACCCCTGAGAGTGGTTCCTACTTTCTCATGAAGATCTGCCAGTTCCTGTGCAGAGGAGGAAGTCAAAGGCTTGGATGTTGTTGTCCAAGTTCTGGGGAACTGCAATCAGCCTCAGTGCCCATGTGGGGCCGGCGTGAGCAGCCCAAACGGGTTTCACGTTGGCCCCACATTTGCATGCCTACCAGGGTCACCAGGAGGTACCACCTTAAACTTGGGCCCAATCTGGGTTGTACACTCTATATGGGGCCTAGATGGGACCTATGTGAGATTAAGCCTGACTGGATCCCAGTAAAAAAAACGTATATGCAAACCCACTCCGAGCCCTTGCCCACCTGGAACCCACCAGAACATGTCAGCTCAGTCTGCCTTCTCTTGGAAAGCCATTATCTCATGCTGGATGGAGGTAACAGTTAGAGGATGGGTCAGTTGGGGTCATGAAGGGCTTATTAATACTCTAATAGGCTGTGACATCCAAGCCATGATTGATTGGTATTAATAAGCCCAAAGTGAGCCAAGAAAACAGTCCCCACACCATTACACCACCACCTCCACCAGCCTGGACTGTTCACACAAGGCAGGCTGAGATCATGAGCTGAGATTCATGCAGCTGGAGCCAAATTCTTACCCTACCATCTGTGAGCTTCGCCACGACCAGGCCACGTTTCTGCAGTCTTGGTGAGCCTAGGCTGAGCCACTGCAGCCACAGCTTTCTGTTCTTGGCAGACAGAAGTGAAGCCTGATGTGGTCTTCTGATGTCGTAGCCCATTCTCATCGAGGTTGGACAGAGTGGTTATCGGAGTTACTGGAGCCTTTCTGTCAGCTCCAACCGGTCTGACCTCTCTCATCAACAAGGTGCTTCCAACTGCAGAACTGCAGAACCGCCGCTCACTGGAAGTGTTTTCTTTATTGCTCCATTCTGAGTATCTGTAGATACTGCTGTGCTGACAATCCAGGAGATCAGCAGTTCTAGAAATACCCAAACCAGCCCGTCAGGCAGCAACAATGAATCAATGAAGCTGTGAGGTGCATGACATGGGCCAGAAGCTTATACATTGCACTGCTGCCACACGATTGGCTGATTGGATAGCTCCCAAGTGCTCAGTAAGAGTATAAGCAATGGTGGTTAATTCCATATTCTGGCTCTACCACCTGTGTCCAAGTCAGACCAGGCTGTTTGTCCAGTCTTCATCGGTTCAGTTGTAGGGACCTGTGCCTGCTGCAGCCTCAGCTTTGTGTTCTTGGCAGATGGAAGAACTTCCATCAAAAATATTCAAATGAAAAACTAAAATATTAATAATAAATAATAATAAAACACTACAAGAACAAGTCATCAACAATTAGTCTCATCACTGGAAGTTTACCAAGCGTGTTAATTTGGCCGTTTTTAATAACTGGATAGCAATTCAGCCGTGCTGACCACTGTACTGCTGTCACGCACCTCTCCATAGTGTAAATCTGCTATTATAAAAAACCTAGAAAAATGAGCATGACCCAGTTCCACTGTTTATAAACTAACAACTCCCAGAACTCTGAAACTTACACAGCTTATTTACCAGCGGCTGAATCAGCAGCTGCTCTCACTCCCATGTTTACTCAGTAACTCAGTTCAGCAGAGCTCAGAGGAGGCGGCTCTACAGGGCTAGCCTGACTGGGTCATAGGGGGGAAAGGAGCCTGGTCATCCTCCCCAGCCCCAGTCTGCGGCTGAACCGGGACTCGATGACAGTCATGCGTCAGAACGGGCAGAAAAGACAATGACCCCGACTCCATGCATGTGTGTGTGTGTGTGTGTGTGTGTGTGTCCAGGCACCCTGACTTGCTTGGTGTGTGTGTATATGTGTGTGTACAGCCTGAGGCTTTCAGCAAGGGAGAGTGGAGAGAGTGTGTGAGTGGCGACAGCAGCTGCTCTTGTCCACTCTCGCTCTCTCTCTCTTTCGCTTACACGCACACACACACACACACACATGCGGTCATGTGGCCGTAGAGCGAGCTGTTAGCACACACTCCAATTATAACCCTTATCTTTTGGCTCTACAGGCAGGAATTTGCTAGGAGTGGATAAGAATAGAGGGCTTAGTCAGGGTTAAAGGGCCCATGCCGTGCTGTGCTGTGCTTTTTTTGATGAGCTGGATTTACTACAGCCCCGTTAAGAGTTACTAACTATACCACTTGCAGACCAGGCTATTTGTCCAAACTATGAAAAACTGCAAAAAGATCTGGTCATTTTTTGAGGTCATTTGAAATAGGTGCTCATATGCAAATAATGTGTTCATGGTTGTGACATCACTATTATTTGCATATGAGCACCCATTTCATATACGAGGAGTAGAGTTCAGCGTGTAACAGGAGTTACAGGGACGGAAACTGCAGGTCCTGAATATATATCATTGCAGCCTTAAAGAATTCGACAAGGTGTGTGTGTGTGTGTGTGTGTGTGTGTGGTTAAAGGGGGTTTACATGGATCTTTTATAAGAGATTTAAGGGGTATAAGGGATTTCCCAACTTGCTAAATAAACAAATCTCAAAAGGTCCTTTTTTATAGGTGTTAACCATCCCATGCTGCATTACTACTTCCTTTAAATACACCAGTCAGCCATATCATTAAAACCGTCTGCCCTAATTTTGCATAGGTCAGGGGTGGGCACAGTTTTCCTGCTGATTTCTCTGCTCTAACAGACCTACTAAACCTAGTGAGTTGAATCAGGTGCGCTGGATTAGGAAAGGAACTGCCCACCCGTGGTGTAGGTAGTCCTGGTATGAGCCAGGCCCATCGAGGCATGGGCTCCACAAGGCCTCTGAAGGTGGCCTGAGGAATCTGACACCAGTACACTGCAGGTTGTGAGGTGAGGCCTCCATGGATCACATCGATGAGCCTTGAGCCCCCATGTTCACCGGTCGTCCTTCCTTTGGCACTTTTGGTAGGTGTGTAGACGGGCAGATGGGGTTCTAATGGATCCTATGTGCTTAAAAAATCCTAATAAGAAAGATTGGTCAGTTTCTTTCTGATCAGAATATGTATTTCACAGTTTGGTAAATAAATAAATATGTAAACAAACAAACCCTCTTGATTGTTAAGGGTTAAGGATGTCCTGTTGTGCTGCTCCAAGAAGGCCTTATAGTTCTAAAATAGACACAAAAAACGGGTGAGCAGAGAGTAGGCCTCTCATCCACCCCTCACAGCAGTGGAAAAGTACAGTGCAAAGGAAACTAATCCCTTTGGCAGCAGACAAGGCAAAGCAAGTGAAAGCGGGAGACACCCACAACCCTACAGCAACCAGTTTTAGCCTAAAATGCTTCAGACGCAACTTAAAAAAACTCCAAACAAACAAAAAAAACATAAAAACTCCAAAAATAAGTGGAAATTCTAATTGTGTTAATTAAATAATTCAATTATGAACATTTTTTAATGATCTCAGATCTATAGAGTCACTCTGATTGATCTGATTAGTTCCCCTAAAGCATTTTTAATGATTAGTTTCTCATTTTTACCCCATTTTCAACTCAGCTAGGAAGGCCAATGACCCGATCCCCGCTCACGTGCACTCCCAACATCACTGGCAATTCCCCAACACAGGGTGAAGACTAGCACGTCTTCTCTGACACACGTGAAGTTAGCCACCTCCTCTTTTCTAACTGATGCATCGGAGGAAAAGCCCCCAAGGCTCCCCAGCTCCGATACAACAGCTAACAGATATCTGCGCTGACCAGCGCCACACTAGGAGTGATGCAGGGAGGAAGTCTGTCTGACTCCGGCCTCTGATGGCAAACAGCAGCATGACCCAGGATTCGAACCGGTGCCTTGGTCCGCTGCACTCCTTCATTTCCAATTTTGCCTAGTTATATGTCTCGCTGATTGCCATGGCATCTCAGTCTCTCCTCTATAATTACACGTCACTGTTTACAAAGTCCAATTAAAGATGATTATTTTTGTACAAATACATTATACGGACAAAAGTATTGGGACACCTGCTCATTCATGACTTCTATAAAAAACAACAATAAAAAAACAAAACCTCTTTTGTCTTATGATTGCATTCAGCGTCAGGAGCGTTCCAGAGTTCTTCCACTGCTCCACAGTTCAATGCTGGGGGGCTTCATACCCCTCTAGCTCACATCTGGCATTAGACAGCATGGTGCCAATAGCTTTATGCTCATCTGCTCCAGAGAGTCCTATTCTACTGGCAGTGTTTCTCTACAGGGACTAGAAAAGCTGTGTGTGTGTGTGTGTGCGCATTTGCCCAGCTCTGTCAGCAATGGGTGCAACTTAAAGTAGCTGAATGCATTCATTAGAAGGGATGTCCACAAACTTTTGGACATAGTGTCTCAGTTTAGAGAAAATGAGATTCCATGTAAAGCAGTGATAAAATACATACACACACACACACACATATATATATATAGCAAAGTAAGAATCTCATTGGACAGTGCTGTAACTGCTTGTTTCTTGAATCCTAAAGGCCCTGGTAACCTAACCCCAACCTTCCAGCAGGCCCGAATGGTAGAGCTGACGGGACACGCTGGGCAGCCACTCCCCCGGTTGGCTCCAGACATCAGAACCTCAGTATTATGTTGGATTCATTAAATATCGAAGTCATGGCTCGTATCACTGGTGTCATTTTGGGCTGATACGGTTTGCCAAAGCACCCAACTCTGCTCACCTTTCCGCACACCTTCCGGCCAATCCCTCCACATGGACTGCGGGTAAGACGTCAGCCATACCTGAAACAATTATCTCCAGTACATCTTCATGAGTTTCATTTTTTATTCTGTAGGATTACATATAGATTATTGCTCATCTACCATGATCACTTGCAATATTTAAACATTGGTTCGACAACAGTAAAAGTTTCTCTTATTTGTACTGAATACAATAAATACAGGAGCGGATCGGATTAAGGTTCTATTAAGCTTGTTCTCCGTACGAGATGCTGGTGTCGACCCGATGTGCGCGTTGCTATGGGACCACTGATCGTGTCGGCCTTACGAACAGGCTCGGATCCTGATGCAGCCGCAACACAGCAACAAAGTTCTGGCCCTCCAGGAAACCCGTACACACAGACATACACACACACACACACACAGATGGATAAAAAGGCAAAAATATATAGATTAAGACAGTGGGATCAACACACCCAGGACATCCAGGTCTGCTGTAACTGATGGTGTATGTGTCTGAGTAATGAGTGGGAGGTTGCGTGTGAAAGCTAGGGGTGTAAGGGCACATGCATCCGTTCGGAAGCACCGCGGTACGGACACACCGGGAATACATGATCTGCAAAGAGCTAATGCAGAATGGGAGCTCTCATAACGCTCAACACGGCGTCCGTAACAGATAAAGTCCCGTCCTTCAAAACAAAGAGCCAATCAGCTTGGTGGTTGCGCCGCGAGCGACGAGGCAGGATTATGTGCATTATTGAGCTGAACGCTCAAACTATTCCTGAGGTTTTAGCCAGAAACTTTTGTCATTTGAGCACCAGCTTCCAGTATTTTGGTGTCTCCGCTTTCATAGAGTTGGGAGGCTGATCCGGTCCTTGCTGACCAGAGATGATCACAAAATGCTGAAAATCTAACGTTAGCATTTGAGCGTGACTGTAGTGTCCTGTTAATGCCAAGGCCTAAAATGTAGGCCGTCTCCGATCCTGGTGGGCAGGAGGGCGGTTCAGTGCACATTAGCGTAGGTTGGCTAGCCAGCCGGACACCTGCTCCTGCTCTACTAAATGCTAAAGCTACATTTAATGTACGTAATAAATGAAGCTGAGAAGTTCAGGATTTCTTAACGCTGGTTGATGCCACTGGCCCTCATGTTGAGGCTGATAAACCAACAGTCAAGGCTGGCTACCCAAAGTCAAACACTTGCTGCCATATCTACACTGGTTTTTGTTGTTGTTGTTATTTACTTTTTATCTCTTACTGTTTTGTCCACAGTAAATTTGCTCCAAATTAATAAAAATTAATTCAGCAATATTCTGGCCTTTTTCCAACCATTTTTTCACCTTATTAAATCATAGTGGCTCAGACGAGGACTGAGTTTTGTGGGGTAACGTTAGCCATGTGTGTGGAAACAACGACAACATACTAACGTCTACTAAGGCCTAACCTCACTACCTCAGGCCGGACTTGATGGTACTACTCTGTTAAAAATAAAGGTGCTATAAATGGATCTTTGAGCGAAGCCATAGAAGAACCACTTAGGCTTCCATAAAGAACAGCTGGCCTTGTTCACCAACTGTTCTTTAGAAGAAACGTCTTCTAAAAATCCACACGTTCTGACACCAGTGTTTTCTTATTTAGGATTTGTTCAGTTTTCAAGATCAATGGATCCATCATTATAAGAACAGAGCTGTGAACAATTCTGCAGTTCAGTAGAACTTAGTAGAACTTTTCTCTAGGACTAATTTAAGTAAATTCTTATGATGAGATTGGTGAATAAGCCTCAGTTTGTTGGTGTGAAGAACCCTATCAGGGTTTAAAGAACCATCTTCTTTTCCAATGTAAAGGTTCTTCGCAAGTTCTTTACGGAACCAAATGAATCGGAGATCAAGGGACCATCTGAAGCACCTTTATTTGTGACTGGAGCAATAAGGATCGGTCCATTTCAAATTCATGAGCGTAGGTGGAATCAACAGTCACTGGCACCACTCTCTGTTCAATATTCCCTTATCAGCCATAACATTAGTACCACTGAAAGGTGAAGTTTGATTTGGTAGTTTCATCATCTTCATCTGTAAAGGGGTGGATCTAATGAGCAGCGAGCGAACCGCCAGTTCCTGAAGGTGACGTCCTAAAAGTTGGACAATATAAGAATCTGAGCAACTTTGACAAGAACCAAACTGTGATGTTCTAGACGACTGGTTCATCAGAACATCTCTAAAAAAAAATCAGGCATCAGGTCTCGTGGGGTGTTCCCAGTATGCAGTGGTCAGTACATACCAAAAGTGGTTCCAAAGATAGACCAACAGGCTCACTGGTGCTCATGGAGGCCTCACCCACCTCACAACTTACAGGGCTTATTAAAGGATCTGCTGCTAATGCTGGTCTTGGTGCCTCAGATACCACAGCAGGACGCCTTCAGAGGTCTTGAGGAGTCCATGCCTGGGCAGGTCAGATCTGTTGTGGCAACACACTCAATATTGGGCAGGTGGTTTTAATGTTATGGCTGATTGGTGTGAATGAACGGGAGTTCTAGCTTAGCCTCATTTCTGTGGTGTCCAAACCGTGGCGTATCGTTACACCCCTAGTGAAAGCAGACAGATGAAGGTCTCAGACCAATGGGAGACTGTCCAGTGCATCGGAACACAGCTTTTAACACTAAAACACTACATGAATACAATATGGCTTTCTTAGGGTCTGCTCGATAAGATGCCGAGGAGAACCTTGGGGGAACACCAGAAGTGGCGTGATTAACACTGTTCCATTGAGGACGATACAAACTGTACATGAATTGTGGAGATGCATGGAAATCTAGCCTGGCCAGCTCATGAGAGAACAAGGAGAAGCGCCTCCCTCAAAAGGCCGAGCGAAGAAGCGAGACAACGTCAGTAAGGGAATGGGGTTCTTCCTTTTTGAGAAACACACAGAGGTGGCAAAGGATGAGGCAGAAAAACTGCCATGAAGATCTTTAGAAGTGTAGTAAAATAAAGGTCCCGATTTTATTACATTTGAATAAGCCAGTCACAAAGGCAGCTTTGCACTTTACAGTCCTGCAAACAACAAAAGCCGAACCGGTTCACTCTCTCCGACTGCCCACCACAATCCAGACACTGAAATGTGTACCTATGTCACTCTTGGCTTCAATCAATCAATCAATCAATCCCTCTCCAACCCCTCTTCGATTCTGCCGCAGCTCTAATCAAGCGGAGGACCTGGCAAAGGAACTTGGTACCGGTTTGACTGTACATTTGGTATCTCATTGAAATAGTCTCTACTTCACAGTATATAAAATGAACGTTTCAGTACATTTAATATTACACTAGAATATCAGAACATTTAATTGCTTATCTTTATAATAACAGAGGATGATCTCATGGGAACAAAAACGGGATGCAGAAGATAGAAAAATCTTAAATTTCTGTATAAATATCTAAATATACACCCCTGTGATTGACTATACAGCCTGATAAGCATCTGCAGTAATGTAAGAACGTGGAAAGGAAATCAAGAGACCTAGAGAATCTGAAATGCTAGTAGAGGGAACAACTTGGAAAACAGCAATACTGGCTTCGTTACAACACAGAAAATACAGTGCGCTCGTATTTGGGAGAGACGTCGAGATGGTGATGCTCTGGCCAATGAAATAGTTTGCTTCCAGTTTGAATGACAGCTGGGGAAAGAGGCCCTGCCCCACATCTGCTTAGTATCCAGTTCGGATTTTAACTGGCCTACTTTATTATTCAGAACCAAAAGAGAAGAAAGTCTAAAAATGTTTTTAGTAAAAATCAATTTAAAGTTTAAAAAGTAAACAAAAACTAAAGAAAAAAAATGCACAAAAGAAAAAAAGAAAAGAAAAAGATATGATTAGGACCCCCGGGACCCAACCGTAATCTCGTCCCACCCCACCATTTCATCATTAATCTCTTAAAAAGAAAACAGAAATAGAAAATAAAAGACAACAGGACAAACATCATGTCCGTCACAAAATCATCAAAGGTCAAATATCGCACAATTGTTTAGTAAGTTGTTTTTTTTCTTCCTTTTTTGTATTTTTTTGTGTTTTTTTAAGGTTTTCCAAACATTAGCTTAGTCATAGATAAATGATAAGAGATCTAAATGGATTACGTACGACTGACACATGAAGCTAAGAGAGGATGAAACGGTGAAATCTCCGTGAAGACGTTGCTAGGATGGGCCACTAGCAGTAGCAGCTCGTAAAAGGATTAGAGTTGTTATTCTAGCAGAAAATAAATAAACACTGCCGCGGCATCGTTAGCCACGCCCTCGGCTCCCGCCAATCAGCACAGAGCCTCCTCCCTCCCCCCTGAATGAGAGGCGCTGAAACCAAGCCTCGCTCTGTATGGGTTGATGAGTTGCGCTGCTGCCTCCTCCTCCTCTTCCTCCTCCTCCTGTTGGTTTCCTCGTGTACGAGGTGGATTAGTACCTACGGCAGAACACACTGATGCACTTTACATAACCCGGCACACAGCATTTTTTTCCCCCCACACACAGAGACCTATAGAAAGAGAGGAACTGGTAGAAACAACAGTTACTCACCTGTAGTAATTTGGCTTGAAGGGTCCGTTCTTGTTCAGGCCCAAATACTTAGCCTGCTCGTCGGACAGCTCAGTGAGGTGGGCATCAAACGTGGGCAGATGGAGGCTGGCCACGTACTCGTCTGCACAAAAACACAACACTGACACTTAGTGATAATGATAAAGAGAGGGGTCCAGGCACAGCATATAAAGCAGCATACCTAATCATCAGAGCGAACTACTGGATACTGACTGGTCAATTAGGGATGTAACGAATCATAAAACTCACACTACGGATCTTAGCGTTTTTTTTAAGTCATGGAATGGATCTTAATGGAAGATGGTGATGGCGCTTCCACAGTGTGGCCATTCTCAAAAAAGGTCATGATGGACAGATCACTGATCACCTTCTGTGTTGTGTTGAGGCTTATTGATGCTTGATATTAAATATACGGATACAGATGCATTCGTACTGTACATTCATTTCCCTCCATATTTCTGCACATTCTTTGAACGCTTACGGATACAGCCGGACCGAAGCAGTACCACTGGAAACCATGGAGGCAGTGTAGCCAATAGTTCAAGCGAGATACAACCACTGCCATGCAATGCGACACGACGAAGGAGAAACTGACGTTATTAAATTCTCTCATTAGTAATATAGTAAAAAGAATTCACTGTACTGACTGATGTACTATCAAGTGTGTCAAGATAGAGGTGTTAGAAGTCTTTACTCTGCTCCCCCTACGAGACACATTAGTTTTACACCGTTTTACTATTAGAGTTTCTATCAGAACCTGCAGCAAAATTAAATACAGGGTTTCTGCAGCTGTGCATGAGGTCCGTATATCCATTTAGTGTTTCATAGAGGAACTGTGGAGTCCTGTGACTGAGGGGCCTAACCCTAATAACAAGACTACTTTGAATTATTTGGCAACAATTTGGTTTGGAGTCCCACAGGGTTCTAATGTAGGGCCTATGAAGGTTAAATTAAATATGACAGCAACGTAATAATCGGAGTACAAGACTATAAATATCGGCCAATATTTGGCTGAAAATCGGCTGACACTCAGAGATAACCAATCAATCTCTCCATCTTTAGTCATCTGACTTTCTACACACCGTAATGGTTCTGTCTTGTGATACAAAACCACAGTGTATCTTTTCACTGCAACCAGATTTAAGGAAAGACTACTGTAAAAAGTAATAGAGGCAGTAAAATCGTATTTCGTGCTATTAGGGTTAAACCTTGGCAATTAATCCGCAGTCCACGTCTTTGATGATTTGTGGAAGCGGATCTGTATGAATCACGGATCAACTGTGGTCAGTTACGTCACTATGGTCAAGGTTACATTACATCACAATATTCAAAATATCCTCATAACCTGGACTTGATCTGTGTCTGGGCGAGGCTGGCCAGTGCCAGGCCTAATTGGATGAGTAATGAATTGAAAGCAGAGACAAAACAGAAGCCCCCTAGCATCCATCAGTGTGATGAAAGCCTGATTCCCACCCTTAACCAACTGTCATTAGCTTCTCCAAATTTGTCTCCCAGTAACGAAGCCACGTCATGCTCATACCACTGGGCACAGTCCCTTAGAGACATTTATCTAATTCAACTGTTTAGCGTAGCGATGCTGAGGTGCAGGGTTATCAAGATAAAGGACTGAGAGGTGAAAGCACAGTATGAGAGGATTCATGTTGGCAAGACAAAAAAATGAAGGGGTGGGGTGTGGGGGATAATGGTGCAGTGAGTAGTGGCAGCAGTCTTTGACAGGATGACCTATATTCAGCTCTTATTCTTTCCCTCTGTCTGCAGGGCCCATGCTGGGGCCCACATGGCTAAGCACTGAACTGGAGATCTCGAACATGCTGAACCTTGCACTTCTGTACAGTCTGCGGCTGAGAACCTGCTACTAAAGCCCCCCTGTGCAGGCTCTGTGTTCATGCAAAAACAGTGTGTGTGCGTCTCGTACCCATTTTCTTAGGCAGCAGGTAGACGTCCTGTTTGTAGCGGCCCTCTGGAGCATTGTACAGTTCTATCAGAGCCAGAGCCTAGGGAGAAAGGAGCCAAAAGTAGGTAACCATGACAACAGTGGGGCTGAGCATGGTCATACACACACACAAATACACAAACACAGAGTACCTGGTAACACACTGCTGCAAACACCTTAACACCTAAGCAGAGGCAGCTATAGGTCTGAAGTGAACATGCACACAAGCATGACCCTGACCGATCAGTGCACTGAATACCAACAGTCCTGGGATTGACCGCTCTCACCTGGGTTGTGGCTGTGATGGACAGGACAAACGTGGGCACAGTGGAGCAACTCAGGTTCAGGAGGCGACCCTAATTACACAAAACACACAGCAAGTGAAGACACCATGGACAGCAACAATCACCTAAAGGTGACCTAGGTTACATAACAGTCTTGGCTCATTATAGGTATGCCCCCTGCCATCTAGCGAAAGACTAAATGACTAAAAGGCTAAATGCAACTTAGGAGACATGGAAGCGAGACTAAAAAAAGCTAAAAAGGTGCCACACTAAGCTGACTGCCAGAACCAAGGCTGTTATGAGGCGAGCAGAAGCCTCTGGAGCAGCTGAAAAGGCTAAAAGCTAACGATAAGGCGACTGGAGCAAACACGCATTCAGTTATACGGTGCATGGATGCAGAAAGCGGTTAGACCACAAGGCTATTGATGACAGGGTTGTGGGTTCGATACCTAGGCTCGGCAAACTACCACTGTTGGGCCCTCAAACAAGTCCCTTCACTCTCCCTGCTCCCCAGGCTACCCACCCCTGTCACCGTGTGTGTTTGATGCATGGAGGAGTTAAGGCGGAGGCCAAAATCCATCTGTGTCCGACACTAATGGTCAACATGGTTGTCTTGTCTGGTCATCTAGAGTGGCTGAAAGCGTTAAAAGTCAACATTAGGTCGACTGGAGTAAGTGCAGATGCAGATATGTGGTGAGTAGAAACGCAAAAAGCTAATGCTAAGGTGACTGGTGCTAGAGCCAATGCAGTTATGCAGTGCGTGGAAGACTCTGGAGCAGCTGAAAAGGCTAAAAACCTCACATGGGCTGATCAGAGCAAGTGCCAGTGTGGTTACCAAAGGCACAGAAGCTTCTTGATCAACTGAAAAGGTTAAAACTAGGTGATCTGGCACATGGATGAACAGATGTTTTTTTTAATGAAAGTCTCTGGAGCAGCTGAAAAGGCTAAAAACTAACACTAGGCTGACTGCAGAAAGCGTCGATGCGGTTATCCGATACACAGATGGCAGAAATAGCTAAAAGCTAACTTAGCCCACCGGCTAAAACCTCTTTAGCTAGCTAAACACACAGAATGCCGACTGGATACCAAGAGGACCCAGAAAGGACAATAGTACTGTTCAGTTAGAACTACATAAATAAATGAGACCTCACCTCTGCAAGCAGCACTATCCTCTTCCCATCAGGCCAGATCACATGGTCCACTTGGGACCTCACACGCTCCCAGGTCAATTCAGGGGTCCGCAGACTGGCCTGTAAAAAAAAAAGAAGAAGAAAAAAAATTATAATAAAAAAAATTATATAAATAATATATATAATATATATAAAGCTTAAGCCATTTACAATCTTAATAATTTAGTTTAATATAATTATTTTTTATGGAAATAGCTTTTAAAGGATTTTACATAAACAATGAAATCAAACTGAACTGTGGGGAAGGTTGGGTTTATGATGTGACTCATAATTGAATGTATGTGAGGTCAGGTCACAAGGGTTAAACTGTTGTTGCTAGGCGGTTGCTATGGTGTTGCTAAGTGGTTGCTGGATGGAAGCTACAGTGTTGCAAGGTGGTTGCTATGGTATTTCAGGCTAAGGGTTTTCGGAAGTAAATGCAGAAAGGGTTGGGCAGATGAAGTTGATCATTAGACTATAACTGTTTGTGCTAGGTGGCTGCTAAGGTGTTGCTATGGCATCACAGGTGGTTGCTAGATGACCGCTACAATGTAGCACACTGGTCGTCTTGGTGTTGCTAAGCTGTTGCTAGATAGGAGATTCACACCCCGACCTTTAAACATGTGCACATAACACACACCCCTTCCACAGAGTGACCGGGGTCAATTAGCTTTGCTCACCACATCGATCTCCGTGTTAGAGTGGCCCATGTTGCAGACGATGCAGCCATTCTTCATGCGGTCCAGGTTTTCCCTCACCACCACGTTCTTATTACCTGAGAGCAACACACACCAACTATCAGCACACAAACCGGAGTCAATTTTTAATTCCACTCAGTGCAGCTGAGGAGAGCCCAGAGAGGGATATTGATCCGAGGGTGCCGCGATCACTCTCCATTTCCATGCAATGTTATTTTATATGAACGGCTTTAAAGCAGGGTAATTAATTAGTTTCCCGGATGTAAAGTTCTGGAGTTCAGTCGACTAAACAACTTTACCTACTTGTCGTCACTGTTATACTCTTGTTTATTGCTTGTGAAGACATCGCTTTTACTGTAGAGGCACCAAATAAACACCAATACCAGGGCTTCCACTCTGGCTTTTCTCCCCAAATACACTACAAATAGAAAAGGGCACTTCCTGAAGGAAACGCAGAAGGGCTGAGCAGAGTGAAACTGTGCTAGGTGGTTGCCAAGGTGTTGCTATGGTATCATAGGTGGTTTCTTGATGGGTGCCTGTTGAGTGCTATTGTGTTGCAAGGTGGTGCAAATATGGTGTCTGCTATGGTGCCTCATGTGGTTGGCTGGGTGTTATGAGTGTATTTGTATCACTGGCCCCTGTCAGACATGCACGGTACCCCAAAATCCTTTCCAGACTACCCGGACGAGCTGTATGTGTGAACGCAAAAGTGTCCACATCATCTCTACTGGATATTAACCGGACTTTATCCCGCCAGCCACTCATTACAAAGACCGGGCGATGTCCGAGTGAGCCTGTGTGTGAACCGAGCAGGTCATTTTCAGGAGATTTCACAGTGGGTCATGTCATGTACCTCATACAATCGCTACACCGGCACCAACCCCTGTCTAGCAACATGTCCTGTAGTGAAAACATTTACATTTACATTTATGGCATTTAGCTGACGCTCTTATCCAGAGCGACTTACAAGGTTACTCGTATTACAGAGGAGGGTCAGTGTAGTGTTAGGAGTCTTGCCCAAGGAGTCTTATTGGTGTAGTGCAGCATATTGACCCAGACCGGGAACTGAACCCCAGTCTCCTGCATGGTGTGGTAGCTCACTGACAGGTAGTGGTGTTCTCTGTTGCCTCCGGCTGTACGCTTCATGTGGTAAAGGGCAACTGCGGAAAAGAGCTGGGCCTGATTCTCTGGACATTTTCTGGAGCTGAAATGTGAAATCTGCTTGAATTGTGACGTAAGAAGGGTACACAAACTTAAAATAAATAGTATGTCCGATCAAGAAGCTGTACACAAGCCTGAATCTCACAATGTGAAGCTTGAACAGTGTAAAATAAATAAATAAATAAATAAATAAATAATCAAAAAATATCAAAATAATTCACAATACCGTGATAAACTTCAAAAATTAAAGACAGCACCTTGTTTCACTTATATCAGGTCATATATATTGTTTTGGTTGTAGGCAATCCATTAAATCTACCCGTTTGGTCTCATCACAGTTTGATCCGTCTCCGTATCTGCTTTAAATGATGGTGTAAGACTGACTGCATGTGAACTAATGAACAGTGTAATTGCCTGAGGCGTGCAGTATCTCAGTGGCAATTAGCTTAATCTCAGCCAAAATCAGAGCACAAACTGACAGTAATTAGAGCCTGTGTCCCGAACCCACTCTTGCGCTCAAGTTTTACTAATGGGAACATGTGTACATACAGTGGTGTGCAGCTCGGCTCCGAGACACTAAACAGGAGTGTTAGGACAACAAACCTGTGCAGGTGATGACGATGTCCACTTGTCTGATGACCTCATTCAGCTTGACCAGTCTGAAGCCATCCATGCTGAGGGGTAAAGAGGCAATGGTAAGGCGAAGCCACACAGGCTCGGCTCAGTGCTTAATAAGCAGAAACAGGACACTATTTTTCCATCACCCTAAAAATTGCAGAGCAGCAAAGACATGTTTGGTGTCTTAAGCTTGTGTCTTTTTAGTTTTGCACTTGAGCTACAAGGCTAATGTTGCTATCGAGTAATGGAAGCATAGATCCATTAATTAAGCATCACCCATACTGCAGTTCCACAACAAGTATTTGCTTCAGACCTGCTTGCGTGGCTTCCAACAACGCTCTCTATTAAAATGGATAAAAAGTAGAGGTTCGACCTAGAACTGGGCGATATGGTAACAATACTAGGATCATGATATTTAAAGAGGTTTTTTCATGATACACAATATTTAATATGATACATGTAATCAATCAGACTAAAACATCAGTAGAGACAGATTCTTATCAACTACTATTCAGATCCTCTCCTGTACTGATTTATACTCAACATCTGCTGCTCTTCATCTAATTAACCCTTCAGTCTAATTACACTGTTAGTAATGAAACCTGCAGCTGATCAGTGTTTATTACACTAACAATCTCCTCCATATGCTTAGAAAAATGTACTATCACGATACGATAAAATATCGTCATATCACCCAGCTCTAGTTCGACCTCTGGTGATGCCACAGCCATCTGTTGATTTAAAAAGCATATTGTGCATCACAATAACCAAATTTATCACAATATAATAAAATATCGTCATATTGCCCAGCTCTAGTTGGTAGTAGGTCTGGGCGATATGGTAAAAATACTAAATCATGATATTTAAATACCTTTTTTTTCACAAAAAACGATATTTATCACGATACATGTAATCAATCAGACTAAAAACATCAGCAGCGACTTATAGATTCTTATACACTACTATTCAGATCCTCTCCCATACTGAACACAACATCTGCTGCTCTTCATTTAATTAACCCTTCAGTCTAATTACACTGTTAGTAATGAAACCTGCAGCTGATCAGTGTTTATTAAGCACTAACAATCTCCTCCATATACTTAGAAAAATGTACTGTCTATCACGATACGATAAAATATCGTTATATCACCCAGCTCTAGTTCGACCTCTGGTGATGCCACAGCCATCTGTTACTGGAAGTCTGAGGAAGCATAACTGGGCTCGGCCAGAGACGTTATAAATGAGGAAACAGGCCAAGTGTTAAAACAGGAATCACATGAACGTCTGGTTAAATCCTGTCCTTCAGCAAAATAAGCCAATCAGCTTGCTGGATATGCCACAAGCGGAGGAGGGTCCCACGTGCTAGTGGGGAAAGCCACCCCCCCCCTTGATGTCAGTAAATCAGTGCGATTTTTAGCAGAACGCTACAAACTATTTTGATAATCTGACTTCAGTTCCCAGTATTTCGGTCTCACACTCTCTCTGGATCGCTAAGGCTGCCCGGATGTAACATAACTGCCAGTTACAGCCTGTTTAGACCTGGCATTAACATGCAATTTGCATCCGGATAGTTTTTGTTTACACTGGTCATTAAAACGCGTCCTCAGAGTGATCAGATGGGATCCGATTTTACTTTCCCCCATAAAAGACAACACGCATTTGTCTTCTACCTCCTGTAAACAACAGTTTCTCATCATGGCTGTCCTGATCTGGGAGACTGTGAACAGTTTAGAGGAGCCGTGGGTGTTCAACAACACAGCGGAACAATGGATGGTTCTCACCTTCCCGTTGCAGCTCTATCGGAGACTAATATTTGAACCGCAAGGGAACTCGCTCTGTAATGCTGCTCTCAGCTACCAGTATATAAGCATGAACGCAAGTGTGAGAGAGGGCGTTGGATATGCAAGTGGGACAGAAAAGCCAATATCTGCAGTAAAAACAGACGTATTTCCGTCCGAGCCCATCCGAATGTGCTTTG
Source organism: Salminus brasiliensis (assembly GCF_030463535.1). NCBI lineage: Eukaryota > Metazoa > Chordata > Actinopteri > Characiformes > Bryconidae > Salminus > Salminus brasiliensis. The sequence goes on along the minus strand of NC_132879.1, from coordinate 54,646,022 downwards.
AGTAATCTGATCACACCTGGCTTTTTATGCAGACAAGTGAAATCCAAACCTGATCCGATCACCAAAAACGAATGTTTATGCCAGGTGTAGCTTTCTGTTCAAGGCTTGTTCTGCAGTCTAGTGACGTTGCTGTAGCAGAACTTTGAAAAGATGAGGTTAATTGGCTTCATGTGACTCAGAAGGCCATCTTTGATATAACAGCATGTCAAACTTCGGACACCAAACATCTGGACTGTGTCATTATCATAGGGCTATATTTGGGCTAGGAGGGAAATTGGGAAAGCGAATTTTTGAGCAAACCATTGCTTTAACGCACTGGATCAGTGATCTCCATTCCATTAAGTGTTAATACTGCTCTTCACCCGACCCAATTCCAGTGGATAATTGTGCCTAAAAGCATGCATCCTGCGTCGATGCAGAGGGGTTAAATAATGCGAGTTGACAGACTCGCCTCCCCCACTTCTATAGGACCATGTGTTCCTATGTAATAAGCCGCCCCCCCGTGCCTCTCGAGCGGAAGCTTACCAGGCCTGCAGGGCACAGATGGGGTCGATCTCGGTGACGTAGACAATGGAGCCCATCGCCTTTAGAGCAGCGCAGCAGCCCTTTCCAACCTGCACACAGACACACACACACACAGCCACAACCACTCACAATGTTCACTGACTGAGTGAAGACATACAGGCCTGGGTTAAAGTCTAGGAGTAAACTGCATTAGAAAACAGAACTGAGAAACTGGTCCATACCCTAGTCACAATAAAGGGTCAATGTGGTCCCACTTGCATTAATGCGGTCAGAAAAATGTACACAGTGCCCTCTAGTGGGCAGATTTTTACATTTCTCCTGAGACGTAACAGCTGTGCTCAGTGTGAAAATGTCACTCACCTCTCCATATCCACACACCACCACCTGTTTCCCTCCGAACATAACATCAGTAGTCCTCTTCAGACTAGACACACACAAAATATACATCTTACACACTCATATATACTTGTATAAATAACATATTACACCTACAGGAGCTTTTCTGACATCCCATTCTAATCCCATAGGCATTATTAATCTGGAGCTGGTCCCCCTTTGCCCTCAGCTCTAACAGCAGCAGCAGGTCTGGAGCTCTGCTGCAGTTACTGAGTCAGTTGGAGTCTTTTCTGCACTCTGCTCTGAGGAGCTCAGCACTCGGCCCTGACCCCACTCTGTAACTTTACGTGGTCTGACAGACACCCGGTGGCTGAGCTGCTCTCTGTGAGCTGTTCCTCCTAAACTCTTCCACTGTTCAATAATAACACCACTCACAGCTGATGGAGGAAGATCTAGGAGGGAAGGTCTAAATTTCACCAGCTGACTTGTTGTTGGTGGTGCAGCGGTGTCTCCTATTACATACAGAACCACGCTGGAGTTCAGTGAGCTCTTCAGAACCTCCTGTTCTTTTACTAATGTGTGGAAAAACGTCAGACTGCAGGGCTATGGATTTTATTCACCTGTAGCAATGGAACTAAATGCAACCCCTGAAATCAATGATTAAGTAGTAGTCCCAATACTTTTGTCTATATAGTGTACATAACACGCACCTGACTTGGTAAATCAGTGGTAATTAAGTCAGTGATGGAATTGAACAAATTCACACTCTGGCTGTGATATATATATATATATATACCTACCCATCCAGGATGGACTCCCGGCAGCAGTACAGGTTGTCAAACTTCTGTTTGGTGACGGAGTCGTTGACGTTCATGGCGGGCACACACAGCTTCCCAGCCTTGGACAGCTGGTACAGCCTAAACATAAAGAGAACATTAAGGTGGTACATGCCAACTACCCCAAATATCCTGATCAGACTAATTTACTGCTGTTTAATAACAGGCCAACCAATCCCAGACCAAAAAAAACAACAACAACAAATGAACTCATCATATCAGAGACGGTATTGATTGATGTTTAGAGGCCCTTAAATCTATCGTTTAGAGCTTTCAGCAGAAGAGGGCAAAATTGACATATTGGCACGATTGATGATTCAGATAATTAATCCAGTGTATTTAACATCTGCAGTGGCTCAAAGAAATAAACTCTGGACACATCTGAGATAGTTTCTGCTATAGTGAATTAATTGAGGGTTGAATAACGATGAGCCGAATGCTGGACAAATAGTGCCTATCAGCATTTAACTACAAACGTTATGAAGTATATAAAAATGTTTTTTCACAACCAATTATGTCCCAAAGCAGCTTTACAGAGATCTGGGTCAGAGCCTTTTCTGTGCAAGCCAGCAGCAGCAGTGGCAAGGAAAACTCCCTCAGATTGAGAGGAACCAAGACTCAAAAGGGGAACCCATCCTCCTCTGGTCAGCACCAGAGAGCACAACAATAAGCAAAACAGGAAAAACCAACAATGAAATAATACTGAATGCAGAGAAAAATGGAAAATGTACCATCAGACCATAAAAGATAAAAAAAGGGGGTAAAATTATAAAGTCCATGCAGAGAGTAGAGCAGCATACTACTGTTATTTGCAACGACCCTGCACCAGTCTCTGTTCAAGCTAAAATTCAAAACAAATAAACCTGCAAATGCTTTTAAAAAGGTCTCCAAACTTTACTTGAACTTGCTTCAGTGACAGCAGTCCAGTTCAGTTCAGTAACAGTACATCATGTTCCCAACATAGCAAGTAGGTATTCTACTCTCAGCCACTAGATGGAGCCATGTGCTCAAGAGTGAAGCTTCAGGGACAATGAAAAGCAAAGAACAGCAATTTCATCCAATGGAAATTGAAACCTATCATTTCAGTTTTGGAGATCAGACAAGAATTGTGGATTTATTAATAATACAAAATAATAATAATAGAATTAATTAAATAATGCGTAGGACTGGGTGAAGCTGATGAGATTTTATGAGGCCCTATGCTCACCTGTGAACTCCAGTCACACTCTCCTCCACAATGCCTTTAATCTTCTTGAACATGTTGGGGTATTTCTTATAGATCCAGTGGGTCAGGTCTCCGCCATCATCTAGAATCTATAAGAAGAAAAAAAGAATTCACACGCACACACACACACACACACACGCACGCACACAGTGTATAAAAGCATGCATCCGGTGATGTCAATCAACCATAACCACTGCTGCCACAAAGCCTGGTTTGAGCATTTCTGTAACTGCAGATCTCCTGTATGTTCGGCACAACAGTCTCCAAAGTGTACTCGGCCTCTCCGAATGGTGCAAGGAGTGGCAGGTCTGCATATAGAAATGCTTTCTATGAAGAACGGCCATCCTGTGCAATTGTGGTGAGCAGAGAAAAGCATCTCAGAATGCAGACCACCACGTCCAACCTTGAGGGGGACAGGCTACAACATCAGAAACCCACGTCGGGCTCCACTTTTGTCTGCCAAGAACAGAAAGCTGAGGCTGCAGTGGCTCGGCACAGGTTCACAAACGCTGGACAGTGAAAGACTGGAGAAACGTAGCCTGGTCTGATGAATGTGGATTACTACCGAGGCTAGATGTAGATGTAAGAATTCAGCTCCCAGCTCCTTTAGCGACAACTCTGCAGTCTGATCACTTAGCCTGTGTGCATTAGCATTAGCATTAGTCTCCTCCTAGGTTCTGAATGCGGTTCGCTTTCTAATGAGGCAGAACTCGAGAGTACAGACGGGAAGGGAGGAACGTTAGATCTTCTCAAATGGAGATACAGGAGTAGAATATCTGTGTCATTGCACAGCTACAACCAAACTGGGTGGATTTTCTGGAAGAGTGAGGAGTTTAGATCCTCCTCTTCTGACAGATGAACTAACTCACTCTTTACCTGATGCTCTGGGAGCCGTCTGCTGCTGCTGCTGCTGCGTCACGTTTACAGCGAGGCTCTGAGCTAAAACCTTTCCTCTTCCTCAAACTTTCCGTTCCACCTTAAATAATGCAGCAGCTGTGCATTGCTTTTGAAATGTACACGCTGTAACTGCTGCACTTTTTAAGGTGGAATGGAGAGTTAGCATCAGAAGCCAACTTCAGCTTTTGTTTTGGCTGCTAACTGGTAACGCTGCCACAATTAACAGTAAAACCTAAGTAAACCAGAAGTGGACTGGAATCTTAAAAGCAGATCCATCCCCGATCCATTAAGAATGCCTGGAGTGTCGGATCAGGACATGCCTAATTATTTTCCTAGTTAAAAATCAGTGTAACAGGTGAGTCAGCGAGCAGCTGTCCCTCTCATCCTCTCACCATGTTGGGTTGCCAGCCCTCCAGATTGACACAGCGATCAATGCACCACCAGAAATCATCCTCAGACTCCCCCTTCCAAGCGAACACGGAGAATCCTGCCAGAGAGAGAGAGAGAGAGAGAGAGAGAGAGAGAGAGAGAGAGAGAGAGAGAGAGAGAGAGAGAGAGAGAGAGAGAGAGAGAGAGAGAGAACATGCAACAGTTAAAAGACAGCAACAGAGAGAGGGAATTGGACTGAATATGAAAGACACCCTCACCTCCCTCTGCCAAGGCAGCTGCCACCTCGTTCTGAGTGGAATAGATGTTACAGGCGGCCCACCTGCACTGAGCCCCCAGCGCGGCAAGGGTCTCCATCAGCACCTACCCATGTACAATCGCACAAATGCATGAGGAAGTCAGACAGGGGGTATGATTAATGCGAGCTGATCAGATCAGACCGGCAGAAATACTACACAGACAAAAGTATTTGGACACCTGCTCGTTTAATATTTCTAATGAGTTTATCCTGCTTTTGTTGGAGTAGGTGTCTCTCCTGTCCAGGACAGAAGAATTTCTACTATAGTTTGGAGTTGCATTGCTGTGAGGATTTGATTGCATTTAGTGACAAGAGCATTAGTGAGGTCAGGATGTTGGATGATCACCACCCCACCTCATTCATCACCACCACCACCATCACTCTAGAGAAGACCACTGCTCCATAACGCAATACTGGGGGGCTTTATATACACCCCTCTAGCCCACACCTGGCATTAGGCAGCAAGGTGCCAGTAGATTCATGTTGATCCTATTCTATTGGCAGTACTTCTCTACAGGGACTATAAAAGCTGTGTATGTGCATTTGCACATCTATGTCAGTAACGTGCAAACATGCTAAATGCATTCATTAAACGTGGTGTCCACAAACATATGGACATAAGGTGTATGTGAGTGTGTAATTTGAATGGGATGACATTCGGAGGCTACTCACTGCAGTCTGGGCCGTGATGTGAGTGCAGCCCACCACTTTAGCTCCAGCCAGAGGCTTCTCTCCCTGAGCTCTCTTCCTCAGAGCCATAAGGGCTGGCATCTCTGTAGACACACACACACACACACACAAAGTTAATTGACCTTGAGACTGATCTCTGAACATAGCACCAAGATAACAAATGCAGAGCTGGTCATGCTGACTTACAAGGAATGTGTGTGTTTTCAGAAACAGGACATTTTCGCAGTTCGCATCTCAGCTGACCTGGTCAGGTGAGACCACGTTTATGGGCGCTTGTGGTTAGAAAGTATCTGACCTTGATGCGACCCAACTATCAGGTATACTCTTCTAAGTTAAGTCTGAGCTAAACGGCTCCCGCAGCAGTCAGTGTTGCCCTGGTATACTGCCCAGATAATCAACACTACTTCAGCTATGAACAGACACCAGTTCTGCTGTTGCTCCATGTTAAACGCCATAGAAATCTGCACTAGTCCAGAACACAGGACCTTCTTCCTTTCTTGCCTCGCCCCAGACAGGTCTGACCAATAAGCAGAGAGGACGTTATAATGTATACATTAACTACAGGGGTGAAAATGACACAAAAATTAGCCAAGTACAGATTTTTATCAGCCCTAGCAGCACAGAACAGTGTGTGTGTGTATGTGTGTGTGTGCTTGCTCAGTGTTTGGCTGGATGGTTATTAAGGAGGTGAAGCAGGCAACACCCTGCAGTCTCTCGGTACAAGGTGAACATATGGGCCCCCCAGTTGCCCAGGAAGAACACTAGAGGTTCCCACCCACCCCTTTCTAAATTTACATATAATCACAAAGACATGATGATCTTTGAAAACACACACACACACACACACACACACACACACACACACACGATGCACATCAGATTAGCCATTAACAGTTGTTATTTTGTCCACATCATGCAGCCCTAACTCACTCAGGAGTGTGCCGAGGGTGGGCAACAGGGGCTGAAGTCCAGCACACTTTACTGATTTCCCTGCTCTTAAGAGACCTGCTTAACCTGGAACTGGAACTGCCCACCCCTGGCCTAGTGGCTTAGCGGTTAGAGCTCTAGGCTATTCATGACAGTACCCTCTCTGCTCCCTGGGCGCTGCTCTGGACATGTGTGCTCAGTCACTGTGTGTGTGTGTGTGTGTGTGTGTGTGTGTGTGTGTAAGTGTGTGTTAATCATACCAAGACCATAACGCATCTAGAAAGCAATCCAACCATTCAAATTAAACATACATGTGAAATAGCATCCCACCTTGCTCAGCGATCTCAATCTCTCGGCGGCCGAAGTCGGCCTGCTTGATGTTCTTGATGCAGAAGTCCGCATTGCCCTTGGAGTTCTTCTGCTGCTTGTCACGAGGAGAGGTTTCGTCGTCTGAGCTGTCAGTGTAGGAGGCAGCTGAAGGGACAGAGGGATGTATTTGAGACCAACAAATCCACACTCAACTAATTTCTCCTCCACTGAAACAGTCAGTGGGAGTGTGGCTGAGAGCACTTTCTAAGCCTGAGTGTGGGGATGTGTGCGAGCACCTGAGCTGTAGCTGTCTGTAGAGGACTGGGAGATGGAGCGAGACAGAGATCGGCGGCCAATCTTGGTGGGTCGCTTGTTAAACTCCTGCTTCTGGTCCGCAAACTGGATCTGCTGAGCACAGGGAAGAGAAAGAGAGAGAGGGACAAGGTTACCGGTGAAAGCCTGAAAAACAGAAGGGTTATAACTGGGTGAGGTAGCGCTCAGCACAAATGCAGCATAACAGACGTGACCAGATGTGGTCAACTGTCTGACAGATACTTTAGAGCAGTGTTCTGTGTAAACTGGTATTTCGTGCTCGTAGGCTCCCCCTACAGCCGAGACGTGTAATCCGTGCTTTGAGAGACCCCTGAAGGACATGGTTTCCTGGACAAGCTGAGACACGTAGAACAGTCACTGAAATAGAAAGAAGCAGGTGGACTGAGGCGGTAGAATTATTATTATATTATTATTATAGAGAATTTATTTATATATAACATGGGGTTATGCATTATAACCATGAAAAATAGCGTAATATTGACGATATTGAATATCTAGAAGGTCGTGAGAGGTCGTTTCTGGTTGAGTCCTACTCTTCTCTCCAGGAATGACATCGACATTCAAAAACTAAACCCAGTACATGCCCGAATCAACTCCTGCTCATCTCTCAGTGGCCCTTTCATCATTTTATTTATTTTTAACAATCAATCAATCAATCAGTGTCGACTAATCTCATCAAGATCACACAGCTACTAGAGAGTCAAATCCTGTAAATAGCTTGGAATTTACAACAGAACATCTAAAGCCACTCTGAGATCACCCTGCCCTCACAATTTCACAACCCCACTTAACCCAGAGGCAGTGAAGACGGCGGTGGCGGCGGCGGCGGCAGCAGCGGCGGCAGCAGCAGCAGCAGCAGCAGCAGCCAGAGGGAGACTGTTGGCAGCGAGTAACGCCGGATGTGTTGTTGGTAAACTGAACTATTTGTGGCGCGGCAGCTGCTGGGAAGAGAGCGGCGTCAGAGTAGTGTGAGGATTAGAGCACGGCGTGGTCCGCCTCTGCTGAAGGTATTATCTGAATGAACAGCAGCTCTCAAATCCTCTGCTCCATCAAGAGATTTTAAAGCAGCGCTCTTGCATAAGGCCATGCGGTATCCACAAGTACAACCAACCTAGAGAGCTATTAGTGGACATGATCATGGGTGGTGATTAATGGCGGTTGTTAAATGTATCGGATCCTGTGAGGAGAGCTATTATGAAAGTCCAGCAGGTTGTGCAGTATTGGTCTCACACTGTACTTCATTCACACAGTCTCAGACTCCACGCTGCTCCAAAGGCTTGGGTCTTACGAGGCTGGTACACAGATGTCTAATTAAATGACTGCTGAATGAACTGCTGAGTATTCCAGAATGGCCTGTCGTTAGTCAAGAGATGGGATCGCAGTATTGATGGGTACCGCTGTTGGGCCAGAATCCAAAAAATCTGATCCCGTAACAAATCCAGCCTGAAATAGCACAGACGCTGTCGCACTGTGGGACTGTGTTAGTTATGTGCATCCTGCTGTGGGACTGCAGAGTATGCTAATCCTGCAGTGAAGCACACTTCAACTAAAAGGATGGATGGATGGATACCACCAGGACAAGAAGTGGTCAAGATGATGGATGAAGGGATGGACGCCCCCATCCAATCCAATGGATCGAGTCAATTTCACTGGCTATGTTAAACCAGATCCAGCTCCAATCCTTACTTTGGAACACTGCACCACTGTGTCCTAAAACAGCGCCCTCTAGTGACTTTCCTCACTTCGTAAACGCAGGAGCATCACAGTCTGCAGAAGGTACAAAGAAGTTTAGGGGGTGTCTGTTGTGAAACGTACCGTCCTACAGCAGAACATGACTATTCAACATATTTGTGGTTCCTGGGGCAGGGTGGGGTTGGGTGTTTGCTCGAAGATGTCCGTTGTGGGGACTGAACCAACGACCTTCCAGTCCCAAGCTCGATTCTTTAAGCTTAAGACCATGGCTGCCCTGTAATATTGCAATGGCTTCATGATAACTGTATCACGCTATGCGGACAAAAGTATTCGGACGCCTACTCATTCACTGCCTATTTCAAAAGCATATTATATATATATATATATATATCTCAAGAGTGTATCCTGCTTTTATTGGAAGCAATGTTCTCTACTGTCCAGGGAAGAAGACTTTCTACTAGGCTTGGAGGCATTGCTGTGAGGAGAAGAGGAGGATGCCAGATGATCACCAAGCCACCTCATCCCCAACTCATCAGGATCAGGAAACCCCTACAAATATGTCTGGAAGATATGTTTAAATCAGTGAAAACAACGAGAGTAAAGTTTCCGTTCTGCTTAAAGGCCACAGGGGAAGTGGTGGTTCTAAGCCGAGCAGGCTTAGCCTAGGTTTAGGACAAGAGTCCGACTCATGCAAAAGAAACCCACACACTCCGGATAAGGCCATGACTCAGACATGCAGTCTATTCGTCTCTCTTCGTCACACAGGCATACAAAAAAAAAGAAAACCTTGGATCACGCAAGGCCTGAAGAAAATGCCGGTTTCGACTCTCTCAGTGAAGAGGCTTTGTGACACAATAGCCCAGATTAAACAGAGAGAGCCTTGACTCATATGGGAAAAGGAGGGCCATATGCGACAAAGTGCTTGTGCCTGACCTCCCGTTATCAATGTTTTACAAAGTGGTAACTTTTATTGCAGCACAAGCTCACACAATGTCCTGTACAGCCTCCGAGGGACCAACGACAGGCTGATAAAGAATCACTGCCACACTCCGAGCAGCGAGAAACGCACCAACACTCTCGCAAACACCAGTACGTATGATGATGGATTATGTCAGGAGCTGTGGAACTTCCCCAAACACCAGCCAAACAAAGCCCAGAGCGGACACTCCCATCTGAACGTGCACTCTCCTGAAAACACCCAGGCGGCCAGAGCAGAGACGCACCCCAAATAAAGGTGTACGGTCTCGCTTTACAACTGCAAGCCCCCGCTCTCTCACACACACACACACACACACAAAACCCAACAGCTATCGGTACACAAAGCCACACAGAATGTGTCCTCCACCAGTGTCAGACTAACCCAGACTTCATGCAGCACTCTGGCAGATAGCCATGAAAATGTGGAGGGTGCTGACAGGCCAGGGCTGATGGAGGTCAGAAGTGCTGGGCGAGCCTGGACAACCTCAACACGGCAGGCCGCAGGATACAAGCCTGGGCTCCATCTACTAGAGGTGTAATGATGGAGACATATCTGTATACGCCGAAACATTAAGACCTCCTGCCTGCACCAGCTCATGGTGGACGGGGGTTAGCATGGGCACTCTGACTGGTCAAGTGTGGTGCACTGTGTCGAGCCATTCCTCCCATAATCACCATTAATATTTCTGACACATGTACCCCAGTAGCTCTTCTGTTTGTTCAGCCCAGATACACTATACGTCCAAATGTTTGTGGACACCTCTTCTAATGAATGCATTTAGCTAACTAAGCCACACCGCTCGTCTTGTCTAGCATTGAGCTGTGGAGCAGTGGAAGAACGGTGTTCTCTGGAATGATGGTGGTGCTCTATCCACTACTTTTGGGATGAGGTGTGGTGGTCATCATCCAACACCCTGATCTCACTGAATGCAATGAAAGCCTTCCTTAGACAGTAGAGACAGTCACTCCAACAAAAGCAGGATTAACACTCATTGATTTGGATAAAAACAAAGAAGAATGAGCAGGTGTCCCAATACTTTTGTCCATACAGTGTTCTTGGACCACTTTCGGGAGTTATCCACCACAGTTGAGCAGGAGGACCCCACAAGCCATGGTCAAAGTAGCTCAGGAACTCACACCTGACCATTTCTCCTGCATCCGACATGCTGAGGGAACTGACCGTGACAGTAGTGGAACCGTTTTTGGTGCAAAACCCAAGCATATTTAATAAGGTTCTGTCCAGAACTCTTATCAATCCAAACACACTAAGGTTCTATTAGATGCTACTTTAAAAGACCAGACTTTATAATTAAACCCAATTGCAAACACACTCTGAGGAAAATGGTCTATACAGTGCTAAAAAAGAGCCCCTTGCTAAGAGTGGAACCTATTTTGGAGCGATTTTAGACCAAAAGGTTCTAAAAAGGTTCTCTAAAAAATCTTCGCAAGGAACGATTTAAAAAGCACATCCAACCTCGGTGTCAGCAGGTCTCCGGCCTTCTGAGCATCTTTAAAAAATGCACGTTAGGGGGTCAATGACTGAGGCGGGGCTTAGTGACTAGGAGAGTCACGCTGATGCGGTAAATAAAAGGGAAAATCCTCTCTACTTCATGATCAACTGAGTTCAGGTATACTCGCCATAGCTGAAGGTTTACTCTAACTTTAAGCATCCAAGTTGTTCCTGAACTCCTTTATTTTTTTAGGAGCGTAGATTGGCATTTTTGGCCTCCCCCCAACTTTTACCACAGTAGCTCTTCTGTTGATTCGGCCCAGATCGGATAGGATGCTGGGCTCAGGTTTTTGATTTGTTCCATCTACAACCAACACAAATCATGAACATCCCATTTTATATATATATATATATATATATATATATATATATATATATATATATATGTCTATATATATATATATGTGTGTGTGTATATGATTTTATATATCACACACCCACATTTATTTATTTATATATGTATGTGATTATATATATTTATATAAATAAATATATATATAAATAAATAAAACGTGTGTATGTATGTGTGATATATATATATATATATATATTTATAATATATATTTTTGTTCACTAAACATGCAAGAACAAGTTTGAGTGTTGGCTTTATTGATTTTCAGCTTTATTCAGTGAATGACATTACCCAACAGACGGTTACTCAAGAGTAGAGGAATTTTGCTTATTCTTTAAAATAATAATTTCATTTAGTTAATAAATCCTATCTTAGCAGTACTGGCAATTTACCACACTTTAGGTCAGGATAAGTAACTACATGCCAAAGCAGAAATTCCAGTATTTCTCATATCACAAATATTTAGACATCACAAATTCAATGCAAAAGTAATAATAACAACAACAACGGTTATTAATATGCATATTCTAACACCAACATTGACACCAACCATTAACAATGGTCTATTAATAAAACACACATTAACACATTACACTGCCTTTCTAAATGTGAACATGCTTGGGCAACATCAGCGGCACTCCATTCACCGTGCCATCTAATGCAATTGCATTGTATGAAGGCCACAATCAACCAAAGCCACGCCAGCATAATCAAGGCCCAGTCTTATCAGCAGGTTGCACAACCACATGGATTAATATGAGAGCAGCATTTTCCTTCATTCCAATTTCTCAAAAATAATCAAGGAAATATCAGAAGACTAGTCCATTATCACAAACTACACCCAGAGTCCACCCTGCAGAGTACAGCTAGTCCATAGGCAGCCTAAAAAAAGAAAAACAGCCCGGCCCCTTCTGAGGTAGCCTCCATCCTAAGATCCACAGCCCACGGGCCCAGCTGCCCTCTTACCTTCTTCACGGACGGCTCACCGGCATTCTCCCCATCCTTCTTTTTCTTCAACATGACTGAGGGATGGACGCGAAGAGCGAGGGAACACAAAGAGGGACCCATGTGCTGGGTCGGCCCTTTTTTATACCCGCTTTACTCAAGGCCAGTCCAGACTGGTCCCGCTGCCCGTCAAGCACAATGCCCAATTGTTCCCCCCCCCCCCCTTTTTTTTATTCCTCTCCCATCACTCCTTTAATTGTTAATTGTTCAGAGTCTGGAATGAATACAGCTGTTTGAATCGAGGGCCAACGGTGGCCTGGCCTAGCCTGGCCTGACCAGCGCTTTAACCAGGTCACTATGTGGCCTTCAGTGTTGGTGTGTGCAAGTTTGTTTGTTTGTGTGTGTGTGTGTGTGTGTGTGTGTGTGTGTGTGTGTGTGTGTGTGTGTGTGTGTGTGTGTGTGTTGAGGCTTTTTTAGGTGAGGGTTTACTAAGTGATTACAGTACTCCAGGCCCAGGACAGTAGATCTTGCCAAGGATACCCGCTGCCACCGCTGGCCCTGACAATGGACTCATTGTGCGTGTGCGAAAGCTCAGACAGGCAGGAGGTGGCAGATCATGCTGTCCAGGTCCTTAGTCCAGGTGTGACATTCAGAGGAGACGGTACTGGGAAAGGAACAGCTCTCGTTGGCTGCAGGCATGGTTCACATGTAACAGGCTGAGGATTCTCCACAAGGGGGTGCTAGCCATCACCACTATAGTGGGGGGGGGGGGGGTCCTGAGAAATGTCCGTCTGATGGCGGTCAGAATTCACAGACGACCTTTCTGACGACCCTCCTGTTGTCTAAAGGCTTGTACTGCTTGGATCTGTTTAAAAAGTGAGGGACAGCGGGACAAAGGCTTTAGACGGGATAATTAAGTGCTGAGAGTCAGGACATGCAGTTAGTTTCCCTTTTGAATGACACTGATCACTAAGAGCAGAGGGCGAGGTATTTTAATCTGAGAGATAATATGGGTGGATTGGTGGATTACAGGGGAAAAGCTCCAATTCTGGGAATGAAAAGAAGAAAAAAAAGAGAGAGAGGCAATATGTTACTGAAAAGGGGAACGTACTCTGGCCTGAGCACATCAAAGCGAACTGAGGACTTATATAAGAGGCTGATTCAGGGCTTCTGCGAGCGAGAAAGAGATACGCAGAGATTCAGGCTCACATGCAAACCCATGCAGCACCGTAACAGCACCGATCGGTGGAATTATTCAGGAGTCGTGATGATGAGCAACAGGCAGAGAACCAGAGAACCACACCATCACGTCTGCACTGGCCATTATGGCGGTCGCGCTCATCCAGAACATCGGAGGCCATCACATGTTTTAAAGTTGTGCTGTGAGGGATGTGAACGCAGCACGTGCAGCACGAGCAGCACGAGTGAACCGAAGCGTAAATGATTCATCAACCATTTAATGCTGAATCACTCATCGATGTTATTCTAGGACAGTCATTTGAGCTGCACGACTGATCTGACACACACTGCAACACACTGTTCAAACAATTCAGACGAGTCAGGATTAAAAAAATAATAAAATAAATAAATAAATAAATAAATAAATAAAATAAATCAAAAAGACCATCAAAACCTGTCTTTTACATATTTAATCATATAGACATTATATCTTATACTGAGAGATTGAGGCAATACAACTAAAAACCCATACATTCATAAATGTAATTAATAAAAAGGTAATTTTCCCCCCTCCCACATTTCTAACTACTGAAAATCAGAAACAGCTGCAGATGATCAGAACATGGTTGGAGAGGATTATTATGGTGGAGTCTTAGTGTCTTATCTAACCCTCAGACATTTAGTCTGGTCTGCTCTTGATTGATGGTTGAAGTGAGGGGTGAAGATCACCACCATGGCCAGATCCAGAGAGCTCTCTGAGGCTTTTCTTCAGAAAGAAGGGTGGAGATGCAGGAGTCTGGGAACGGGTCAATTTAAAACAAATTAAATAAATAATAATAATAATAATAATAATAGATCTGAGAACTATTAACAGCTGCCAACATGAACAGACCAGGCCACCCTCTCCCAAGAGCAGACCACTAGATGCGCAAAGAAGCCTTAAACAATCCTAAAAAGTCATCACGGGACCTACAGGTAGCTCTCTCTTGCCACAGTTGAGGTTAAAGCACAGCATCTACCATCAAAACAAAGGCTGTTAAAGTTCTAGGTTCATAGGAAGATGAAAGTACAAAATTCTTACAGAAAAAAACCCAGAAATAAATAAATAAGGATTATAGTTAGTCAGATTACACCTAGACGAAGACCAGGACTTCCTGAACAAATTGCTTTGGGTTCGGTCAGATGGATTTTGACTCTGGCAGATCCAAAGAGCTCTCTGAGGTCTTCAGAAAGAAGGTGTAGATGCAGAGAAGTCTGGAAATGGGTTTTAAAAGATCTCAAAACAATGAAAATTCAGCCGTTCCACCGTCTGCTAAATCCTTTATAAGTGGAGAACATCCAAAATAACCGCCAGCATGACCAGATCAGGCCGTCCGAGCAAGTTCAGCCCAACAGCCAAACCACAAGATGAATGAAGAAGTCTTACAATCCTACAATGTCATTAAAGGACCTACAGGTAGCTCTCTCTTGCCACAGTTCAAAGAGGTCAAAGCAGAGGATCTACCATCAACAAGAGACTGCAGAAGCCTGATTGCAAGGAGGAAACTCTTACAGTCAAAATGAATAAGGCCAGGACTTTTGAGTCTTTCCCAAAAGTCCATATGTTTATATGTTTACAAAATATAAATAAAAAAAGGCCATTTCATCCTAATTTTATCACGACGTTAAACCTCGTACATTCACTATGTACTGTAATGAATCACAGATGCATCCTAACTGTAAAGCCAGCAAAGCCTAACTAAGTGACGCTCCCCGTGGGGTGAAAAGCCACCATCACCACATCAAAATCACGCAGACATGTGGGTGCAGGACTGAAGCCAAATGGCATGCCAGCAAAGTAGGCTCGCCCACAGCTAAGCAACGCCACTTTTGGAGCGCTACAACATCGTGAGGAACACAGGCAGTGTGCCAGGGAAACACTTTACTTAGAATATGAGGGACAGCTGGGCGAGTGCCCTGGAACAGTATAATAACTTTTCAGCGTGGCAGTGCCACTCTAAAGGCATTTTGTTACGATTTGAAGCAGCTAAAATAGGAAATCCTCAAAGATTTATGCATGAGAGCCTCTTCCACACGTCGGTCAAACGCAATCCGCAGCGACCATTAACTTGAAAGTACTGCCTCCACCTTTACGTGACAAGCGGCAGCATGGGAGGACGCACAGCAAACAAATCAGGAGGAGGTTTCAGAGGATAAAACACACACACACACACACACACACACACACACACACACACACACACACACACACACACACGAAAGCCGTAGGCCTACGTCCTCCATTGGTTTCCCCATACAAGCAATGTATGCACATTCTTTCCATCTGTTGAGAGATGCAACTGAACTGGAGCCCCAAAAGGTTAGGAGTTCAAAAACCTCCCACTGTCATGATACCTCCAGAAATAATAAACATGACACATGTGGTGGAAATTTCATGTTGGGATAATAAGAACCTCACAAATGACCGCTCAGATCTACGAACGAACAGTATGAACACATACTAGCGATCCAGTTCTCTTCCAGATGTTCTGAAACTGGTGCATTTCTAACAACGAATGCCTGGATAAAGCGTACAGTGGGAAAGCAGACCAGACCCAGAACAGGACAAACACAGCTCCAGTATGTTCAGGGTTTAAACGCCATGCTAGAAGGAAAAGGCTTGATGACCCCAAAGGGAATACCAAAAATAAGCATGCAAGCATCCTTTGCCTCCCCCCCTTCCCCACTCCCCACTCCCCCGAACAGCAATACACCAAGCACTGACGGCACGTCTAACGGATCGCCCTAAGTGACAGAAATCAAAGAAATTGATGAAGAATCTGTCCTTCGCCCTCGGACGGCCGCAATCAATAACATCTGAAGCCCGTCTTCATTCTTTTAGCTCTCCATTAGGAAGCATTAGCAGCAGTCCGCCTGAGCAGCTGGACTGTACGATGAATCGCTTGAGGAACAAGCTGCTTTGGAATACATCAAGGTCATTCTCCATTAATTCATGCAGTGTTTTTTTCCTGTAGCTGTAGCAGACAAACGAGTAGGTTGGCAGATCTCCGCCAAATCCATCCAACCGCTCATCGCCCATCACCTAGACACCTGCTTGAACCATCGTGGTTGGTTTCAGGTAGTGGCTGGTGGTTCAGTTCCCATCTGTTACATAGAAATGAAACCAGAACTGTCCGCCATGTTGCCAGATTTGCAACCAGAGTCTGCTCAGTAGAGACCAGAGGCAGAGCCAAGCTCGCCTACATATCTGGTAGACCAGCCCCCATTCTCCCAGACCAAGCCTCAGTGTCTCAGACCGCCTTCACTGAGCTTCCAGCGCAGAGGCAGAGCGAATTTCCCCCTGGATTCCCAGTTTACCCGGTAAGTGGGCGCTCCATCAGTCAGTCATCCAAAGTGCAGATCTTGCAAGTTCCTCTACAACTCCGCAGGTCTTATCCAGCCTAGGCTGTCAATCACCTAATTCCTAGGTGTAGCCCCGCCTTCTTACGGTAGCAAAATAAGGGTTTAATTGATTTCTGGGTTGTTGTTTTTTTTAATGGGACAATATTAGCACAGGGAAAACTAACACTTGGGATTTGGAGACACTGGAGATGGAAAGACTGAGTTTGGGCGGATGGGCGGAGCTACACCTCATACTGCAACCAGCCAGCAGAGGCGCTAGACCTGTGGTTGCTTCACTTTGAGACTTTGCACTGTCCACATTTTCTAAAAAACAGGGACGACTTACTTTCAGAACAAACACGGCCTGATCACAAGGTGCTCACTGCGAATTTCACGTGAGGAGGCTAACGACAACTTGATCTTGGCATGCACGGGCACCTCAGCCTCACTGTTCTCGGCGGCTGCAGCGGCTAATGAGCCCATAAGCCTTCATGTTTTCTGATTAGACTTCCACCTAATTAGTCTCCTTACAGTCAGAGCAGAGGGGATCTGCTTGAGGTGAATTGGGAGCATTCGCTACGTGACACCAGCTGCAGCATACATCGAGCCCCTGTGACGAGTGACTGAACAGGGTGGGGTACGTCCTTAGACTCACCTCCCTTACGATCATGAGAATAGACCCAAAGACCCCTTACGCAATACGGTTCACAGCTCACTCAGCCTTGTGCTTTGTTGAGAAGAAGGAAAGCTGAAGGAATTGGCTCCTTATCTATTGATCGAAGCTGAACTGGACAAAGGTCTTCTAGCTTTCTTCAGCAGAGGCTTCTTCCATAGGTCATAGATGCTTTCCCCCATGGACAGCACCAGATCAGCAGACTTGCTAACCAGCTTGACCTTTCCTACAATGAAGCACTGAAAAAGCACTCAAGCAGTGAACTAGGCCTGAACCTTGGTGTCACTTCCATGGTCTACAGACACAAAAGGTGAGATCGGTGAACGTGCCCGGTATTCATAAACAGAGGTCAGTCCAAAGGGCTGCAACGGAAAGTCACCGAGCCAGATGGTACAGCAGAGCAGACCAGATTTGACTCCATTCCCTTCGGACAAGCTTCCTTTTCCATTCTCCCTGTTCTTTCAATCTTTCTAGCTCTGGAGGACCCGTCCGTTAGCACCCTGTAACAATACGCCTTTGGAGATCATTCACACAGGCAAAAGGGTTGAGTATTTAATACACACCCTTAAGCAGTCCTCGCACTGCACCAGTATGTGTGCACACACACATATGAGTCTCTCCATGTGACGTGTACTCTGTGCTCAGCTGCAGAGTAGGAGGGTGCCACATGGGTCGATTAAAAAACTTTTAAGAGGAGCCATCTGATACGATTCCCTGCCATTAATAAAACAAACTCACGCCCGCTTCTGCAGAGAGGCGCCTCTGGATGCTGAGCTACAGCTGTGGGTTGGGATGAAAACAAGGTGAAATGTCAGCGACGGGCGTCACGATTCACCGGAGCAGGGCCTCCTGATACGGGATCTCAAAAGAAAGAGACCAGAGAACATAGTCTATGCTTTGTCCATTTACAATGTCCAAATGTTTGTGGACAGCCCTTCTAATAAATGCATTCGGCTGCTTTAAGTTGCACCCATTGCTGAAAAAGATGCATTTGCTCTTTGCCCAAACATGAACCTAATGCCAGGTGTGGGCTAGAGAGGCATGACGTCCCCCAGCATTGAGCTGTGGAGCATGGAACTGTGTTGAGTTGGGAAATTGGGGATGACATTACTAACGCTATTGTTGCTGAATGCAATGAAATCCTCACAGCAATGCTCCTCCAAAATCTAGTAGAAAGCTCTACTTCTTCCCTGGACAGTAAACACTCCAACAGAAGCAGCATAAGCTTATTTCATTTTAACACCCCTCAGTACATAAGAAATAATGAAGAAACATGCAGGCGTCCCAATACTTTTGTCCATGCGAAGGTAAACAAGCTTGCAGTCTTAATCAAAGTGGTGGAGTCCAGGAGTTCAAGGCTGACCATCAAAGTACAAATCAAATGAATGGATCCACCCACTCTGGTTTCTAATACTCGGTGGAAAAAGGACAAAGGGTGGCCTTTGAGCGCGAGGCCGTGAGGGCGGGCGGCTGCTTCAATAAAACCCTGAGTGCACTTCAGCCACAGTAAACCTGTTCCTGTGAGCCAGTTGTGAAAAAAAAAAAAAAAGAAGTCCTCCTTCCATGATGAACACTGCGTCAAAACGAAGCGGTCATTGTCTTGATGTCTGTGGATAAAGGCTTCTATTTACGTGCCAGATGGTGTTCCTCAGAGCCTGAGTAAGCACTGAACAGCAAGAGTGCGATGTTCCTGCCAGCCTGGATCGGGGCCCTCACCAATGCTGAACATGTCTCCTCACAATTTATGCTAGATCTGCCGAAGACGGGAGGTGGGGAAAGCAGGGTGGTTTTAATAGCAGAGCTCTGAGGCAACGGCAGACACTTCCCCGATGGCAGAAGCTCTCGCCGTCCTCAACAGATCAACTGGGGTGACCGTTTATGAAGCTGCAAACAAGACCAAAAGAAAACGGTCCTTTACGGCCTCACGCCCAAACAGCTGTCGGGGGGGGCACTAGAAGCAGAAGTGCCATTGAGGGGAGGAACAAATCTGATTGGTCTGGATAGTTTATTGTGTCTCATTCTTCACAAAGCTATCAGCCTTGGTTTTTCGTCCAACAGAGAGATGATACACATGATGGAGGGTATAAGCAGAATTGACATGGGGAACTGTTCAGTGGCCATACCCAATGGACCAACTCCGGACCAGTCAACAGGACTACGTCCTCTAGCAAGGCAACGCCGCTTGCAATTTAATGGAGATTAGAAACCTGAGATGTTCGATAAAGCTGCTGAACCCACTGCCAGTGATCAAAGCCAGACCTCTGGGTGGGCAGGAAGGGGGCTCAGACTCAGATCAGATCTTAATCATAATCAGATTTACCGCTACATGCATCATTACTCGTCTGGTTGCGACAGTTGCTTCTAGAGCTTCACGCATTTCACTTTCATTAATCTGAGAACAGTGAGAAGAGTCTTCATATTTAAAGCAGAACTATAGTAAATTTGCATTTCTTGCTCCTGGACTCCCCCTACAGTCAGGAAGTGTAATTCGCCCATTGAGCCTCCACTAAAGGACACGTGTTTCTGGACAAGCTGAGAGAGATATATCCAGAACCATCACAGAAAGGTAAAGAAGCATGTGGACCGAGGCGGTAAAGTGCTATTACAGGATTTTACACCAATACGACTCGGGGGAGGATCGCCGTGGTCAACCTAATGCCAGGTGTGGGCTAGAGAGGCATGAAGTCCCCCACCACTGAGCTGTGGAGCAGTGGAACTGTGTGGAGTTAGGAAATTGGGGATGAGGTGGGGTGGAGATCATCCAACATATATTAGGCATGGCTGACCAATCAATGTACATCTCCTTAGGAAAAATGGGTCTTTATGGAACCAGATATTGTCCTTTTAGGATCTTGCCATAACGAAGGCCTTCCTTCTTCTTCACAGTCTGCAAACTACTCGTGCACCTTTGCGGATTCTGCTAGGGATCATGCAGATTTAGTAAATAACAAGGATTAGGTGCATTATTAGGGTCCGTTTAATGGGCTTTTCTTTCCATTTATCTCCACACGGAAAATCCACAATCACTGGCTCCTTTCACGGCTCACAGGGGACTGATTTTCATTTGGTTTGTTTTGGTTCGGCCTGGAACACAAATTTAACGTAAGCTCACCAAACGAACGTCTACGTATCCGTCAGCTGAACAAAAGTTCACACACACGACTCAGGCCGAGTCTCAAGGCTGTCTCCATGTCAGGAGACAGCTCCTGCCGGCTAATTTTGGACTCTGAACACGCTGACAGACCTTCAGCAATCATCAATGCGTCTGTCACACAGTC
This sequence comes from Salminus brasiliensis, assembly GCF_030463535.1. NCBI lineage: Eukaryota > Metazoa > Chordata > Actinopteri > Characiformes > Bryconidae > Salminus > Salminus brasiliensis. The sequence goes on along the minus strand of NC_132879.1, from coordinate 54,625,271 downwards.
ATGTTCTTCACTGAGGAGGATACACAGACCGACAGGGACAGACAGCAAGCGAGGCAGGCAGACAGAGACAGAGAGAGAGGAGAGATTTTGTTACTCTCGTCTGTACCCGATTCCTTATTCATAAGAACAGTCTAGCCTGGCTAATCTCCTCTATGTAACCTAAGGTAAAAGCAGAAGGTCTACATCAGAAAATAGCAGCCACAGGGACAGAGGTACCAGGAATGAAGCACGGTCACAATCTCAGCAGGATAGGCTTGTTATGGTCTTGCATATTTTTCTACATATGATATTAAATCTGTCTGTGATGAACGCTGTAATGCAACCTCAGCTGGATTTCAGAAATCCAGGGGGGTGAAAGAGGACTAGGGATGCCGAAGAAGGTCTAAAAGTCATATGAATGTTGTCAGATGCTCAAAATCATATCATATTTAATAATAATAATAATAGAGACATGGCTTTTAAACTGATAAACAATCTATTTTTATTGTTTTACAAAATCAAGACATGAAATAAATAAACAAACACATTGACACACCACAATGAGGCTGAGAGAGGAAAAACAAAAGGAAGACAAAGATTAATAAAAATAATACAATAAATAAATAAAAAGTATATAAATAAATAATACATTAAATGAGATACAATTTTACACCACACAGAGTTTCATGTCTGATCTGATGAGAAAAATCTCTAACAAAGTCAAAAGCCTCGGACCACAGCTGAACTGCAGTGGCTGCCCTGGCACGATGTAATCTGGCAGTGATTCACTCTAGTATAAGAACATCAAATAAATAAATAAATAAATAAATATTAATGTAAAACCAAGGTTTTATAAGAACACCCTGCTAAAAACCTGCATTTTAAATAAAGAACCTTTATAAAAGTTTTTTTTTTTTGAGTCTAAAGGCTTAAAGGTTCTTCACACTCCCACATCTCTGACAGACATGGTTCTTCATGGAACCAAAAGTGGTTCTTCTAGGGCATCGCTCCAACCTTCTGTAGCACCTTTATTTTTAAGAGTGCAGGTCACATGCTAAATATAATCTGGCGTCCTGGTCGTTCATTCCTCTTTCCATCAGAATTGATTGCGTTTTGCCATCAAATCCCAGTAAGTAGCAGGGACCCACCAGCATAGCATGCAAATGACGGGTGGAGAAGGGTTGGCGATGCGAGCGCTATGGTCTGGAAGCAGGTGTTTTTAGAACATTACAGCTCCATTCTCCGGTTTTCTTTCAAACGAAAGGTCCAAAACGAACTAAATGAAACTGATTTTGGTTGCTGGGCAGATATTCCATAGCTCAACCAATCATTACAGTTAGTATACTGAAATGGTGTGGGGAATACGGTCCTCCTACAATATACAGATTCAGATCGGGCCAATATTTCACACTGGTGAAGTGCCAGCTATTGAACTCCAGAGGTTCTATAGGAGTGATGCTAAGCTACTGCACTAAGGCATGTATACAAACTGCATTTGTTACCCTTCAGAAATAAGTGTTACATACGTCTGCAATGCTAATTCAGGTAGACGTAGCCCTAATGTCTACGTCTTATAAGCGTTCATTCTATACGGGTAGCAAAAAGCTTTCAGGTAGCCGTATCCTCGTCTGGTAATGCATTTGATAGAAGGCAGTTAACAGGACTGATTGAGGTCAAGTGCTTGTAGAATTGCTAGAAATGCTAATCAAAACCCATTTCACTTCAAAAAAAAGACCTTCAGGAAGGTTTAGCTGACTTGATTGGTGGTGCACTATTCTACTGTGCGGCGATGCCTTCATAAAAGGGTCACTGGCTGTGTCTGAAACAGTATTCTGAGGGAGAAAGGCACCCAGTCATGCCCAAATTTAAAGTTTAGTAATCAATCTTTTCACTTTATTGGGCGAATATGCGGACGGCATTAAAAAAAACTTCTGAAATTTCCCCTATTGGTCCATCTTTAAAGATTACTGCTGGTTGGACCCTTACCATGCTGTTTAACAAACAATTCAAGTACTAATCCAAGACTCGTCATTCAGATTTATGCACAAAGACAAGAACTAAACCACACATGCAATGATTACTGACATTACGGCCATCCTCCAGCTTCACAATGGAGGACACCCAAAACCAAGAATGTCAAATGCTAGGCCTCAGCATTTACTTTGAATAAAGCCCACCCCTACATGCTGAGTCAGTGGAAAAAGAGGGGCCGAGACAATTGCAGGACAAGTTAGTAATGCAGGTCTGATGTTTAACTCATTGTCTGGAAATTGCAAATTGACGTAAAGGGAGCACCGTGATTTCTACATCAGTAAACGGTAGGACATGTCTGGCAAAATCCTCTTCAGGTTCTAGCAGCCATCAATAAAGCATCCACTCAGAGTCAGAATCTACTCTCTGAGGCCAACCCAGGTTCTCAACAGGAGACAAAATGGGCCTCTAATATTCCACCAATCAGAACGAGTAAGGATCTCACCTCTACTGTGCCTATAACAAGAAATGGGATGCCAGCCTTAGTGTTAAACAGTGAGCTGGCTCCAATCCTGAGTGGTGATGAGATTTAGCTCAGCATCGCAAAGACCCCAATGCCAAATCACTTACTGTGGTGAATACAGCGGAGTTGCGGCCAGAACTGGCAATAAAGGGGCTGCGATTTCAATGCGGTATCATTATATGGTTGTGTTTGGTGAGGCGCAACAGATAAAACCACTACCTGCCACTGAGCTACCTCACCATGTGGGAGACTGGGGTTCGATTCCCGGTCTGGGTGACTATGCTGCGCTACACCAATAAGGGGCAGTGGTGGCTCAGCGGTTACAGCGCCGGGATATCGATAACCGGGTTGTGGGTTCGATTCCCGGGCTCGGCAAGCTGCCACTGTTGGGCCCTTGAGCAAGGCCCTTTACCCTCTCTGCTCCCCGGGCGCTGGAGTTGGCTGCCCACCGCTCTGGGTGTGTGTGTGTACTCACTGCCCCTAACACATGTGTGTGTGTGTGTGTGTGAGTGTGTTCACTACCAGATGGGTTAAATGCGGAGGACACATTTTGCTGTACAGTGACAAATACGTGCACCTTTACCTTTAGAGTCCTTGGGCAAGACTCCTAACACTACACTGACCCACCTCTGTAATACGAGTTACCTTGTAAGTTGCTCTGGATAAGAGCGTCAGCTAAATGTCATAAATGTAAAAGTAAAATGATATACTGCGATTTTTAAAAATCTATTTCTAGGAAAACTATCATCATATAAAAACATCATTCATAAAATCTGAGTAAAAGAAAATTTGACTTTTTATCCAATCAGAACAGTGGGGCCTGAGGACTGGGGTTTTAACACAGCTCAAAATGAACCACTGTCTGCCACCAATCTTTAAATGTAAACTATCAATTAAATAAAGGATTGAGAATCAGTACGGTATTGCAAAACATAATATTGCGATACTTTGATACTGATATTTTTGTACACCCCTAGTGGGAATCCCATTGAAATCAACAAAACCTCATTCCCAGATATTTGCTAACAGTAGCCAGGGGTGACCACAAAGTTAATGAAGCCATAATTTAATAAATAATGAATAGAAATTGGTGTTGACAACTAAAACTTGCTATTTTTTCCAGTGATTCACAAAAATAAAGGTTTTCTTTGAGCGAGACCATCTTTAAATTGGTGAAGAACTTTTACATTGACTTCTTCAGACCAGGCGTGGACGATAGATCAGAAATATTCTTTATTATTTATGCATCAACAGCAACAGATTCTTAAAAATTGCTATTCAGAATACTCTCCAATACTGAATGCATTTTTGATTTACATGAATAAACAAACACTGACAATAGCCATGACACGCTTGCTTGCATCACAATACATAAATAAATCATAATTTTAATAAAATATCATCATGCTGCCCACCCCTACTTTTACCAACATGGTTCTTTGGTTCTTCTATGGCAGTGGTGCACAATTCCAGTCCTGAAGGGCTGGTCCAGTTCGGTAGCGGTCAAGTTCGGTAGCTGGCCTATTCAAACACACCCACTTTGTATGGTATTAAACGGAGGACCAGAATCAATCGTGTTTGAGTTGGACGACGACCAAACTTTGCTGGAGACGAGAGCTCCGGGACTGGACTGGTGGAACCTTAAAGAACCAATTGTAGCGCCTTCATTTTCTAATCTACTAGTCGTATTTGGTATTGGGTATCGTGATACTACACTGGTATTGGCAATGAACTCAGAATTCTGGCATCATAAAAACCCCAGTAGCAGTGAGTGTGTTTTGCTGGAAAATTAAAGGCTGTGTTTGTTCAGCTGTTGAGTTCGTAGCTTCAGCTACCTAAAGAGCAGGATTCCCTTCAAGTGCAAGGTGACCTCTTCAAGGGAATTCGACTGCTCCCGAAGTCTCTTCAGTTCATATATTACTCAGTTCCTGCACAGTAGACCACAAACCAAGGAATGTCCAGTAATGTCGGGCCTACAAAGGAATCAGACGAAAAACATGGTGCAGAAGAGAGACCCAGTAAAAGCGTCTCCTTTCCTTTCGTCTGCAGTTGGAAAGTTAGGTCCCCACTACAAAGCTGGGGATGGAGAGCATAGGTTCTAGTTAAATTACGGGTTTTGCGTGGGCAGGCTATTGAAAATAGCATTTTCTTTCACCCAGAGCTGCAATTAAGTTAAACACACAGTGCTGGAATAGTCATTCTTAGACTTTTCATTTTGGTCAGCACTTCGGTTTAATAGAGAGTGGGAAGGGTCCAGCGGTGACCCTCTAGGCACACATCCACACCATGCATAGCAGTCTGAAACACCCCAAATAAAGCAGGACTTTTAGAGCAATAATAAACTGCATATAACTTATGTTGAGTGTGTGAGGGTTCAGGGTCACTCAGACCTGGGCAATAATCTTTATCCAGCTCTAGATTACCACAGCCATAGCTGGAGTCTCCTAGTCCTGAGGTGGTGGGGGGGAAGAGGAAGCAGCCCAGACAGGACCACAGCTCTTTTGTGAGAGCCCTTTGTGATGCAGCACTTTTTGGATACAACGAGGGCCCTTTGTGCATGGCTAATGTTAGAGTATGGGCTACATTCCTCTCTGTCGAGGGTTCACCACTCGTAATACGCTTTGTCTGTCAATCCAGCTATACATTCAGCAGTCTCAGGCTTCCACCTGTAACCCAGGATCCCAAAAGACAATGCGTTTCAGCAGAGGCAGCACCACCTGGTCCTGGACTGAAGGCCACTGTTGATTTCATATAAAAAGAACATGCGAGGCTAACATGCAGTGTGTCAGTTGGACACGGAAACATGTAGGATTACCAGCCCCAAAAATAGGGAAGCTTGGGTAGAGAAAGGGAAGAGATTCCTACTTGGTTAACCACATGTGTGAAAGCCCGAAAAAAATGAAGCAGACCTTGAGCCTCTGTCCAAATAGGCCTGGGCATCTGACTGACTTATCAGTGTCTCAGGAGGTAGCCTAGATAGTGCGGTCCTATGAAGACTTCTTAGTAGCCTATTGGTCTCACAAATGGAACAACAAGACTTCATTCCCAGATATTCATTAACAGTAGGCAGGGGTGACCACAACGTTAATGAAGCCATAATTTAATAAATAAATAATAGAAATTTGATGTTGACAACTAAAGCTCACAATTCTTTTCCAGTGATTCACAAAAATAAAGGTCTTACAAAGGATTCTTGGAGCAAGACCATAGAAGAACCGCTTTTGGTTCCATAAGGAACCATTTTTGTACCTAGGTAGCCTAGGTAGTGCTGTCCTATGACTCCTTAGTAGCCTATTGGTCTCACAAAATGGAACAACCAATGTGAAGATTCACGTTTTTAGACAAACTTCGCTCTGGAGGCTTCGTTTTCCGAACCCCGGAGGGCCATCCGAGGGCCGGGAATGATACAGCAGTTGTGCCCTCCAAAACTATCCCAACCTGGACTGAAGGGTCCTTCTTTCCTTTAGGACAGGCTTCTATGACGTAGACCTGTAGCCTAGGTTTCTCAATGCAGCTCTTGTAATATTTCACAGCCTTTTACTGTTAAAATGGGGCAATAATACAGTAAATACGGCTACAGTTGCGTTACAAGCTTGCACACACACAGTGTTTCGCTTTGGCTGTTGTGGATGGGTGCTCCAGTACTGCAGGAGGCGCTATAACATGTTATAAGTGTATGACTATTGGAGAGGCCTGCATGCTGTAAAGTCTGGATGCACCGATTCGATACTAGGATCGGATATCTGTCCCAATACCAACAAAATTAGCTGGATCAGGTATCGGATCATTAGCTCCTCTTTAGTCTCACAGACTGAATTCGAATTTCAGAATAAAAGTCCTGAGCCCAGACAGCACTGCGCCGAGGTCCAGCACGGTTATTCATTTCAGTGACCAATTATCAGAAATTGGGTTCATTTGCTATAGATTGTTGTACAAAGTTAGTAAAGTAATGATCGTCAATCCTGATGCCTTTAGATTTATTAATTTTATTAATTCAGATTTATTAATTTAACAACGGCATCGGATCAGTATCGGGTGCCAGCACCTACGCTAAGATGGCGTATCGCTATCTGTATCGGAACAGAAAAAAATGGATCGGTACATACCTACTATAAAGTACCACCTCATTTGTGGGCCACTTTTGATAGGTACTGACCACTGTATACTGGGAACACCCTACCAAGGAAGACCTACCTGATGTTTTGGAAGAGATGTTCGGACTCCGATGTCCAGTCATAGCTTGGCATAGGCAGTCACTGCCCAATATACCCACCCCTTGACAGATACCACATTAGATGAAGATAATCAATATTTTTTTCCACCTCACCCCTCAGTGGTTTTAATGTTATGGCTGATCTGCGTAAACATTATAACGGCAGACAGCAAACCAGATCCTCTATGCTGTTCAATTTTCTAATATTTTGCCAGCACTGATGGTCAGTGGTCAACGCTTTGAGGTTTTTCTAAAAGGCAGGTGCTAAATGCAGCTGACCTCCAGGCCTGCTACCCGGTTATGTACAACACAACCCACACTTAAACAAAGCTCCACAATTAGAAACACCGTCACGTCTTTAAAACACTTACAGGATGAAATAGTGGTAAATACCATCACCACGCACGCATCCAGCCTCACCACAGCTATTCCAGTAATGGCATGGCAATGCATCCCTGCCGTCGTTTCTGTGTCACTACGAGGCACAGAATGATGATGGGTTTCTTTTTCACCAACGAGTAACCGCAGCAAAAACTTTCCACTGTCTCCGCTGCGATTTTCCCATCTCATACAAATCCTGAGCATTTTCTGCACTGAAAATGATCCCAGCACTGGCCTCAACAGCTGAACTCCAGAGCACTGCCACTACAACGACAGAAAACACACTGGATAACAGAACTATTAGGAATGCACCCCAGAAGGCCATCCGAGGGCCGGGAATGATACAGCAGTTGTGCCCTCCAAAACTATCCCAACCTGGACTGAAGGGTCCTTCTTTCCTTTAGGACAGGCTTCTATGACGTAGACCTGTAGCCTAGGTTTCACAATGCAGCTCTTGTAATATTTCACAGCCTTTTACTGTTAAAATGGGGCAGTAATACAGTAAATACGGCTACAGTTGTTACAAGCTTGCACACACACTGAGTGTTTCGCTTTGGCTGTTGTGGATGGGTGCTCCAGTACTGCAGGAGGCGCTATAACATGTTATAAGTGTATGACTATTGGAGAGGCCTGCATGCTGTAAAGTCTGGATGCACCGATTCGATACTAGGATCGGATATCTGTCCCAATACCAACAAAATTAGCTGGATCAGGTATCGGATCATTAGCTCCTCTTTAGTCTCACAGACTGAATTCGAATTTCAGAATAAAAGTCCTGAGCCCAGACAGCACTGCGCCGAGGTCCAGCACGGTTATTCATTTCAGTGACCAATAAACAGAAATCTCATACAAATCCTGAGCATTTTCTGCACTGAAAATGATCCCAGCACCGGCCTCAACAGCTGAACTCCAGAGCACTGCCACTACAACGACAGAAAACACACTGGATAACATAATTATTCAGGATGCATCAATACCACTTTCTCCTGATATTCATATTTTAAGTATCTGCCGATACAAAGTAGCAATATTAACACTCTCACTTCAATACTGATAGACGACTATAAATATAAATGATATATAAATTATATTTAGAGTTATAGTGTTCCACTTTTCAAAGGTTGGACCCTTTTTTATATTTAATCCCAAATAAGAATAATCTAATAAATTTGACAGAGCAGCATTTCCTGGTTGCTGTGACAAATACAAATATCCACAATACAGAAACACGTGCAGGTAAGGAGGCATAATCTGGATAAGCTTCACCAAATAGCTTTTAACTGGTGCTTAAATTCACATTTCAGAGCAGTGAAACATAAAAAACACGCCAGGTTAGAAACAGAAAGGGCTTCTGGAGCAGTTTCACATTCAGGTTCACGTCTCTGTGTAAAACAGTACCAAACTTCAGTGGGTTCTGGGTTCAGAACCAAAGAAACACCACATGGAAACAGAACTCAATATTACTCAATACACTCACTGGACTCAGTATTTATTACACACTGCAGAATTTGCACACTACCCCTAATTATTTATTATTCTCTGTCTGTACTGTGTTGTGGGTCTGCACTGTGTCTATGTTGCACCATGGTCCTGGAGGAGCGTTGTTTGGTTTCACTGTGTACTCTGTTTGTAGCTGAAATGACAATAAAACCCACTTGACTTGACTTTAAATGTAAAAGCTATTTTCATGCCTGGATTTTACTGGATTGTTTAAACGTTTGGTAGTAGTATGTAAAAGTATGCAAACAAAATGTGCAAAAAATAAAATGTCAGGTTTCAGTATCAGTGCAACACTTAATTAATATTATACTTAATATTAGACGTCTTCCGTGCCCATGTCCACACCTTCTGTGACTGTTGGTTAATGTTTGATTCTGCCTGAATACCGAGCATAATTTCAACACCATGCCAGACAACCACATGGAAAAAAGCAAGTGGGCCTGTTAATGAATATACAGCCACATAAATGATGGTTCTGAGAAACCTCCGAAGAACCTCTCAACTCAGGCTTTCAGATGCTCTCCAAGAAGTCATTAGAGCACTGGTCACTGCCAATATGTCCAAACCAACAGTGGACTGTTGGTATACAGCACCGCAGAAAAAAGGAGGTGGCATTTAGGCCTACAGGCTCCAGCTGAGGGTCTGCAGAGCTCTGAGCTGAAACATAGCAGCATATTAAAAGTAATACCTCACTGTCTGACGGCTGCTGGATAGAGCAAAGCTAAATAAGCAGCACCACATGATCACAGCACCTGCTGGGGAAAAAAAAGGCCAACTGCCATGCTCAACGGAGGCCCGGAGCTCCTGCTGCTGCCCATAAGCTTGGCTAGACAGCCAAGACTTCCTAACCACTTATTTTATCCTCTACTTGTGTTAAAAACCTAAAAACTGAAAGACGTCACAGAATGCACTCCGGCAGCTTATCGAGCCCAACCGTGGGGACATAAAAAAAAAAAAAAAGCCTCGTGCAATCATCTGCTGAACTCGGGGAACAATCCAGCAGCACAAAGTACACACAGTAATCTCCCAAAGCTCAAAACATTGGTAGTGCAATTAAGCCATAAAAAAAGCAGCAGGATGGAAGAGAGTGTGGCTTGGCACCCTAAAAGAGCACAATACGAGTCTAAATCCCCAAACAGGAAGCAGTGAACTAGAGCGATCAGGTCAAACTCGCTTGCTTGTGCAGAACTCCAGTCCCCACAATATAGAAGTCACAAAGCCAGGGAAGAGCCATGGGCTGGTCTGAGGGAGTCATTAAAGTTAATGCAGTTTAAAAATAAAAGATTGCTGTGGCACAACAGGTGACACCCCTACCTGCCAGTAAACTGCCACAACGTGTCGGAGCTGCGCTATACCGATAACAGCCCTTGGTCAAGACTCCAGACTCTACATTGGCCCACTTCTGTAATAGGAGTAACCTTGCAAATGGTTCTGGATAAGATAAATATCTGGATTGATATATCGCGATATAATATTTTCTCCATAATCGTTCAGCCCCTCCCTACCAGGTTTATGGTCACATCACATCACACAGGTTTGCGTTGAGTCCCGAATGCATAAGTCCACACCCAGGACCGATTCTGGGCTCGTTTGGGGATTGAGCTCAGTATTGCTGGTTTGCTTTTCACATAGCTAACCTCCAGGCTCTGCTTTTCCGGGTTGTCCAGTCTGGAGAGACTGTGCTAGTGTTGCACCGATACCGATACTGTAACCGTATCGGCACTTACACGCAGTATCGGTATCAGCAATAGAGCGTACCGATACCATGAAGCTGTTTTAGAATTATAGTTATTTCCATTAAACAGACATTTAATGCAACTTTGAGCACTTTTTTGTTTCCATGTGGTATTTTTGGTTGTGAAAGTTGAGTTTAAGCAGCTTGTTTTAAGGCCACATAACGAAGAGACGTGTACTTGTAACGAATTAAACACCAAATAAAAAGCTGTTTGGTCAACTTAGCAAGATTATGCTTCCCTACTTGCTCGGCGATTTTCATTGTTTCAAATGTGCAGTTACTCAATCAGTACATGCTGTTCTTTTTAAGGAATATCAGGATTTATAGCCATATATCGAGTATTTCAGAGTAAGTCAGTAAGTATAAAAGTAAATTGGTATCGATACTCGAAAATCTGACATTGGAATCGGTGCATCCCTAGTCTGGGCCCATTGCATCCTCAGCTTTCTGTGCTTGGCTGAAAGCCGAGGTTGGACGTGTCGTGCATTCTGACACAATGTTTTTCAGCAAACTTGGACGGAGCTTTTTAAAAAATAAATAAATAAATAAATCATAAAAGCCAACAAGGCCATGAACAGACGACTTCTGCTCAGCATACAGGGACTGCTTTTCCTGCTTTAAAACAGACCTCTGTTGCTGTGATTTGCTAGACATCTCTCAAAACTGAGCCTCAGCAGTGGCTATTTTTGACGCCACCACGGTTTCTTTGCTCAGATCAACTCTATATTTGTTCTAAAAACTACAGAGCTTTGAAACGCTTGATTTGATTGCAGCACTTAATTGAAGATAAGCATCTAAAAGCAGGCTTATCACGCTCAAACACACAGCTAGCATCACATCACCCAGCGTGAGGGTGTGCAGTTTCCGTCTAGATTTCTTACAGGATGCTATCAGATTATGGCTTCTCATTTACTGTGATACGCTTAGCAATTCATACATCTTCTCGAACGCTTTGGGCTTTGGCCACGTTTAACTTGGGGGCCCCCATAAGCTGGTGGCTCAGCCTCCCCTTCACCTTACTGTCATAATCCTGTGATCTCCACTACAGAGCAGGTCCATCAAAGCCCAGGCTCAATCATAATCTAGCTCTCCTTATACTTCAGTGCTAAAAGGCCTGCTCACTTCAGTGCACTTATGAGAGCACCATCCCCCAACTCGTTCTCTGACCAGTCACCGTATTAATAAACACTGGGTCACGTGTGCGACTCTCTACGCTTCATCCGAGCGTGTCTAGTTCCGTTTCCATCAGCAGGTTGCACATGTGCCCGTAGTTATCAGCTTTCAAGCATTTCCTCTCGAAAGTGTGGCATGAATGAAATATGCCAGCGTAAGACCAGAGAGACGTGACCCCTCCAGAGCTGGCATGGAGAGAGAGAGAAGGGTCAGAGAGGCCATTAAATTCACGCTCCTTCTCGCCTTCTGTTCCTGCATTCCTCCGAGTGGCCAGTCTCGCACCATGGTGAGAAATATTTCCTGTCGACTGAGCTCCGCTCTGAAGAGAGAGTGAAGAAATCACAGGGATCATGCGAACAATGAAGCCAAGCACCTGGGAGTGGAGGGGAAAAACACAAAACAGAGCCCTGACCGATTCGGACGAGGCCAGACGGAGGCTAAGCATGACTGGAGTTAAGCATTGTGTACTTTTGCTTCGTCAATAATTAATAGAAGTGTAAACCTCGGAGTCGATTGTGTTTATTATTTAACAACAACTCACTGCATCATGAAATCTTAAATAACTGCCCAGATTTGATGAGTGTGGGGTGTAATTCAGTTATTTGTAGGAATGCACTCAAGCTGCAAAAGCTGCGGAGACTCCCCTCACACAGAAGTCAATACGGTTGCAAAAAGGTGGAAGATTTCCAGTAAATAACTGGTATCTTTCCATGGGAAATGTTCCAAAATATAAACCTTCCATGGAAATATTGGAAATTTATTGGAATTAACAGTAATAATCTAAAGGAACCATCATACACAATCACAATGTCATGAAGGCATAACTACAGAAATAAATGTATCATGGGAATTAACTGGACTTAATGGAAATGCAATGGGAATATTAGAGACTAAAAGGTGAGAAACTTGCATACAGCTGGTAAAAAATATATACACTGAAGCATAATCTTAGCTAAAATAATTAAATATGATACCAAAACAGCTGAATAGCAAAGCTGCTCTTCAACCCCAGGCACATGGCACATTACACACTGCAGGGCTATTGAAATCACGCTTCCTGCATTCACTGTTCATTCCTCTATCACATGTACGACGCATGTCCAGATGATTTCTACAAGACAAGAAATATTGTAAAGCTACTCGCATTACACAGTGTGTTACGACAGATAGGGTAAAGTACCCCCCCCCCCAAAAAAGTACTGTTGTTCTAGATACTGGTACCAATATCCACTACAAATAATGCTACAAATATCAGAGCTAGCTTCTTTCAGATTAACCGTGCAGGAAATGTTTGGTTTCCCAGCAATGGATGTCGGCGATGTTGTTGGGCCGGGGTAGGGTGTGTTTTCTCATGTGTAGTATTGAACCAGGAGGTCCATCCAAAACCGTGGTGTGAACAAAGCGATGGCTGTAGACTAGATCCAGGAGGCGTCAGGAGGGTAAGTGACCATAGTGCATGGTGCTGGACGTTCTGTAGAGACTCTCCAGTGGTCTACACCACACGGTCACGTTTTCACATTGCGATTTCATGACTTTTTAATGCACTGTTAGACCCCGAGACACAAAAGAGGGACGCTCTGGCTGTTGAGCCGATGGAGGAGACGCTGGTGTCACAGAGGCTTTGACTCATGGGAGGCCCCTGCGGGGTAGCTGCTGCTGCTGCTGTTGTTGCTGCTGCTGTTGCTGACCAGCACGCACACAGTGAGTCATGGGAACCTGACACGTTTCACTACTGCGGGACAGAGCATGCTCCCTTACGTCACCAAGCAGAGTCTGATCCCTTTACTTCACCGAATGCAAGAGCAGGACCGCAGCTACAAGACTAAGATGCCCTCTCAGCTCACAGGGGAACCTGAAGTGTCCTACATTTCTCTGATACTTGCTTTGACCACTGGGCTATATATGGTAAACATGAATATCCTACTTTCTGTGAAAACCTACTCACAAGCAGGACTGGAAATAGGCAAGGGCTACTTATCTTCAGGCCATTACACTTCCAGCCATAAGCTTAGCAGCACCGACAGGTGAAGCGAGGAACATTGATTATCTTCTATCTACAGTGAGATCTGTCAAGAAGTTCTAGATGACTTGGGCCTGAACATCTCCAAAACATCAGGCATCGGGTCTTGTGGGGTTTTTCTGGAATGCAGTGGTCAGTACCTACCAAACGTGCTCCAAGAAAGGACAACCAGTGAACCAGCGACAAGGTCATGGGCAACTGAGGCGCCAACGTTGGTGCTGGTGGCCCAGATACCACAGCAGGACGCCTTCAGAGGTCTTGTGGAGTCCATGCCTTGAATGGTCAGATCTGTTGTGTTGGCACCAGGGGGACCTACTGAATATTAGGCAGATGGTACTAATGTTATGGCTGACTGGTGTATATCTAGTAGGAAAGACTGCTCCAACAGTGAAAGTATTTACCCATATTCACCTACCTGCAATCCATTTACTGGGCCTTCCCTGCACCACACTGCTGACATCACAACATAAGCCTGTTAGCCATACTGGGAACCATGGCTTAATGACATAAGATTACAAGAAGCTGGCGAAGCATGTAGGCCACTTCTCCACATACTAAGGATGCACCAACATGGGAATTCTGGGCAAATCTGCTGGCATTATATATACATATTTTAGTATAAGAACCAAACTGTGATGGCTGGACGATTGGGTCTCCAAAACATGGGTCTCCTGATCTGCAGTGTTGTTTACCTACCCAATGAGGCCCAAGGAACAACAACCGACGAACCAGCGTCAGGTTCATGGGTCCCCAAGGTTCACCCATGTGATCCTGGAGGCCCCAGCCCACACTGTCTTGATTCCAGACACTACAGGACACGTTCAGACGTCCAGGCCTCAGACACAAGGTGGACCTCCAAGTCATGGCTGATCTGTAGAATCTAGAAAGGGTGGGTGATCACGGCAAAAATATAACCACAGTACTTGAAGACGCTGAGGCTATAATCAGTGACACAGTAACACTAATTCAGCCCGTCTCCCACAGACACACACATACACTCGTTGAACTTCAGGTGTGGGACGCTCATGACACTGGGAGTTGGGAGGGTCAGTGTCATAATCACCACTTGTTGCAAACTCGGGCCATCGCATACCCACCTGCGGTCAAGAAGGGAGGGCGGCTTAATGCCGCTGCGACACGGGCAGGCATGGATTAGAGGCATCCATCCATGTAATACACAAGTCCCCCGCCCTTGTCCACACCGGAGGATCAACAGCTTCATGACATAACACATATTTAGCAAACTGGCTATTCTAGAAGAGCTGTGAGCCACAGGACAGCACACAGTTTCACTATAAGCACTGGTCACAGTTATGAAAGACCTTCATACACCGGGCACAGGCCGAGCTAGAGACCGAGAACCGTCCTAAGAGGATTTTTGGGATGTCGCCAACAGCCCTCCAGAAAATCCATCAGCTAGACGTTACAGCTTCCCCTCACATGGGCATCCAACTCTAAAACCAACAAGCCCTATTCCTACACTGTGTGTCCAATTGTCTGTGGACACCCCTTCTGATGAATGCATTCAGCTACTAGACTCACAAAGCTTGTCATGGAGCAGATAAACATGAACCTATTGGCACCATGCCTAATGCCAGACGTGGGCTAGAGGACAAAAAGCCCCTCAGAACTGAGCTGTGGTTCTCTGAGTTTTGTGGAACCAACTAAGGAACCAGTACCAATGGCCTTAGAGCAATGCTGTGGTGAAGCCAAGTAGCAGTGGTGGCCCAGCAGTTGGAGCCATTGGTGCCAAGGTTGTGGGTTCGATACCCAGGATCGTCAAACTGCCACTGTAGGGCTCCTGAGCAAGGCCCTTCACCCCTCTCTGCTCCCTGGGCATGTGCTCTCACGGTCATTGTGTGTGTGTGTGTGTGTGTGTGTGTGTGAGAGAGAGAGAGATCACCAGTGTGTATGGGCTCTTTGTAATTTCCTTAATGTCGGAAGAAACGATGAACAAGCAGGGGTCCCAATACTTTTGCCTGTATAGTGTATGACAAGACCCACATCTCAGACTAGTGTTAGCTATACCCATCATTTGCCATCTTGGTGCAGTTGGAAAAGCTACAGCTACAGATAAAAATAAGCGAGTCTCCTGCGGGTGCTCTCTTGAAGTCTGACTGTACCCGCTTGTGTGATATCGAAGAAATGAACCTTCATCAATCACAGCCATAAATCTTCAGCACTGATTATGAGAGCAATTAGCAGCCTTTCTAATATAATACAGCCTTGAACTACGGACACGGTCAGATCTAGGAGAACCGTGACTGGTAGGGGTGCACAAAAGTACCGGATTTGTGTCGGTTTCACCACGAAACAAATGGGCCCCTAAGCAGTACAGCCACGAACTCCATCATCAGGAGGTCATAGGTTCAATCCAGTGGTGCCACACCCAGCATAACTGTCCTCCTTCTCCCCAATCACTCACTACGAGACCATGCTAGTCTCAGTAGCCTCCCACTACTGGTACCCCAGTACATAAAACCAATACTTGATGATACACAGATCATCAATACAATTAAAACCACTGACAGGTGATGTGAACAACACTGATTATCTGGTTCCAGGGCGTCCCGATCTGATCCAGTTGATCGGGATCAGGGCCACTGCAGGCTAATTTAATGGATCAGGTACCAGCTATTTTAATCCCAGGCCAGTTGCTATTCCCTTTTTTTTTTTCTTTTTTTTAACCACAGTGTTCAGAGCGCCATCTGGTGTCCTCAAGGCACCATTAACGGACGTTATCGCCCAGCCAGCAGCAGTGGGGACGTTCTCAGAAGGTAAATAAAGGAGTTCTAAAGGTTCTGCAGTGTGGAGCTATTTTACAGTAGAACCTGAAAACAGACCATAATATCAGACCCTTTATAAAACCATCACTGAAACGCTCCGTTTTACCAGCGGGAGAACCGACGCCTTCCTCCGTTTTTAAACCAGCACTGAAGGACCCAATCAGAACCGAAAGGAGGCTAATGCTAATGCTAACACACTCACTAAACCAGCTATTACACACCAGTAGACCAACAACCACAGATACCGAACTGTGATGCTCTAGACAACTGGGTCATCAGAACATCTCCAAAACATCATCAGGCAGGTCCAGTTATGCCTTGGTCAGTACTGATCAGAAGCAGTCCTAAAAAGAGCAATCTGTGGGTCAAGGGCACCTAAGGCTCACTGATGATCATGGAGGTCCGACCTCACAGGACAGCATCTGCTGCTATCGTTGGGCCAGATATGTTGGGAACGGCATAAGGGGGACCCACTTAGCATTACTCAGGTGGTACTAATTTTATGGCTGGTGTGTGTGTGTGTGTGTGTATATATATATAAAAATATATATATATATATATATAAATAATGTTGCTCATACACAAGGGACTGTTCTTGGCCGGGAACCCCAGCCCTGAGCCTGTTTAAGTGGGGGAAGGTGGTGTTAGCCACTACACCACCCATTCAGTAAACCCAGCAGGAAATCTCGACTAACTGTACAGTAAAATACTGCTGGAGTTGTTGAATCTGAACACACACACACACACACACACACACACACACACAGGCTACATGATCTTTTCCCTGGCTGCTTAAAGCCTACGAAAAAGAGACCTGACAAACGCAGCGGGGTCACCGCTTACGCTCGCCCGGCTGGTGGTCACCGGCTACAAATGACTCAGCATCACCAGCACAAAACGGTGGAGCTGAACCCATCTGCTGTTTTACAGATGTGAGACGTTCACTGGTAACAGGCCTGAGATGCTTCGCAGAACACTGGTAACGCTCCTGAGGGACGAACGCCGGAACGAAGGCTGGAGTGAGCCTTTCACGAGATGTACTCCGATCGAGTCGAGCTCAGGATCACTCTTCTGTCCCTCGCGGTCTTTCTCTCATTCATTAAAAAAAAACCCAAAAAAACAGCGATGAAGAAACGGGACGTTCCAGCGGCGCCCCGTAACGATCCCGATGACCTTGCTGTAACAGGGCGTGCAGGCCGATGCTGAGGAGAGGAGACCGCCCCAAGGGATGCCATGCGATGGATGAGGAGCACAGATGCCACTTGCTGCCTTGCATGCTAAGCAGCCGGGACTTACAGCTGTTGGCTTAATGAGGTCTACGCTTGTTCTGAAGGGAGTACAGGATCTCCCAGACTCTCAGCAGTAATAGGGTACACCTATTTAACAACTGGCATGAGATGCAGAGATGCAGGTGATGGCTCCTGACCATGATCAGTGTTGCCAATGGCTTAAGCAAACCTGGCCCAACAGATGTGCACCTTTGATAAAGCTAGCTACAAATCCCAATACTGCACTGTACAGGTTAATAAAACACTGTATTATCACTGGGATCAGGACACCAGGCTTAATACTGCCCCTAAGATCTATCTACATGAACTTGGGACTTAGCTATCTAGCTACCTTCCCTTACCTGGCTAGCTAATTATCCCGTTTGTTCAATCTCCAGACGCCTTATCACCACATTAATCGTGTGGCAAGTGTCTCAGATAGTTATTTAGACCCGATTCAGCTCATATTTCATCGAAAATTGACATTATTTTGCTTGTTTTCAGAAGCAAAACATTGAGAGCTAGCGCTAGTGCTAGCCAGCTAGCTAGCTAGCTATACCTCCCTCCACAGGCAGCGCCACGACAACGCACTGCGGGCTCGGTAGCAGGATCACTCGGTCTGCTAAACTCACAAACCCGCGCTGAATATTCAGCCCTGGTTCGCAGACAAGCTTTCCGAACCACGTCAAATTCTGACAGCCCTTTAATACAGCCCGCTAGCTACTTGCTAGCTAACTAACCAGCTGCTAAACCCGGCTAAGCTTAGCGGAGAGCCGAGGAGCCGAGGAGCCGAGTCCCGAGCCGAGTCCCCGGCCGAGTCCCCCGGCCGAGTCCCCGGTCTCTCCCCCACACAATGACATGCTAGCTCGGCTACCACGCTTTTGACTTCCCCGTCAAAACGACCCGTTTGGAAATATTCCCAAATGTCAAAGAAATACGTCGACCGTACCTTTTTCATCCGCGGGGCCTCCGCGACGGTGCCATCGCGGTTAACGAACGCTTCCCCGCCGTTCTGCTGCGGATCTGGCCGCTTCATCGCGGACGCCTGGGGCATCTTCGCCGCGTTCGGCGTCGAGCTGAGCGGACTCGGGTCCCCCTTCACCGCGGGCTCCACGGTGGGAGATGTAGCCGAGGCGTTGGACTCGCTGTTGGACGAGCCTTTCTCCTCCGCCTTGGGTGTCAGCGGCGACACGGCGGTCAGTTCTTTATTCGGGACGTCTTTTAATTCGACCTCGGCCATTTTCGCTGCTACAACCTGAACTGACATCGCTGCGATCCCGTCCGTTTTCTCCCGATCCAGGACAGCGCGACTCGAACCGACACGACTGGCTGAGCGATGAGCCGCAGAGGACTGTGGTACATGTAGTCTTCGCGGACAGGGCCGAAACCATCAGTCACAGGACAACCCCCTCACACTGACTCTCCACAATATTTGGCCACAAAAACGTCTGTTTTTATTCTATAATAATAATAATAATAATAATAATAAATAATTATTTAATAATCCTTTATTAGTCCCACAGTGGGGACATAGATAAATTACCACTATATACATAATATAAATAATAGAAGTAAAAAAAGCAATAACAATATTATTTACATATTACATAAAATTGTATTAATAATAATAATAATAATAATAATAAGATAATCCTTTATTAGTCCCACAGTGGGGACATTCTCAGTGTCCCAGCAGAAAAGGGATAGCAAGACACTCAGATACAAAAACATAGATAAATTACCACTATATACATAATATAAATAATAGAAGTAAAAAAGCAATAACAATATTATTTACATATTATTTAATTAAAGTTTTATTAATAATAATAATAATAATAATAATAAGATAAGATAATCCTTTATTAGTCCCAAAGTGGTATAATTCTCAGTGTCCCAGCAGAAATGGGATAGCAAGACACTCAGATACAAAAACATAGATAAATTACCACTATATACATAATATATAATAGAAGTAAAAAAAGCAATAACTATTATTTACAGATTATTTAATTAAAATTGTATTAATAATAATAATAATAATAATAATAATAATAATAATAAGATAATCCTTTATTAGTCCCACAGTGGGGACATTCTCAGTGTCCCAGCAGAAAAGGAATAGCAAGACACTCAGATACAAAAACATAGATAAATTACCACTATATACATAATATAAATAATAAAAGTAAAAAAAAAAGCTATAACAATATTATCTACAGATTCTTTAATTAAAATTGTATTAATAATAATAATAATAATAATAAAAATGCTGAGCCATTTAGTCATTTCTCATTTAGCTTAAAAAACAAACTAAATAGCACTACATTTAATATCAACCACAGTATTGTGAATTTGGAAAGGATGCATTTTAAGGGGGAACCCACCCTTATAAATCAAGAGAACATTTAATTACATTAAGGGAATGGTTCACTAAAGGGAACATCTCTAAATATTCTTTTTCTATTTGGATACTTCAGAGGCTCCTAAGTTTTTGGACTGGACAAAATCCTAAACTTTTGCTGTTTCTGGGATCCCGTATCTTTAAACGTTGGTACAGTTAGTATCGACCACACTATTTTATATACATACTAAACTGATTTATTCACAAGTAATTAACTTATTATTCTGAAAACCTAAGATCTACACTTTCAGCTGTAAGTTTTTAACCTTGTAGTGTCTGAATGTTACAGTAACATGCATTTTCTCTTCAACTGTCTAATCATACAAAACCATAGATTATTAAAATGTGCACAGACTTCCTTAAAATGACCAAAACCACCTAAAGTCTGACATCCAAGAAGAAAGATCATGTATATAATTTAAATAAATTAAATTAAAATAAAATACTGCATATTTCATTGATTGAATTCCTGCTTGAATGATATACTGCCACCATGTGGTGAAATCCACTGATGTGGCCCCCTTTCACAGCTTTACAGAGAACAAGCAATTTTCTTAGAATATGAAGGGACATACACATGCTGTGAATGACCTCAGATCAAGTGCACCACCTTACCCATAGCAGACTTATTAATATATGATTCAGATATTTAGATTTGACTGATATTTTATTATATTAAGTAAAGGTGCACATATCTGTCACTGTACTATGTACAGTGAAATGTGTCCTCTGCATTTTACCCATCTGTGTTAGTGAATACACACACACCCAGAGCGGTGGGCAGCCAACTCCAGCATCCAGGGAGCAGAGAGGGTAAAGGGCCTTAGTCAAAGGGCCCAACAGTGGCAGCTCACCGAGCCTGGATATCGAACAACCCTGTCATTAATAGCCTGGAGCTCTAACCGCTGAGCCACAGCTTTCCTAGAGAGACAGGAGGGTTCGATCCTTGACCACATTTCACCAATTTAAAAAAATGATAACTACTAAATTAATAAATAAATAAATAGATGTACAGTTGCCTACCTAACATGATTCGAACCTCGACAAGACAGGGACACGGATATGAGTGTGAGCTAAATGCCAGAGATGTAAACGTACAGTGTGTCAGAATAAAACAGGACAATCTGAAAAGGTTCATTTATTACAGATCATTTCAGACCAAACTGTTCCCATAGATACAAATGACCCCCCCCCCCCCCCCATCCAGGATGATGATCAAAAAGGTGTACACAGCCCTGCGAGTATTTACAGAAGCCCTTCGCTGTGGATTAAGTGGAGAGCACTTAATCAGTGTTTCGCCAAGTAACAATCAAGCTGTAACAGAGGCCGTGACCAGCATGAGAAGATGGTCCCCCCTTTCAGGTAAAGGGGTAAACGTGGGGATACAGACCTTATAGTGTTGAAATGCATCATTTGGCACAGTTTTCAAAAAGGTTGACGCAGGCCTTGTCTACTGCATTCGTACACGGCTACTCAGGGTAAAACATGCGTTACTCTTGCAAGCCACAATTACTTACACAGCAAAAGGAGCCTCAGTGTTATTAAAATAATTATCCCCTACTCCGCCAAGCTTCACTGGGGAAAACTATGGTTAGCTACTTGAGAACTTTTGTAAACAAACATCTGGCCTCCTTTGGGACAAAAAAAAAAAAAAAAATTGCCAGTGTTCAGGACTGAGCTACAACTGCTGAAGGTGGTGTGATCACCCACCATAACGTATTCTCTGTTGGGGGTCAGGTAATCCCACTTTTCTTATATGAGGTTTGGGTTAAAGATATGGGTAGAAATACAGAAATTAAAAAAAGGGGGCGTCCGCTGCTCATACAAGCTTAAAAATAAAGATGCCATAGAAGAACCATAAAGAACCCAGTTTGTAATATGTAGTGAATGTGAAGAACCTTTCACAAGGAAGGCCTTACCTATCTATAGGCTCCTCACACTGACACATCTCTACTTATGGAACCACAAGTTGTTCTTCTATGGCAGAGGTCTTCAAATCTGGGCCATGGATCCTGTTTCCAGTCCTGGACTATGTAACCCAATGGCCAATGATTTAGATCAGGGGTCGGCAACAGGGGCCAACGTCTAGCACGGTTAGCCAGATTTCCCTGCTAGCAATTAACAGGTGAGGTGAATCCGGTGTGCTTGACCAGGCCCTCCAGGTTCCAGCTAGAGCATAATCCAGGACTGGAAACTGGACTCCAGGTCCAGATTTTGAAGACCTGGGTTGTATGGCTTCTAACGCACCTTTATTTTTAAGAGTGGAGCACAGCATCTACAACACACAGCAAGCTAAAGCTGTCATATATATATAAAAATACACCACTTTACACACATTCAAAAGAAAGTTCTACAGCTTTGTGTCAAACAAAGCCGTCTGACATGCAGAATTATGTACAAAGGCAGAGCAGAGCCGTGTTTTCTGGTGACCCATTGGCCATCTAAGCCGTTACCGGTTTTCTGTGTAGAGTGCTGCAATTTAAAAACACAGACTTCATAGAAATGCTTTCTTAAAAATTCAGTGCCTCATGCTGGGCTATAGATGACATTCCTGATGAAGGAACCAAAGCACTGTGCATGTCCCCCTTCCCCAAAGCATGCAATGGCACTACAAATTCTATGAGTTTATGTATTAAAAAAACAAACAAGAAAGGACTTGTGCAACATATTGCTCTTCAAGTGACCACATCAGTGTTAGATTTACTGCAGCCATAACATATGGCAAGGTCAGTCCCCAAATATCCAAAGAACGTTCACTCCAGAAAGGCCCAGATTGACTCTCCTGCAGAGAGAAAGAAGAACAGGGTGGTTAAAAAAAAAAGTTCTTGTCCAGCCTTGTGAGCTGTGGTCCTTTCACAGCTCTGAGCAGCACTGAGAAGGTCCCTGAAGTCATGGCGACTGCCGGCAGAGAAGGCGTAAATCAGCACTCACCCCAGCATCCCAGACTCCTTGGTTTTGATGATGAAAAGGAACATGAGGACCGTGTGGAACAAGTTATTTCTTCCCTGTGAATAACGGCATGCCAGGTGTGAGGAATGAAGGTAATCATCCTTGGCTGCAATTTCAGGTATTTCAGGGAGAGGTGTAGTGAGAACACACTGTACCTTAGGCAGGCTGTAGATGTGGCCCTGATAGACGAGCTGAAAGTGTGGTGGGTTGGTGCTGCTTTGGTGGATGCAGAAGAGGTTCTCGTTGGAAAGATCTGTTGAAGCACACAAAGTCAGGAGTCCTGAGCATAAAAATAAGGTATGCAACAGTGTAGGTAACGATGTACTGGAGGACATTGTTCACGGCCATACCTGGCTTGTGTGGCGTCTGGATGAAATGCTGCGTTGTGAAGGTTTTCCCATCTGGGTACTTCGGGTGGGGAGGAAGCCTGGAGTCCAGGTATGTGCACAGAATGTGCATAAGGATCTGCAAAAGCAAAGAGATACAGACAGTGATTAAAAGATAAACTCCTGGCAAAACAACACAGACCAACATTAAACGTAGAGCTGCAGAAGACTGGTCTCAATATTATGATACACTGCATGTCCATATGTTTGTGGACACCCCTTTAAATGAAAGCATTCAGACACTTTAAGCTGTACACATTGCTGACACAAATGTGTCGATGCACTGTCCCTGTACAGAGACACTGTCAATAGAATAAGACTCTGGAGCAGATAATAAACATGAACCCATTACTGGCATCATGCTGCGTAACGCCAGGCGTGGGCTAGAGGGGTATAAAGCCCCCCAGCATTGAGCCGTGGAGCAGCGGAAGAACTGTGTTCTCTGGAACGGTGGAATGATGGATGGTGCTCTATTCAATACTTGAGGTGGGGTGGTGATCATCCAACATCCCTAATTCACATCACTGAATGCAATCAAATCCACACAGCAATGCTTCTAATTATCAAGTAGAGACAGTTACTCCAACACAAGCAGGATACACTCTTTTAAATATCCCGATTTCAGAAGAAACGATGAAAGAGGAGGTGTCCCAATACTTTTGTCTGAGGATTTGATTGCATTCAGTGAAAAGAGCACAAGCGGGGTCAGGACGTTGAATGATCAACGGACTCCAACGGCCTGACTCCACCCTAAAAGCATTGGATGGAGCTCCATCCATCATTCCAGAGAACACAGGGACTAAACAAGCTGTGCGTTTGTATGCATTTGCACATCAGTGTCAGCAATATCTTGTATCTCCAGAATTTCATGATGGATGGACCAATAGAAACGCTGCACAATGACTTGGACTTAAATCTATTTACATTGGCGTCTATTTAAAGTTAAGAAGGATCTCCTTCTCCTGTAATGTTGCCATTTTGGAGATACAAGATTTTGCAGGACGAGGATATGGTGTAGGTGTTATATTGCGGATCCCCGGTGAAAAATCTCACAAGACTCTCCCACTCACTGACATTTCTGACACATGTAGCTGGAGTACAAACACACAGAGGTACAAATCATTTTGCCTCCAAACCAGGAGGATGAAACTCACAGCAGAATCAGTTGGGAGGTCCGTGTCCCACTTGCGGTTCTTCAGATTCCCTCCCCCGTTCCAGCGGAAGGAGCTCATGCAGCCACTGTGGGCCAGTTCTGGGGCATGAAGAACATGACAGCATACATAACCATTAACAGCAGATCTCCACATTACAACACTATGAAGTGCTGAGGTTTCAAAGAAAATCACCTTTGATCCTCTCGACCAGATACTCCTGGTTGGGTGTGATGTCCAGGTACTGCACTATGGCGTTGAGGGTGGGGATGGCAGAGGCTTTGACTACAGCGGCCTGTTTGAGACTGCTGATGCTGGCCTCTGGAAAAGAAGGGAAGGACATGGTGGAAATGAGCTTTGTGAAGCAGTACGAAGGTGAGAATTTAATCGTGTGCATCATGAAACCATTACCTCCTATCTGGAGCTCAGGGCAGCCCATCCTCCTTAGCTGGCTATTGATGGAATCAATCTCCTTCACCAGATGCACCAGAATGGTGTCATTAATCCACTATCATGTGGGAGAAAACGGACTTACTCTCCCAAGAAATGTAATAAACATTTGGACATTGGGCTAAAACTGTCCAGGTGATTTTTAACCAAACACAAAGACACACTCACATTTCTTAGTTTGGCAGTCCAGCTGTCGATGCTGTCAGTGACATGTCGGCTGGTTGTAATGCGTGCCCAAACCTGAATAACACAAAGTAAAGGTGCACGTATTTGTCATTGTACAGTGTGCACTGTACAGCGAAATGGGTCCTTTGCATTTAACCCATCTGTGGTAGTGAACACACACTCACACACACACTAGTGAGCTAGGGGCAGTGAGTACACACACACACCCAGAGCTGTGGGCAGCCAACTCCAGCGCCCGGGGAGCAGAGAGGGTAAAGGGCCTTGCTCAAGGGCCCAACAGTGGCAGCTTGCTGAGCCTGGGTATCAAACCCACAACCCTGTTATCGATAGCCTGGCGCTCTAACCGCTGAGCCGCCACTGCCACAATAAGGACAAGTTCAAGTTAGTTGAAAAAAAAAAATGAAAACCTGCTGCACTGCACATATCACCAGTCAGTAGTTAGCCTACTACCAGCCTCTGGGAATTAGTAGTTATTATTTGGGACGCCAAGATCCAGTTATTTTGCTCTCTAATTTAAAGAGTCTCATAATGCTGAAAATCAGCTGATGCAGATACCAATCAGCTGCTGATTAATCTGATCAGTAAAATCCCTTTACTTTCAGGATCAGTTTCTATAATCAGACTTTCTGGACTGACTTATTTAGTTTAGTCGAGACTTTTCTTAAAATGATGTTTTATAGTATTTAATATCTTATAATCCAGCCTGATCTCCTCCCTGACCAATCAGCTCCCAGCTCCTTTACAACACTGCAGTCTAATCACTTCCTGTGTGTGTGTGTGTGTGTGTGTGTGTAGTGCATCTGTAGTTGTTGGTCTACTGGTGTGTAATAACTGGTTTATAGTGGGTGAATGTGATGCTGTGATTTGGGCGTGGGTCTCTTGCTCTGCCTAATTTAAATTCTACACTGGACAAATCCAGATGGTCCAACTCAACCTTCTTGTACAAATTCCAACAAAAGCATACAAATACTGAATTCCTAAACTGAGCATCTACTAAGGCTGGGCGTTATGTTAAAAATACTATATACACAATATAATTTTTTTTCATAATACACAATATTTATCACAATATATGTAATTAATCACAGCCTAAAAACATCCAAAGCATCAGATTCTTATCAACTACTATTCAGATCCTCTCCTGTACTGAATACAGTGATTTATACTCAACATCTGCTGCTCTTCATCTAATTAACCCCTCAGTATAATTACACTAAGTAATGAAACCTGCAGCTGATCAGTGTTTATTAGGCACTAACAGTCTCCTCTATTTGCTTAGAGAAGTTTATTGTAATTACAATAACTAAATTTATCACCATAACATAAAATACAGTCATACTGCTCAGCTCTAGTGACACAAACATCTTTTCATGAGAATATAAATGATAAAATATGCTTTTAGACTATACTCAGCATCGCATTAGAGCTCCAGTATACACTAAGAACGTCATGGACTTCAACAACTAAGAAATAAGCATTTTTATAATAACAGCATTTGAACAAACCTTCCACTTCTGAATACATTGTGTTCAGAGATCCACATGTACATATAACCACATATCCCTAGTAAATACGCATGTATGCATCCAACATCACACACCCCTGCACTGTTCTGCAGGAAAAGAGAGAGAGAGAGAGAGACCTCAAAGCATGGCTTACCTCCTCAGCGGCTTGTTTGGAGCCCAGCTCAGTTTCATCTTTGTGAGCAGAGGGAGCCTGGGAGCGACAGGCAGGCTGGTACTGGAATTTCCTCAGGCTTTGGGCATAGTCCCCCACAGAACGGTTGTAGTTCCAGAACGTTGGACTGTGCGAAGGAGACGCCGACTCCGGACTCCCTGATGATAGGTCAAATACTTATCAGTGGCAACAGTGTCACGTCAGACAGTTAAATGAACAATTGTTCATGGTTTCTGACTCTGTATGATTTATTGTCGCCGATAAACAGAAGAATTAACGTATTCTGCGAAGCTAAGCAGAAGCGACAGAAGCCTATATTGTGTTCAGTTTTATAGATGCATGGTCAGAAGCACATAAGCAAGCATATATGAGGTATGTTAACACAGTTCGAGAGAAATATGTGATGATTTAAGCAGACTGTCTTCATAAGCTGATGGCATTAAGCGATTACCCTACAACAGACTGCAACACCAACATGTCCTGCTTGACTGACTGCTAAAAACGGCCCAGGAGGGACCCCTGAACTGACAATTTCTACTATTCTTGTTCCCCAACACATCACTGGCTGCGTGAAGAGAGCCTAACAACATCAAGGACTTTACCAAGTTGACTCCGGTGGCTCTTCTCCTCCTCAGAGCGAAGGAACTTCTCCAGGCTCTTGTGGTCATCCATGTAATCTTCCTTCCCTCCAGGAGAACTGAAGACAGAAGGGGATGTGCGGTAGCGTGCCCGCAAGCTGGAGCCTTCCGCTGGGCCCAGGCTACTAGGGTAGGGTGAGGAAGTTGTGGATGGACTGTAGTTCAGCACCTAAAAAGCATCAGAGATGCAAGTTCACCATTCAGTACACCCCCCCTCCCCCCGCCCCTCTAGTGCTAATATTTCGGAATGGCAATTGAAAAACAACATATTCTGGTGTGTGTATACACACCTTGCTAAAGGCCACAGACGGAGAAAAAGGTCCTCCGCCACCTGGTGAAGATGGGTTGCTTAGAGGCGGGCTGTAGCCAGACACACAGCTGGGAGAGAACTTCGGGCTGGTGCTGGGGGGCCGTGCCGGGCTAAAACTGAGCACATTCTGTCCTTGCAGGGGAGAGGACTGGGGAGACACTGGAATCTCCTTCTTCTCTGGCTTCTGGGGTGGGGAGGCATGAATTCCTGTACACAACACAAAAGGAATCATGGATACACTATATGGACAAAAGTATTGGGACACCTGCTCATTTACTGTTTCTTCCAAATCAAGGGTATTAAAATGAGTTTATCCTGCATTTCTTGGAGTAACTGTCTCTACTGTCCAAGGAGGAAGGCTTTCTACTAGATTTTGGAGGTGCATTGCTGTGAGGATTTGATTGCATTTAGCAACAAGAGCATTAGCGAGGTCAGGATGTTGGATGCTCACCACCCCAACTTATCCTAAAAGTATTGGATGGAGCACGATCATCATAGAGAGAACACAGTTCCACAGCTCAATGCTGCGGAGGGGCTTTATACCTCTCTAGCCCACGCCTGGCATTAGGCAGCATGGTGCCAATAGGTTCCTGTTGGTTATCCTATTCTACTGGCAGTACTTCTCTAGAGACTCTGTAGACTATGTATTTGCGAGACTTCTGTATCAGCAAAAGGTGATTTAAGTAGCTGAATGCATTCATTAGAAGAGGTGTCCACAGACATTTGGACATGCAGTGCACGTGAACGCAAAAGTCACGATTACCAGAGTTCCGGAGGCCGAGAAGACGATGCTGCTCCGGAGAGATGGCAATAGATGAAGGCGCCATGGTGTACTTGAAGTATTTCCAAAAATCAAAGATCGCATTCAGGCTGAAGAGGGAGGCCAGGGCCAGCTCTGTCGAACAAAACCCCAGTGAGGAGAAGAACCACAGACCATAGAGATCAAATCTTACAGACTTAATCTTAACGCTACTTAACCCACTTACCAATGTACCAGATTGGCCAGTATGTAATGTTGTAGTATCTACTGAGCAGCTTTCCTGACCTGAAAGACAGAACTTTGTTGTGGTCCAGTTCCAACACTTCACATTATCGGTCAATCATTGTTTACAGGGCTGAAGGAGATTCTCTTACATCTCTGTGTAAATCATGCCAGCAAGAGACACGTTCAGGACTGCCCAGGCGAGGACCACCTGCCGCTCCTGCTCTTCCCTCCTCATCCTCATCGTCTTGTCGATGAGAGAAGGCATGCCTTCTTTGCTCGGGGTCATGCTTTAAGAGCTGTACAGTGAACAGGGGTGGGTGATTTGAGAGAAAACTCATCATCATCATCATCATCATCAACATTTAGACATTTTTACTAAACACAATATTTATCACGATATTCGGGTAAGCTGATCAAATGCACCAGTAGCGGCATGTGTTAAAATTTGCATATAAATACCCTCTCATATTTAGTCCATGATTTTTAAACTGGACTAATTACACTCCTTGTAATGAAACATGCAGCTGATCCGGGCTTAAGCACGGACAAAATCCACGATCGGATGATAAAATTGATCACAATACTATACAATAAAACTCACACTGATCACATCTAATAGCAAATTAATTCAAAATAGTTAGCCCACCTCAAAACTGACAACTTAAATGCATTATTTACCAAACTGGAACAATCCAAACATTTAAACTTCTGTCTTTATGTCAGACACAGTTAATCAGCCAAGGCTAGTTTGGCATCTGAGCTACATGGGCGTATAAAAGTATTGGGACGTCTGCTCATTCACTGTTTCTTCTAAAAACCAAGCTTATCCTGTTTCTACTGTCCAGGGAAGAAGGCGGCTTTCTACTAGATTTCGGAGCAGAGCATTGCTGTGAGGATTTGCTTGCATGCAGCGAGAAGAGTGTAAAGGTGCACATATTTGTCACTGTACAGCGAAATGTGTCCTCCGCATTTAACCCATCTGGTAGTGAACACACTCACACTCACACACACATGTGTTAGGGGCAGTGAGTACACACACACACCCAGAGCGGTGGGCAGCCAACTCCAGCGCCCGGGGAGCAGAGAGGGTAAAGGCCCTTGCTCAAGGGCCCAACAGTGGCAGCTTGCCGAGCCCGGGAATCGAACCCACAACCCTGTTATCGATATTTATTGTTATTGGGATCAGGATTTTGGATGATTACCATCCCACCGCAACCATCCCAACTCCTCTCAAAAGAATCGGATGTGTTCCAGAGAGCACAGCTCTTCCACCGCTCCACAGCTGGATGCTGCTGGGGGGCTTCATGCCCCTCTAGCCCATGCCTGGCATTAGGCAGCATGATGCCAATAGGTTCATGTTGATCTGCAGAGACTAGACAAGCTGTGTGTGTGTGTGTGTGTGTATATATATAGTGGTCATTAATGGGTGCAACTTTAAATAGCTAGTTAAGTGCTATTATTTGGGAAGGGGAATGGGAAGGGGGTGCAGATCCACAGGCACTCGGATATATGGATGTATACAGATGTCCACTGACCCTTTAGTCCTTATTTAGCTCTTATCCTCTAAGGTCCAGTGAAGAACTAAACCACATGGGCTCAGAAATGTCGTTTTCTGTAAATTACCCGTATCAGCCACTCTGAAACAGGCCTTCCTCTCACTAATGCAGGTCAGCTGTATCAATAACCCAGTGAAACAGAGCTGTGTAAGAGCAGTAGGAGCTGCCCTGGTCGCTGCCCTGGTCGCTGCCCGGACTCCTCCATTCATCCATTCATTCATTCATTCATTAAACCGAGAAGCGCGTGACAGCATCGCTTACCTTGCTTAGCCTGCTAGCTAGCCAATGCTACCGTTCTCTCCTTGAGTATTTATGAAAAACGTCAAACTGAAAGCGAACACAACTCTCTCTCAAGCCCAGCAGGTATGTCTACAGTCCGAGGAAACTCCTGAGGCCGAGTTTACAGAAGAGAGGGACATGCTTTCTCTAACAAACAGAAGCTCCAGCTTCATCCAGGCGCCAAAACGGGCGGCGTGAGTTCAGAAGCAGGTGCGCATGCGCGCGGCGGGCCGGGGGGAAGTCCCCTCTGTTGTTTACAAAATAAAAGTTCACAGTTTTACGCAAAAGACGAGTTTTAATGTTGTCTAAAATGTAAGCTCGTAGAAACCAAGTGAAGAGGTGTTTTTTTATTAAATTTCACATGATTAATCCATTCTGTCCAATCTCAATTTAGTATGAAATGGGAAGTATAACAGTGGTGCTTATTGTGCAGATACTTTGTATAGTGATACCTGAGAATCACACTGCACCCATGTGGATTGCCATATTTTCCATATCTATCTATCTATCTATATATATATATATATATATATATATATGATAAGATAAGATAAGATACAAAAATCTGTACAAAAATTTAGATAAATAAATAATTTACACTATAATAAATAATGTACACTATAATAATTTACACTATATATATATATATATATATATATATAGAGAGAGAGAGAGAGAGAGATAGATACATTTATTTATTTATTTATTTATTTTTAAACTTTTGTTCGTATTGTCAATATTTCCGTTTTGTTAAAATGTCTAAAGTAAACCTTTAATCAGGTCCCTGGCCTGGCAAGCTCAACACCCTACACTAATAAAAGTCCTAGTGGCTCCTCATGCTACATTTACCTGCCTGTGTAACATGATTCAAAGTTACTCTGGATAAAAGTCTTAGCCAAAAGTCTTATTAAAAGTCGTATGTGTATATATAAAATATATTTATAGTCGAGTAAATACAGTAGAGATAGTTATAGTGAGTGAGTATATATATATATATATATATATATATATATATATATATATATTTTTTTTTTTTTTTTTTTTTTTTTTTTTTTTTCAAAAGTTGTTCCAGCACAAACACAAAATCCTATTAATTAGCAGTGTCAGATGTATTCAAGTGCACGATAAATATATGTATATATATTGCATACATTTGCTACATTTGGCATTTTCAGAATATGACCCTTTTCTTCTCTGCTCGTTTGAGACTTTTCTTTTGAAGAGTGTCCGCAGACTGGTCACGTGCCTCTGGCCTGGAACTGAGACCCAGCTGAGCGTAAAGGTGAGTGTTGCCCTCCTGCTCCTCTTCATAGAGCATGAAGGACTGTCTCAGACTCGCAGCGGGTTTCTCCACACGGTCGTGGTATGTCCAGCCACTGTGACCCGCTGCAGGTCTCTCAGCTCAGCTCTCCACAGCCTCAGCCTCTGTTAGGCTAAGCTAACACACAGCAGCCATGCATGTGAAGGTGCACAGCAGTCTGAAAGGCTGGGGGAGAGAAGAGTGACACTGATGCCGTGAGATCCTGATTTATATTTGTCTTATTTTATTTTCTGCTGAAGATTCATTACTGTCTGGAAGAGTGGAAAGAAGATGAGCAACCCACTGAGGGGAGAAGTTATCAGACTGTACAAGAATGTGAGCCAATCTTCATTATTATGAGCTTTATATATATATATATATATATATATATATATATATATATATATATATATATATATATATACAGTCATGCCCGAAAGTATTCATACCCCTGGCAAAGTTTGACTTAAATTTACTTTTATTTAACCAGAAGTTAAATAAATATTAAATATTTTTGCCTTGAAACGACACAGGCATCTCCCAGGAGATAACACGATGATGTACAAGAGGCATCATTGTGGGAAAAAGTATTTCTCAGCTTTTATACACATTTGAACAAAAAGTGGCATGTCCAAAATTATTCATACCCTTCTCAATAATTAATAGAAAAGCCTTTATTGGCTATTACAGCAATCAAACGCTTCCTGTAATTGCTGACCAGCTTTTTGCATGTCTCCACTGGTATTTTTGCCCATTCATCTTTAGTGATGAGCTCCAACTCTTTGAGGTTCGAGGGTCTCCTTGCCATCACCCTGATCTTTAGCTCCCTCCACAGATTCTCAATTGGATTCAAGTCAGGACTCTGGCTGGGCCACTGCAAAACATTAATGTTTTTGTCTGCTAACCATTTCTTCACCACTTTGGCTGTGTGTTTTGGGTCGTTGTCGTGCTGAAATGTCCACCGGTTCCCAAGGCCAAGTTTCTCTGCAGACTGCCTGATGTTGTTGTTGAGAATCTTGATGTATTGCTCTTTTTTCATGGTGCCATTTACTGCGATCAAGTTCCCTGGTCCATTGGCTGAAAAACACCCCCAAAACATTAGGTTCCCACCACCATGTTTGACAGTGGGGATGGTGTTCTTAGGGTTGAAGGCTTCTCCTTTTTTACGCCAAATGGTGCACACTTCATTGTGGCCAAACAATTCAATTTTTGTTTCATCTGACCATAAAACAGAACACCAGAAGTCTTCTTCTTTGTCCAGATGAGCATTTGCAAAGGTCAAGCGGGCTTTTGTGTGCCTTTTCTGGAGAAGTGGTGTCCTCCTTGGCCTGCGTCCGTGGAACCCAGCAGTGTGCAGTGTCCGTTGAACTGTCTGCCTTGAGATGTCGCCACCAGCAGAGTCCAGATTCACCAGGATGGCCTTGGTGGTGATCCTTGGATTTTTCTTCACCTCTCTCACTATTCTCCTGGCCAGCACAGGTGTCACTTTTGGCTTCCGACCACATCTTCTGAGATTTTCCACAGTGCGGAACTTCTTGTATTTTTTAATAATACTTTGCACTGTAGCCACTGGAACTTGAAAACATTTTGATATGGCTTTATAGCCCTTTCCTGACTTGTGAGCGGCCACAATGCACAGCCGCAGGTCCTTAGTGAGCTCCTTTGTCTTAGCCATGACTGTCCACAAACCAACTGCAGAGAGCTGCTGTTTTTCTCCTGTTGAGTTGATTAAAACAGCTGTTCCCAATGAATCAGGGTAATTAGGATGCTTTAAAACAGCTTGGACTATTTGGAATGGTATAGAACTTTGGATTTTCCCATATACTGTGACAGTTTTCAAAGGGTATGAATAATTTTGGACATGCCACTTTTTGTTCAAATGTGTATAAAAGCTGAGAAATACTTTTTCCCACAATGATGCCTCTTGTACATCATCGTGTTATCTCCTGGGAGATGCCTGTGTCGTTTCAAGGCAAAAATATAACTTCTGGTTAAATAAAAGTAAATTTAAGTCAAACTTTGCCAGGGGTATGAATACTTTCGGGCATGACTGTATATATATGTGTGTGTATATAGGTATATATATATATATATGTATATGTATGTATGTGTGTGTGTGTGTGTGTGTGTGTGTGTGTGTGTGTGTGTATGTATGTATATGTATACACACACGATACGATATATGTAGATTATATGTATGTACATTAGACACATGCAAAATACATGGATTTTGGATTGCTGTGTGTATAAATATATATATATATATATATATATATATATATATATATATATATATATATATGAGAGAGAGTATATATATATATATATATATATATATATATATATATAATGAGAGAGAGTATGTGTATATATATATATATATATAATGAGAGAGAGTATGTATGTATATATATATATATATATATATATATATATATATATATATATATATATATATATATATGTGTGTGTGTATGTATGTGTGTGTGTATATATATATATATATATATAATGAGAGAGAGTATGTATATATATATATATATATATATATATATATATATATATATATATATATATATATATTAGTGCTGGGCGATATGGCAGAAATACCATATCACGATATTTAGAGTTTTTTTTTAGTACACAATATTTATCACAATACATGTAATCAGACTAAACACATCAGTAGTGACAGATTCTTATAAACTGCTATTCAGATCCTCTCCTGTACTGAACACAGTGATTTATACTCTATAACATCTGCTGATCTTCATCTAATTAACCCTTCAGTATAATTACACGGTTAGTAATGAAACCTGCAGCTGATCAGTGTTAATTACACTAACAGTCTCCTCCATACGCTTAGAGAAGCTTATTGTCTATCATGATAACAAAATGTATCACAGTACGATAAAATATTGTCATATTGGCCAGCTGTAATATATATATAATATTTATTTATTCTAGTATTTCCAATGTTTTTTTATTTTTAATCTTTTTGTTTATGATTTTAAAGCTCCTCTATCTTGGAAGGGAATACCCAAAAGGTGCTGCTTACTTCAGAGAGCGTTTAAAAACAGCCTTTATGAAAAACAAAGATGAGACCGACCCTGCGAAGATCCGAAAGCTGGTTGACCGAGGGGAGTTTGTGATTAAAGAACTGGAGGCCCTTTATTTTCTTAGAAAATACAGAGCCATGAAGAAGCGCTATTACGACCCAGAGCACTGACGCCCATTATCTCTACACATCGAGCAAGCTGGACAAATAAGATCACGTTAAATATATATTTCTATATTTGTAGGAGTGAGTTTGTAGGTCATTTTTTGACTCATTCTTGAAAAGACTGTCACACAGATGTAACTTGATGTGCACCTTACACCTGATGTGCCAGTGGTACAGTAATGAACAGGGTAAATGAGTGGCACTTTGCGTATGTTTTTATAGGTTATATAATTGTGGCCAATCAGCTGGGGTTATTTTGGGAGTCGTAAGCCAAATTACATTTCAGTGATCCATAAAATGTGTTCCTGATGGCACCATATGTTTGGATGTTTCCAACAGAGACTGGCCTAAATTTGTCCAGCTGGCCTCTGTTGTGCTAGCTCTGCTGTGTATCTTGTAAATAACTGCCATAAATGGGTTGAATGTTGGTGGACAGCAGCTAATACAGAATTAAATGTGTATTTTAATAACATTTTGTGTTCAATTAAGTGTGTAAGCTCCTCATTACGAATAATTAAGGTGGAAACCAGTGGTGATTACCCCTGAAATATGGGTTAGAAGGTTAAACGCTCCTCCAGGCATAAGCTTCAAGCATAACATGAACATTTGTAGGGAATGTGAGTGAATGTATAGTGCATCATATATAATACGCCATATGGACAAAAGTATTGGGACACCCGCACATTCATTTTCTTCCAAGAGTATGAAAAGTAGAGTCGATCCTGTCTCTACTATCCAGGCAGGAAGAAGGCTTTCTACTAGATTTTGGAGCAGCATTGCTGTGAGGATTTGATTGCATTCAGCAACAAGTGCATTGTTGAAGTCAGGATGTCGGATGATGATCACCACCCCACCTCTCTCATCATCCCCAACTCCTCTAGCCCACACCTTGGCTACCACCTTGGCTACCACCTTGGCTTTAGGCATGGTGCCAGTAGGATCATGTTGAACTACTCCAGAGAGTCGTGATCTATTGGCAGTACTTCTCTACAGGGAGTAGACAAGCTGCTGAATGCATTCATTAGAAGGGATGTCCACAAACATTTGGACATATCGTGTATGTGACAAAAACACTAGGTTCCGTTTGCAGATACATTGAGGCTGGCACAAATGCCACTTTCGAGGTACTGGATGGAGGTCCACTCCACAACTCTAGGCTGGGGGGGTTTGTACTCCTCTAATCAAGGCTTGACATTGGGCATGTTGACCTTGGGCTTATGTGTGGCATCTTATCTGGGTCCGAAGAGGAATACAGCTCCAGAACACACTGAACACACGTTAATAGTCCAGAGATAGCATGTTTATATATTCACTGAAGAATGGGAACTGGGGAGACATGCAGTCATACTGAAGGCCTTTTAAGGGATTTGATGGCACTTTATGGGCAAGTTTATCGTGTAAAAGCAAAATCCGGTTCCTATCTTGCTCAAAAAGGAAGCATCTTATTATGCAGGAGCTCTGTGGGACTGAATTTTAGTGATATCAAGCTCCACTTCACAAAATGCAAGGTTGGTTTCACCAGATCTTCTCTTCTTCACTCCAGCCAGGTCAAGCTTATCTGCATTTCCTGTGGCCTGGAAAGAAAATAAAGAGATGTCATGCCAGTGTTGTAGAGAAGGGTATTTTAAGGCTTTTTAAGGACACCTACCTTTTGCTTTAGTGTCTTATAAAGCTTGTAGCAAGTCAAGTCCTCCTTCATTACTGTCAGACCTGGTTCCAGATTTGGTGGTCTATCTCCTAGGAATGGAAATTTTTTTGCAGGTTTTACAAGCCAAGGA
The DNA here is from genome assembly GCF_030463535.1 of Salminus brasiliensis. Classification (NCBI taxonomy): domain Eukaryota; kingdom Metazoa; phylum Chordata; class Actinopteri; order Characiformes; family Bryconidae; genus Salminus; species Salminus brasiliensis. Next base: position 54,588,450 of record NC_132879.1, on the reverse strand, counting down.
AAACATAGTTCTCACTGTTTTTTGATGCTAAAAGCATCTCTTACCTGAGACCAAACTCACAATCAGCCCCACAGCTATGGCAACTAAAGCTCCCACAGGGCAGAAATACAGGTAGGACAAGGAGTACCAGCTATCAGCCAGCAAAGGCCTGTAGAGTCAAGGTAAACATGAGGAAATCACTGAAAACAATCCTGACAGACAATCCTCACAGTCATGGGAAATCTTCAGTAGGAGAACTACCTATCCAGAGCTTTGTCCTGCTGGGCGGAAGAGACGTGGTCAGCCTGTGTAGAGTGGGTCCAGTTCTGAGAGACGTTCTGAGCCACGGTGAAATTGCAGCCATGTGTTTCCAGGGCGAGTGGTCTGGTACTCTCAGGTAGAGGCCGATAGATCTGGGACCCAATACACACCCAGAACGATATGGCTAACCCAGCCACCAGCCCAGCCAAACCGCCCTGCGAAAAATATGATTACTTCTGGCTGGTCTACATTCAATGTGAGGGAATTACAAGTCAGGTCCATTGGGGGCTTTGCATCTAGAGACCTTACAACTGGCGCTTTTGCACAGGGCAGTGTGATACAGCATAATACAGCATACCTGCAAAGCCGTGACCCCCTATTCTACCCCCCCTCCTTCCATTAAGCAACCCATACCCTGAATAAAGGTAAAAAGGTAAAGGTGCACATATTTGTCACTGTACAGCGAAATGTGTCCTCTGCATTTAACCCATCAGTGGTAGTAAACACACACACACACACACACACACACACACACACACACTAGTGAACTAGGGGCAGTGAGTACACACACACCCAGAGCGGTGGGCATCCAACTCCAGCGCCCGGGGAGCAGAGAGGGTAAAGGGCCTTGCTCAAGGGCCCAACAGTGGCAGCTTGCCGAGCCTGGGTATCGAACCCACAACCCTGTTATCGACAGCCTGGCGCTCTAACCGCTGTTACTCTGTTTATATTGGGGTACCAGGTGTAATTAACTAGGACGCATAGGTGGCGCTAGCAACAGTGCAGACTGCTGATTGGTTAAACAGTCATCATCATCGTCAAATAGAGAACAATGATAGGTGCGGTGGTCTCGAAATGAGGGGTGTTCAGGTCAGTTTCTGGCGTATCGCTGTGTATCATGGCAGGACCTCCACTGCCTGAAAACAAGCTAGGCGTAGTCAACAGTCAGGCGTTCGTTGCTATCTCGGCAGTGAATTGTCAACACAGGCGCGTGCAGCCCAACGCACAACACCCCCTTAAATTAGCACTCCGTCAAACTCAGACCGCACCTGGCTCTTAAAAGGAACGGCGAGCGACACCCTGATTGGTTTATTACTGCACGTTACGCCCAAAAAAAACACACCCATGATTAATTAAGAGACTCAGTACATGCCTTTTGCGAGTTTTGAGGCGTACAAGGCGACCTTTCCCATCGTTGTGATAGCAAAGACACACCGACACGCCCCCCAAATCAAGCTGCACAGTGTGAGGTTGATGGCTCGCCTCAAGATTGCTAAAATAGAGCCCTATGAGGCATTGCACATAGCAGGACAGCGCTCTACAGCCTCAGTCCACATAGTGCAGTCCTGTAGGACTTTAGCCAAGGCTTCAGTCAAGAGCTTTAGACTGATTAATCTGAAGGTAAGGTCTATTAACCGTTGTTTGTATGTGATTAAAAGGTTGCCCTGGGTGATAGCACCTGCCAAATGAATGAATATCAACAGAAATCAATATTTAATCAACTCACCCTTGAGTTAACAGAAGGGAACAGGATGCCTAAAGCGAACAGGCCAAGCAGAGGTCCACCGATCATGCCTACGATACTGATCGCTGCCTATAGACAGATATGGCAGATATCAGCAAAACAAACGTTCACACCAATAAAAACCGTGATAACAGCATTTGACCCACCTGCAGCAACCCTCCCATCAGCGATGCAAGACCAGCCATCCCAATGCACACCGCTCCATAGAAAATGCCTGTGTTTTTTTATACATGATTAGAAATAGAGCTGGTGTACATCACGAACCACAATCCCACAATTCTCTTCACCATTTCAGTCTCACTCACTCAGTCCCTTTGAGACCCAGGAGAGCCGTTGCTCTGACACGCTGAAGTACGGGCTTATCAGGTCTGTGGCCGTCACTGCAGCTAATGCGTTCACACTGGAGGACACGGTGCTGTAGCGTTCAGTGGAAACACACACATGTAATATCCATCAAAGGCATGTCCGAACAAAATAACCTTCAATATAGTACTCGGGAAGACTGTGTGAAAGTGTGGTGGAGAGCTTAGGGAGGCCTGACCTCAAGGTGCCACTGTACGCTGCTGCGACAAACAAGCCAGGAAGCCCTGGGTGATCCCTCAAGATATCCAGCACCAGGTATGGCATCAGCTTTAAAGCAGAAATGAATAGTTAGTGGTGAAATACTGCTACCAAACCCTGTTCACAGTCCATCACAGTCCAATATCATATTGCTGGATAAGGAAAGACCATGTGCTGTATCAAAAAGCCTTGGATATCTCACCTGGTCTTGAGCAGACACCTTATTCGCTGTCCATGGATCGCAGTTCTTATAAACAGAGTACAAACACAATCCACAAAACACTGAACACAGATTTATGGCCCACAGAGACACCAAGTTCACATACAGAGACCTAGAAAGGGACAGAGGCTTCGTTAATTCATGGTGTATCCTCTACTGGCACTTATGGACTGCTGTGAATTGCATGGTGCCTACATTTTGGCATGAAGCAGGGACTTGCAGGACACGTATCGTTGCACCTGTGCTTGGTTGATACCATAAGTACTGGTCCAGAGGAATGTACCGCCGATCAGGATGGTCCAGAAAGTGTGCCTCCTTAGAGGGTTAGGATCAAAGCTGAAGAGGGGAAGTAAAAAAAGACAATGTGCAAAGACAAAGATGCACAGAGAGAGGGTGAAGAAACCCACGCTGGCTAGCACTGCATTGAGTGATGGGGGAGAGGGAGGGCCGTCATACCTACCCAGATAGACGAATGCTAGCTATGCTCTCAGCTACATATGGTTGACAATTGCCATGCCATTTCCCGATTCCCAACTACTGTTTTCTTCCCAATTTAGTCATTTCCAGTTCCCAGTGACTATTTCCCAATTCCCAACTACTGTTTTCTTCCCAATTTAGTCATTTCCAATTCCCAACCAGTATCTTCGCAATTTAGTCATTTCCAATTCCCAACCAGTATCTTCCCAATTTAGTCATTTCCAGTTCCCAGTGACTATTTTCCAATTCCCAACCAGTTTCTTTCCAATTCAGTCATTTCCAGTTCCCAGTGACTATTTCCCAATTCCCAACCAGTTTCTTCCTAATTTAGTCATTTCCAATTCCCAACCAGTTTCTTCCCAATTTAGTCATTTCCAGTTCCCAGTGACTATTTCCCAATTCCCAACCAGTTTCTTTCCAATTTAGTCATTTCCAATTCCCAGTGACTATTTCCCAATTCCCAACCAGTTTCTTCCCAATTTAGTCATTTCCAATTCCCAGTGACTATTTCCCAATTCCCAACCAGTTTCTTCCCAATTTAGTCATTTCCAGTTCCCAGTGACTATTTCCCAATTCCCAACCAGTTTCTTCCCAATTTAGGCATTTCCAATTCCAACTATTTTCCTCCATCAACATCAACTGAAGACCCACTGCTTTTGAGAGCACCAAGTAAAGCATAGTTAAGTAACCTCTACATGCAGGTTCTAGAAACTGTGTATTGCAAACCGTTGTATTGGGGGTATTGGGTACTCATTAATATCTTGTTTACGGGGTCTATCAACACTAGCTTTGGATGTTCAGAGTGAATGCTTAAGCACTTTTGTACGGCGCTCTGCTACTGTATAAATGCTACTGTATAAATGTCCCGGAGTAGCAAGGTGCCAATTACAGGTGAGTGGAGCTTCAATGTGATTGTGAAGCTGTTATTTATATAGTAAAAATGCTTCATAATGCTGCTTTAACTCACTCCCACAGGTTGATTCTGCCCCCCTGAGCAGCATCGCTGAGGATGACCGAGACTCCACCTTGTACCAGCACAGACTGGATGATGACGGTCAAGAACCCAGTCAGCATGATGAGCACCTGGAACACGTCTGTCCACACCACAGCCTTCAGACCTCCCTGCCATAACACAGAAGCAGATTTACAGTGTTGCTGTAAACAAAGTGAAGAGATCACACTTACTGTAATCAGACACAATTCAGGCCTCGGGCTGCTGCCTGCGCACCAAGCCACGGGCAGACAAAGCCTAAGCTCGGGTAGAAGAAGACCCAGACTGGGTCACAAAGCAAGAGGAAAGTCTTTTTGAGACTATTTAACAACTGGTTGCAGTTTGGTTTGGTTTTGGTGCCAAATATGTGTCAGTTTAGACATTCAGTTTGCATTACGCTAATTTTATAAGCTTCCCTCGCCTGTTAGGTCCTTCCCTCGCCTGTTAGGTACATTAGCCTTCAGATCCTAACCATGTTGTAGCTAATCAGTGTTTATTTCTGACGTTTAGATACACAGCAATAGCTGAATTCTCTTCCCAATTCCCAGTGACTATTTCCCCAATTCCCAACTACTGTTTTCTTCCCAATTTAGTCATTTCCAATTCCCAGGGACTATTTCCCAATTCCCAACAACTATTTTCCAATTCCCAACAACTATTTCCTTCCCAATTTAGTCATTTCCAATTCCCAGTGACTATTTCCCCAATTCCCAACTACTGTTTTCTTCCCAATTTAGTCATTTCCAATTCCCAACTACTGTTTCCTTCCCAATTTAGTAATTTCCAATTCCCAGTGACTATTTCCCAATTCCCAGTGACTATTTCCCAATTCCCAACAACTATTTCCTTCCCAATTTAGTCATTTCCAATTCCCAACAACTATTTCCCAATTCCCAACAACTATTTCCTTCCCAATTTAGTCATTTCCAATTCCCAGTGACTATTTCCCCAATTCCCAACTACTGTTTTCTTCCCAATTTAGTAATTTCCAATTCCCAGTGACTATTTCCCCAATTCCCAACTACTGTTTTCTTCCCAATTTAGTCATTTCCAATTCCCAGTGACTAGCTGGAACTCCCTGTATTACACAATGCTGATAGGGCCTAGGTCTAAAAACACCATACAGGAGCCCCCAAAAACCTTACTGCTGCTACTATTTCATGACGATCTTGAGAATTCACAGTGAAAGGGTTGGCTGTTTTCAGTCGGCTCTTGTGAAGACTCTTTAGGCATACTTACCAAGGTGCAGTAGAAGGTACAGACCACTCCGGTTGATATCACAGCTCCCCAGAGATCTATGCCAGTGACTAGGGCATGAACAAACAGGACATAAGTTCACTTGACCTGAGTCCACTCTAAGCTTTCAAGTGCACTTAGTGATCCCACACACAATGCCTCTGACCCAAAGCTCTGCCTCTGCCTCTGCATTCTTAATGGAAATCACTTCAAATGAATCAGATGAACTTCTTTTTCTTTAGTTATATTTAGTGATGTTGTGTTGCGTAGTGGAATCATTATAATGTTTCCTAATAAAGGACTAAGCGGCTCTGTGTGGAGTGCAGAGTGCCCCCTGCCCCCTGCTGTTTTTTCAAGGGCCTTAGACTAGGTGATCAGGTGCAGAACGCATTCCAGGACTAAAACATCCAGGTTTTGAACATTTTATTCCTCGCAGCGTCCCACTTCTGGATCCGTCTGGCTCTTGAGCTGCTAAGGAGCAGCTATTACATACACTGAGTGCCTCTGACTCTTTAAAAGAGGCCGAGCAGTGTGCATTTATTCAGTAATTACAGCACGAGATGAATTATTAATATCAATCAAGATAATTAGGTACACACAGTAAGGCAAGGTAAGGCAAATAGTGGTGTTAAGCAATCCCACCTTGGTTTAAAGCCAAAGCTGGGGCGTAGATTGCCATTCCAGTGTACAGTAACTGAGAAATGAGGGGGAAAAATGTGGTCAGTGCAGCCAAAGATCATTTTCTGGTTAAGTAGTGAAATAGAAATAAAGGATTGGTGCCATTGAGAGTACTCACTGTCTGAATGATAAATAGCACTGTTCCAAACAGCCGAGTTGCTTTGTTGAAGCGCATTTCCAGGTACTGCAATGAAACAGTGAATATATATATACAAAAACACACACACACATATATACTATATTAATATATATATATATATATATATATATATATATATATGTATATATATATATATATATATATATGTATATATATACACACACACACACACATATATATGTGTGTGTGTGGGTGTTATATATATATACACATATATAATATAGTATAATATAGTATATATATGTGTGTGTGTTTTTGTGTGTATATATATATATACTAAATAACGTCAGCGTTCTATACATATACATATATATACAAAATATATATGTGTGTATATATATATTTATATATATAAAGCTGACATTTATATATATATATGTGTGTGTGTGTGATCCTTTGTCTTTCTGAATATATTTGAACATGTGGAGATCTGATCAATACTGAGAGATTGTGGTAATATCACTAAACACACACTCTTATTAATTGTAAAATGTATTTTATATAAATGTAATACTCTTGTGAGAAAAAGGTTAAAACACCCACAGTGTAGAAGACTCACAAACGCCAGCTTTCTAGGCCGCTGACCCCTGACTTTCAGCTCTACATTCTTCTGTTTCTGTCAGAACATTCATTTAGTAGCATATCCCAAAATACATAAATAATAAATAAATAAATAAACCCTGTTTATGAACATTGTGAGGGTTCAGTGTCTGTTCAAGCCCTGCAGGCTCACACCAGTGACTGTATGATGTAATACAGTAAGTTTATGTACATTAAAAGTAATTAAAATAATTACAATTATAATAAACCAAAGAATAATTATTTAATTAATTATATATATATATATATATATATATATATATATATATATATATATATATATATATATATATATATATATATATATATTACTATTATATTATTATATTACATTAGAGCCTCACCTCATAAGTGCTGGTTATTCCCAGTCGGTAGAAGATTGGCAGAAACAGCTCCGAGCTGATCCCCACCATTGCAACGAATGAAAGGCAGGTGAGGACGAAGCTGACCCCATAGCAGTACACCTCCACTGGGGTGGCCAGCACCGTGATGGCTGACATGAAGCTGGCGGTCAGGCTCAAAGCCACAGGCACTGCCGTCATGCTCCGGCCACCCACCAGAAAATCCCTGGAGCTGCGCTGTCCTCCCTGGGCGAAGCCGTAGTACAGCCCAATAGCTGCTGAGATGACCAGCATCAGGGTGAAAACCACATAGTCCCATGGAGTGAAGGACGCTGCAGGCGTGGGGTTCTCCGGGTCCTCCATCATGCCTGGTTGTTTGCTTGAAGGATGAGCAGTGGCTCAGCTGAAACCCTGGCCGTGTAAAAGGGGCCAGTGGAGACCTCTGAGGACCTCTTTGTAATACTGAGAGTCAGAAATGCCCCCCGGCAGGTAACACACCTCCTCACCAGCTCGAGAGCTCGAATGGCTTTCTGGCCTGGGTGGTGAGGACCTTCAACTCAGTGCTTGACATTCCAGGCATATCTCATGCTTTTGCTCCAGAAGAACTTGCCTGGGTTTCCACTTAGTGTCTCAACTTAATACAAAGGCCACGAAGATGAAAGAACTGGTAGAGCTTTGATGTAAATGTGAAGATAATGATCAATAAATGTGATCATTCTGGAGGCAGCGGTACGATTTCCAGGGTTTCCCACAAGGCTGTAGATGCACTATCAAGTTCTTATGAGTTCTTGTGCTATTTGCATTAGCCTTATGGGTCAGGGGCACAGTGGGTCCAGAGGAACACCCCCTGGGCACCTAGGCAGGGTGACAATCCATAGCAGTGTTTCCACACATTGCCTGGACCATTCAGAGGGGGGTTTAGCATAACCCATTTTAGCATGAGTTTATGGGAGGTGGAGGGAATCCAGAGCACCCAGAGTCCAGAGAGAAGATCCAATCCACAACACACACAACCTGCTGCTCCACCGTCCCACCTAAACACACTTCAGTCAAAAGGTTATTGAAAAAAATAATATTTAGAGACTTTAAGGGTTCCATTGAGTTAATAAATAATTAAAAATATTACAAAAAATAACAAAGAATATTAATTGTATTAATTTATTAATTGTATCTAATAATATCCCTCAATTTTTCCACAATCAGTGGAACTGGGGACCTGTTGAAATACGTGTTGAAATATTATTATTTTTCTGCTTTGATACCTTAGTTTCTCTGTAGGACACAGGCTCATTTCAATGTTGATCATGTACAGAAAAAAATAATACACAAATAATAATGTCCTGGCTGTACAACGAGCTGGGAATCTGCGGGACTTTTACTTTGAAAATCAGAACTGCTTAACATAACATTGACCACATTACATTTAAAATGTAAAATAAAGTATTAAATTAAATTAAAATAATTAAATTAAATTAAACTAAACAACCTCGGATATAAAAACGTGTTTACATTAATAATCTTTAATTATTTAATTAGGAAACAACCTTTGCTTCGAAGAATAGCTTCGTAATCGGAACACACGGACTCTTATTTTGAAAAACATAAACTCCCCCAATGCCAGTGCCTCGTTCAAAATGGTGGCCTCCTGAAACGGCATGTGTATCAACAATTCCCGTCCAGAACAGATTAACAGTGTTGTTTTGTGAAGTGTCGCCTTAACTGAGTCTGTCTGGAGCCGCACAGAGGAGCAGAAGATGAGGTTAAAAGTAAAGCCTCTGTCGCACAAGTCGGAGAACACGTTCCGGGTGAGTCTGCGGTTAACGGCAGCTGGTAGCTGCAGGTAGAAGGAATGGCAGAGCTCACATGAGGCTGAGCCTTTTTTATTATTATTATTATTAAGTATTAAGACCCATTGCCCCTTATTATTATTATTATTATTAAGTATTAAGACCCATTGCCCTTTATTATTATTATTATTATTATTAAGTATTAAGACCAATTGCCCTTTATTATTATTATTATTATTAAGTATTAAGACCCATTGCCCTTTATTATTATTATTATTATTATTATTATTAAGTATTAAGACCAATTGCCCTTTATTATTATTATTATTATTATTATTATTAAGTATTAAGACCAATTGCCCTTTATTATTATTATTAAGTGTTAAGACCCATTGCCCTTTATTATTATTATTATTATTATTAAGTATTAAGACCAATTGCCCTTTATTATTATTATTATTATTATTATTATTAAGTATTAAGACCAATTGCCCTTTATTATTATTATTAAGTGTTAAGACCCATTGCCCTTTATTATTATTATTATTATTATTATTATTATTAAGTATTAAGACCAATTGCCCTTTATTATTATTATTATTGTTATTATTATTATTATTAAGTATTAAGACCAATTGCCCTTTATTATTATTATTAAGTATTAAGACCCATTGCCCTTTATTATTATTATTATTATTATTATTATTATTATTATTATTATTAAGTATTAAGACCAATTGCCCTTTATTATTATTATTAAGTATTAAGACCCATTGCCCTTTATTATTATTATTATTATTATTATTAAGTATTAAGACCCATTGCCCTTTATTATTATTATTATTATTATTATTATAAAATTCCTTTAATTATTTTAGCATTAAAATAATACATTACATATTTATTTACACAGTTATTATCGTATTACCAGCACAAATCAGCGCATTTAAAACTGTATTATTCTTCCAGTTTTAAAAGCAGATCATTATTTGTTGTTTAAACGTGTTTAATTGTCTTGTTTACGTTTTTGCAGTTTCTTACTTTTTCTGAACGGCTCGCAAATGTGAACATAGACGTCATCCATCGTATTGATCGCACGGGGAGTTATTCTGAGGTGAGTCTGATGGTCTACAGTGTCCCCAGCTCATACTGACAGTGCCTCTGCCTCTCCAGTGCCCCTGATGATCATGCCCCCATATGTCCCTCATATGTCCATGTCTCCCTAATAGGAGGTAGACACCTACTTTTTTGAAGGCTTAACAAAATGGAGAGACCTGAATTTGACAGAAAGCTTCAGTAAGTGTTTTTTTATTCAGTTAATGTTTTGCACACCTGCTGCTGTCGTTCGTTGTGTTGATTGTACACACATGCCTTGATTTGCTCCACAGCCAAGTTTCGGAGGGAGGTGGTGAACAAGAGTCAGTCCTTCAACATGTTGGTGTTCCACCAAAATGCAGTCGTGGAGAGTCTGAAGACTCATCTGGCGGTGAAGAACAGCCTGGCCTACGAGCCTCTTCTGGAGTAAGCCTCTCTCTCTCTCTCTCTCTCTATATATATATATATATATATATATATATATATATATATATATATATATATATATGTGTGTGTGTGTATATATATGTATATAAATATAATATAATATAATAAAATTTTTTATAGATTTGATAGCATTTGATAGCTCCCTTCTACGAGCTCCCCTCCCACGAGCTCCCCTCCCACGAGCTCCCCTCCCACGAGCTCCCCTTCCACGAGCTCCCCTTCCACGAGCTTCCCTTCCACGAGCTCCCTCTGGGATCCCCAGGCTAGCCAGGAGATCTAGCTAATCCCTCCAGCATGTCCAGGGTCTTCCTTTTTGGGTGTTGTCCCAACAAGAGGCAACCAAGGCCGTTCTTATCAGATACCCAAGCCGTCTCAGCTGGCTCCTCTAAAGGTGAAGCAGTAGCGGCTCCACTCCGAGTCCCCCCCCCCGAAATGGATGTACAGCCTGTAGTGTGTAAATATTACCATACGCCAACCCGAACGCCTGTACCCTGATGGTCTGAGAGCATGAATGCACATATCGTTACGCCCCTGGTGTCCTCACGCATGCCTAGAAATGACTATTTGGATTAAAATTCTGCATACAATAAAGTTCAGGCTGTGTTTGGCTATAAATCTACTGATTCTGAGATGCAGGGTTCTGGTTAAGCAGTGCCGGGTTCTTGTGGGCCTGGCAAATCAAGCTGTGCCAGATATCACCATTACCAGAGCATTAACCCCGTAACCCCATAACCCCTTTTCCCCTCCGCAGTCTCGTGGTGCGGCTTGCGCGGGACCTCCAGACGGACTTTTACCCTCACTTTCCTGACTTCTTCGTCATCATCACCTCCCTGCTGGAGACACAGAGTACAGAGGTGCTGGAGTGGTCCTTTACCTGTCTGTCCTACCTGTACAAGTACCTGTGGAGACTGATGGTGAAGGACATGGACAGGATATATAGGTAAGACTTCAAGGAAGTAAAATATTTGAAATGATCTGTATCTGATGGGGTATCTCTTCCTTTAACGGTCCTTGGCTCATCTTGGTCTTCAGTCTTTACAGTAAACTCCTGGCCCACAAGAAAGAACACATCCGCAACTTTGCTGCTGAGAGTTTCTCCTTTTTGATGAGAAAGGTAAAAGGCCCAGATCTCTGGCCCCGCTTAGAGTCACAGTGAGAACGTTGTTGGTGCTCGTGTGAAGTTGGTCTGTAAACAGATGTTCCTGCCTCGCCGCTCAGGTTCCAGATTTTGATGCTTTGTTCACGCTGATGTTCAAAGACCTGGAGGAGCACCCTCAGAAGGCCGAGGGAGTGGGAAGGCTCATTTTCGAGATGTGTAAAGGAGTCCGCAACATGTTCCACTCTTGTGCCAACACGGTGAGTCTGTGTGTACCTAAATCTTTCTGGTTGCGGAAACGAAGGCCTGAAACTGCACGGATCTGTGCACAGGCCCGTGTTTCGGTTTGTGTTAGGGATGTCCCGATCAAGACCCTTTTGACCCCACGATCTGAATACCGAGTATCTTAATGCTGCTGTCGGACGATACCATAAATAATCCGGCCCCACGACTTGGGTAAGACGTTAGCTAACGTTAACTCGACGTTAATTAACAGTAGTTTATTTACTTATTTATTTATTTATTTAATCTACTTTAGTATGAATATTTTACAGTCCAGTCTGACTGGCCTACCTGACCAGTGTCTGTCTGTCTGTGTGTGTGTCTGTGTGTGTGTGTGTATATATAGTGTAACCCTGACTGCTGGTCTGTGGACTGTCCATTGTTGCTGCGCCACATTTACAACAAGGCTCTGAGCTGAACTAAGCTGGAGTCCAAAAAGTCTTACCCAAACTTTCCGTCCCACCTTGCCGCCTGTCCCTCTTTTTCGTAAACTACCCTTGACATGAATCATCTGTGAGCTTATTTCAGTCAATGAAACAAAAACAGAGTTTTATTAGAGCTGATAAGTGCGGTGGCCTTACCGCTTAGCGGCCAAAACAAGGCTTCTAGCTCAAACTCTCAAAACATTCCACCTTAAATAGTGCTGCAGTTCCAGTGTGTACGTTTCAACAGCCGAACGGAACGACTGCATTATTTAAGGTGGTAAAGAGTTTACTCTAGCCTTGTTTAGGCTGGTAAACGGTAACGTCAGCAAATACCGTAATAAAGTCAGTGAAAAAATTGAGAGTAGTTTTCACAGGAGAAGCTGGAAATGGCTTTAAAAGGCTCACACAGGCTTTAATAGCTGATTCCCAGTCCATTAAAAATGCCTGGATTAGCACCAGATACACCAGAGTCACTGGATCGGGACGTCCCTAATTTCTCTTTACAACAGTGGTGTTAAAATGAATTACACTCCCCAACTGTAGAGGGAGCCCAGAGGCAATACATTTACATTTACATTTATGGCATTTAGCTGACGCTCTTATCCAGAGCGACTTACAAGGTAACTCGTATTACAGAGGAGGGCCAGTGTAGTGTTAGGAGTCTTGCCCAAGGACACTGATTGGTGTAGCACAGCACAGTCACCCAAACCAGGAATTGAACCCCAGTCTCCCACATGGTGGGGTAACTCACTGGCCAGTAGCAATAAATACCCAATTTGTGCATAATGCTGCTTTAAATGAGCTGTAGTGGTGTCTGTCGTGTAATAAATTTACATTTAAGGCATTTAGCAGACGCTCTTCTCCAGAGCGACTTACAAAAGTGCAGTAAGGTCACAAGAACTTGTGACTAAACACAAGTCAGTAAGGTCACCACCCAAGTACTCTCAGAAGAGGAGGGTCTTTAGTCTGGTTTTGAAGACCGCGAGCGTTGGACTCTGCCATTGGACTCTGATGGTGCTCAGAGGGAGACCAGCCAGAAGAGAGTTGCAGTAGTCAAGTCTGGAAGTGATGAGAGACTGAACATCTGAGCACCTGGCCGACTCTGTAGAGAGGAAGGGTGGAATTCTCTGGATGTTGAAATACAGGAGAAATCTGCAGGACCGAGTTACGTTTGCGACATGGCTTGAGAACGATAACTGATCATCCAACTAACTGACTACACCAAAGCTTCCAGCTTCTGTAGAAGGTGTGACCAGTGAGTTCTCAAAGGTGATGGCAAGATCGTTTTGAAGTCCAGCAGTTCCCGGGATGTACAGCAGCTCCGTCTCGTAAGATGAGCTACAAACAAAGTATTGAACATGACTTTTCTTGAACTGCAAAATCTTGGTCCTGATTCAGACCCTTCATATCCTGCTCTCATCTCATATGGTCCAGACTACAGCACTAGTTCACCTTACATACCATACTACATATAAGTTTCACTGTAGTTACTAAATCAGTTATGTATACCTGCTGTTAGCACGGTTATCACCTGTAGGTAATTATTTATTTATTATAAATTATATATTCATTACTTGCCATCATGTTGACTTAACCATGATCTTTAACTATTAGTATTTGAGCTTCTGATTGTCTGTCTGGATTTGTTTTTCTTAGGCTTTTCCAGTGGTTCTCCGGAAGCTTGGTCCAGCTGAGGATGGAGGTGATGTTCTTCCCTGGGACGCTATTAAAGAAGCCTTAGACCAGACGGCCGAGTCCTCAGCCAATTATGTGGAGAAGGAGAACTTCTTGGTTCTTTGGGATTCTTTACAGGTAGATAATTATTTCTCTGCTCACAGCAGCATTAAGAAAAGACTCCATAGAAGGGCTTGGCGATATTACCTTAAATCTGGATCACGATTAATTGAACATTTGACCTTGATTTTGATTAATGAACGATTATTTAATCCGCTGGACTGATCTGGCTCGCGTTTGACGGACTGGGACGTGACCCCAAGTGCAGTAGTATGTTTTTAGGGGACTACATGGACACACACAGTGGAGAACGTACTTACAGGGTTTTAAATAATCAGTGTGGTCTAGATTACATACAGAGCTGGGCAATATGGTGATATTATATCGTATCGTGATAAATTTTGCTATTGTGATGCACAATATGCTTTTTAAATCTATCGAGGATATTATAAGTGATTAATAAACACTGATCAGCTGCAGGTTTCATTACTACAGGGTAATTAGACTGGTGTAATTAGATGAAGAGCAGCAGATGATGAGTATAAATCACTGTATTCAGTACAGGAGAGGATCAGAATAGTAGTTTATAAGAATCTGATGGTTTTAGCCTGTGAATTATATGTATTGTGGTAAATATTGTGTATGGTAAAATTCTCACAATAGTATTTTTATCATATCGCCCAGCCCTAATTACATGGGTTAGAGGTTCTGAATATTGGCTTTGATGAATTTTTGATGAATTGCCCAGCTCTAACTGCAGTCCAATGTATGTGCCAGTTACATTTATTAACTCCAGTGATCTACTGCTGTGGAAATTGAGGTACCTGTTGATAATAGTTTTTGTCCTTTGCTTAGAGCTCAATGAAGGCCGTGCTGCAGAGGCTGGAGGCTGCTGACCCAAGCCCAGTCAGTGAACACCTGGAAAGGATCTTGTTCATTTACCACACATTAGTAGATCATCGAAAAGGAGCCAGGATCACTAAACCGGAGTCTGTCTGTGAGGTATGCTTGCATACATTTATATCTCCATTGAAGGCGTTTAGCAGCCCCGATATACCAAAAGACAACACAAGTTGCCCCAGGAGTGGGGAGAATAAAAACCCATCCACTAGAGGGGGTGCTACTAAGGGTTCTTAGAGCGATGCGGTTTATGTCCCTGACCTGCTACTCAGTGCCCCTCCCTTTTATAAAAGCATGTTTCTGTCTTGGTCTTACAGATGCTGGTCCAACTGGTCCAGACCCCCGGCATGTCCTACTCTTGTTGCCAGCTGCTGCTACAGGTGGTCTCGTCCTTTCTACTGGGAGAGAACGTCTCTGTACCGACCAGCCTGGCTCAAGAACTGGTGAAAAAGGTGTGTGTGTGTGTGTGTGTGTGTGTGTGTGTGTGTGTGTGTGTGTGTGTGTGTGTGTAATCATGCAAGTGTTGTCTGTGTTTGTGTTATGTATGAAAGTAGTCTGATAACTGTGTGTTTTTCCGCGGTTGTAGGTCTTCATCAGTGGGATGGATCAGGATCTCATTTTGGCATTTTCTGAGGAGATGTTTGATATGGAGCAGTTTGAACAGGTCAGTGTGTGAGAGATGTGACCTTTCTTTTCCGCTGTCATTAGAGAATGTTAATAGGAGGATAGCTGGAGGTAGGGGTGGGCAAAGAAAAAGGCAAAGAAAAAATCAGAATATTAAAAGATATTATTATTATTATTATTATTATTATTATTATTATTATACAAAATTGGGAAAATTAGCCAGTGCCAAAACCCCAAAACTGTTACATCACAGTCTTGACTTGTTATATTTACACAAACTCCACCCATTAAAGTAAGCCCAAAATGCAGCTGCTGCTTCGAGAGAAGATGGTGGTGTTGATACTGAAGGGCAGCTCGTCACCTCCAGACCATTTTGGCACAAGATGAAGTGAAAGCCGCAGAGGCAAACGAGGGCCTCCAAACTGGAGCTGAACACACATCAGAAGGGAAACACTGGCTTGTTTCTTATGAGTGAGACACAAGGCAAACCTGGAGACTCGAGCACAAAAGTGGGGGTACAGCTAATAGCTAACTGGTTATAATCTGTGTTATAGTCGATTATAGACTGTGCTATAATATCAGGCTTCTGTGAGCCTGTCTCAGTGCCGTAAACTAGCCAGTAACAGCAGGTGAGCTACCCATGAGCTCGGTGTAATAGGAAAATTGGCTTCTTTCATTTTAAGGCAAAATAACAGGGTGGTAAATTGTATTTTTTTATGAAGAATATTCAATAAATGCATTTTTGGCACTTTTAATACAATGGTTTCATTCATATATTACAAATAGGGCTAAATATGGTCTTTATAATAGGTTTAGAATGCAGCTGGTCAGTCTTATGTATGTACTGATGATGACCACAATATGCTGAGAATCATATTTTATATCATAAGGATAAAATAGGGTCACATTGCCCGCCTCTATCTCAAGGATTTAATTAGCTATAAACGAAAACTCTGAAAATCCAGTGAGTGTTAAAGGTTGATGTTGTGCACCTTGTCTCCGCAGCTCTTTCTGCCCAGTCTGCTGCAGTTTGTGGAGAAGCTCTTCTGCAGAAAGGACTCATTGAGCAGACTGCGCACTCTGCAGCTGCTGGTCAGGCTGATCCTGGCTAAAGCCCATCCGCCCACTGACGGCTCCATGGCCTTTGAGAAGTACCCACTGGTCTTCACTGGACAGTCTGTAGGGTGAGGATGGAGCCTTAAGCTTCTAGAGGAAAGCATGTTTAAATGTTTTGGTTAAATGATCCTGGTGTTGCAAGCTAAGCTATATGTCCAAATGTTTGTGGACACCCCTTAGAATAGAATAAATATAAACCTGTTGGCACCATGCTGCCTAATGCCAGGTGTGGGCTAGAGGGGTATAAAGCCCCCCAACATTATTGAGCTATGGAGCAGAGGAAGAACTGTGTTCTTTGGAATGATGGATGGTGTTCCATCCAGTACTTTTGGGATGAGTTTGGCATGTTGGGCATCTTGTCCCTGAATGCAATCAAATACTCACAGCAGTTCTGCTTCAAAATCTTCCCTAGATAGTAGAGACAGTTACTCCAACAAAAGCAGGATACTTACTTTTTAATATTCTGGATTTCAGTAGCAACAATGTTTGAGCAAGTGTCCCAATACTTTTGTCCATTTTGCCTGTTACATGTCACTTCACATATGCCATCCAGGTTTATGAGGACTGCTCATTGTCTGTATGTTGTTTTAGTGTGGACCAGTCCCAGTCAGGATCGGTTCCTGAGCTCATCCTCTCGCTCATAGATGTCCCTGAGGAGAGGCCACTGTCTGACCTCTCCCAGCCTTGGGCAGCTCTGGTGCTGCTGCCCCACCTCAGGTAAGAGCTCCTACTCAGATGTCTCTTGTTGTCTTGTCTTTTGTCCTACTGTGTTGGACAAAGGGCCTCCATGTCCAGAGCTGGCCTTTGCTTTTTTATTGGGGTCTAACCAGAGGTCTAGCATCTAACAGGTCTAGTGCCTCTGCAGGCTGGTTGCAGTATCACGTGTAACCGCCGCCTATTTTCCATCTCATCTTTCCAGTCTTTCCATCTCCAGTGTCTCCAAATTCCAGCAGTTAGTTTCCTCTGTGCTAATATTGGCCCCTTTTTAAGTTTCCCCCAGAAATCAGTTTTTAACCCTTACTCTGTTCTATCGTAAGAAGGCGGGTCTACACTTAGGAATGAAGTGATTGACAGACAGGCAGCCCTGGCTGGAAGAGCCTGGTTGTAGAGCTGCACTTTTACTGTTGGAGCTGTGTTCCACTTATCGGAAATCTGCTCTGCTTCTGCGCTGAAAGCTCAATGAAGGCGGTCTGAGACACTCAGGTTTGGTCTGGGAGAAGGGGGCTGGTCTAGCAAATGAGTAGGCGAGTCTGGCTCCGCCTCTGGTCTCTACTGCACAGACTAAAATATCAAAAGTAGTTAGGGTGCATATCCTTACAGCCTGTGATTGATGCAGTATCATTTAAATGGATGGTGTTTTACAGGCCGCTGGAGGAAACCGCTGTGATCCCTCCTCTTGCCGCTCTGCTGAACAGACTGCTGCATGAGGTGCTCAGTGAAACACTTGGCGGAGGTCAGTGCTCTGTGTTAAGGATGAGGCCTTTTTGTCCCTGTGGTCTTGTTTTTTGCATTTTGAGTTAATTTAGGACCCTCAGCATGCCCTTATGTCTCCCCTTAGGTGGCTTGTTTGTGGCCAGGCAAGCTCTGACTACCCTACTAAGCTTTAAGGAAACTGCGTTGGTATCCTCTCTGCTGCCAGACCAGCTCATCAGGCGCGTCATAGAGTAAGTTTAGGTTTCTGGTCAGGTATCAAAGTGTTGATCTCGGCTCTGGTGCTGATTACATTTGGTGTGATCTGTGTTTTCCTCAAAGGAAATTCCCTACTGATCTCTCCGCGCTGCTGCTGCTCGACCTGTACTATACTCGACTGTTACTCAATGGCTGCTCCGCCCAGCTGTCCCACAGTTCCTTACTAGAACTGTATCAGATTTTGAATTCCAACTTTTCTTCCAACGTCTCCAAGGTAGAGTTATACCTGTTCTAGTTCCTTGATTATCTGTTAAATCTCAATGAATCTGAATGAAATCTGAAATAAATTTTTATTTTTTAAATTTTTGTATTTTTTACATTTTTGTATTCAGGTTCGCCTTTTGACCCTGAGGATCATGTCACACTTTGAAGCAGAGCTGCCCAAACCAGTAGAGGTATCTCCTATCGAATGACCGTTTAGCCACGTGAGGTGTTTCCATGTGAACTTGACGTGTTTAGTGGTTCTGAACTCTGGATTCCTTTCCTCCACAGGGGGAGGATAGCGCGAGCATGCAGACTGTATTTGCCATCTGCATGCAGGCTGAGCAGGTTCCAGCCACAGTGCAGGACTACAGGGAGAAGCTTCTGCACCTGCGCAAACTGCGTCATGACCTGGTGCAACCCTGCCTACCCCAGGGGCCTTTCAAGCAGGTAGACAGAGGTTTTTCTTTTTTCTTTTTTTATGTTTTAAAAGTTTTCATTTATTATTTTTAAGTTTTCCTCCCCAGTTCTAGACAGACAATTACCCGACCCGCTTGTTAGTACTCTCCCCCATCACAGATAAGGCTCCCAGGCTGGGAGGGAGAGGCCTGACACTTATGTAAGCAGACACCTCCTGTTTTCAAACTGCCGTCCATGCAACATCACCGGGCGCATTAACCAACACGCTCTGAGGAAAGCGCAGGGTACCCAGGTCTGATG
Source organism: Salminus brasiliensis (assembly GCF_030463535.1). Taxonomy (NCBI): domain Eukaryota; kingdom Metazoa; phylum Chordata; class Actinopteri; order Characiformes; family Bryconidae; genus Salminus; species Salminus brasiliensis. The sequence continues at coordinate 54,569,305 of NC_132879.1, read as the reverse complement.
CATCGACTAGCCGATGCCTGTGCCGGCAGTATCACACTGAAGTGAGAGAGAGCGACAGACAGGGGGAAAGAGACAGAGAGACCGAGACAGGGAGAGGGAGAAAGCGAGACAGAGACAGAGAGCGGGAGAGAGAGAAAAAAAAGAGACAGAGATACATACCCACCCACCCAGAAATTGTGCTCTCTCAGGCTTCGGCTGCTGATGTCAGGCAGCACGACCCAGGATTCTAACCAGTGATGCTGGGCTCATAGTGGCAGCGCCTCAGTCTGCTGGCCCACTCAGAGCTCTGGCTAGTCTTTTTCAGCTGTAGATATTGATGGATACTATTGTTCGAAGTTGATAGTCTCAATGAAGAATCTACAGCACTATTGGGGATGAATAGTTAATAGTATATAGGTTATGTATAAGAACCTGGCGATACGATGTGTATCATGATACTGGGTTTACGGTTCAATATATTGGAATACTGTAGGCAGAATGATATTGTGTGGTGGTATATTAATTAAAAATCAATACTTGTGTTTTTCTGAGAATTGATTACAGTATTGCTTCATATCACGATACTTCAAAATATCGATATTTTCTTACACCCCTGGTAATAAGTGTCCTGATGATTTTCTGTGTTTTCGCAGGTTCCACTGCGGTATCTCATTGCAATGCTGTTCATCAATTTCCGACCTTTGTGGGATGCTGTAATTGATCTAATTGCGTGAGTCTAGTACCACTGGAGAACGTCTCGTTCCTAGATTGCTACTTCTATTTGTTTTTCCTTATTATTATTATTATTATTATTAATAATAATAATAACTAACTTTTGTTCAGGAGCTATGCCAGAGAGATGGACAACAAGGACTTCTGGAAGATCTACTATGAACATCTAGAGCTGGTCGCTGGTCTGGCTGGTGGGTTCTCATTCATTTACAGGAGCTAATTAATTCAGTTATTTAATAATTGTCATAATTATACTGTAGCAAATGTATGTAGAACAAGTTTAATGGCCTGAAAAACATCTCTCTGTTCCTCAGAGAACGAACTGCTCACTGAAGAGGATGATGATGATGACGACAATGAGACGGGTAAGCAGGTCTCAGGACGGACCCGGGAGCCAGGCACAGACGTGCTAGAGAGTGGAGACGTAGGGGTTCTGTTTCTGGAGCAGTTGGAGCAGGCGAGGAGTTCGAACGACCGCACGGACTTCACCAATTTCCGCAGCCTGCTCTGGAAAGCCATGGCCCAGTTCCCTGACAGGGTGGAACCACGCAGCCGAGAGCTCAGCCCCCTGCTGCTTCGCTTTATCAGGTGTGTGTGTGTGTGTGAGAGAGAGAGAGAGAGAATATTTGTGTGTTACACTGAAGTGCAAAAGGAACTTGTGGGGACATGTGAACAGACATGGATGCATGTACCCCATATGTCCAAATGTTTATGGACACCCCTTTCTAATGAATGCATTTAGCTACTTTAAATAGCACCTATTGCTGACACAGCTTAATGCCAGGAGTGGACTAGAATAACTGGAAGAATTGTGTTCTCTGGAATGATGGTGATGGAGCTCCAGTCAATACTTTTTTTCTGATGAGTTGGGGAGTTGGGGATGATGAGGTGGGGTGGTGATCATCCAACATCATGACCTCACTAACGCTCTTTTTGCTTAATGCAGTCAAATCTCAGCAGTGCTCCTCCAAAATCTAGCAGAAATCCTTCCTCCCTGGACAGGAGAGACAGTTACTCCAACAAAAGCAGGACAAACTCCTTTTAATACCCTTGATGCCAGAAGAAGCAATGAATGAGCAGCTGTCCCAATACTTTTGTCCATATATTTTGGGGTCCATGTAAAGTTGCACTTATGCTTGGAAACTCATTTTGCTCCCTATCCATGCCTATCGTCAGCTGAGTAGTGCCTCCTGCTGCATTGACCAGGTCTCACTTCTCTTATCATACTTAGCCTATTTGAGAGGTCGTCAAATCTGGACCTTGAATCCATTTTCCAGTCTGGATTCTGGATGCTAGGTCCAGATTTGAAGACCTGGGGCCTAGTTGTCTAGGTGATTGATCTGAATTGGTTACAGTAGACAGTTAACCAATGAACATGCCCAACCATCTGATTGGCTTATATGTTCTGTCTTTGAAATGATTGACAGGAATGAGTTCTATCCAGCTGACCTTCTGGTGGCTCCCACTCAAAACCTGATGAGGATGATATGCTCTTCATCGCAAGACGACCTGCCTGATGCTGAAAAGGACGATGCAAACATGAGAGACGAAGAGGAAGAGGAGGATGAAGAAGAGTCCAAACATCAGGGGAGAAAAATGCCAAGAAGAGCCGCAGCCAAGTAAGATCTTTCCTGATGTTCTGATTTTGATTATTGATGATTATTGATTATTGAATACATTGTTGATTTGTTCGTTATTTCTCAGGCAGCTTACTGCACATCTGAAGGTCTTCTCCAAATTCACCAACCCCAGAGCTCTGTACCTGGAACCTGACTTGCATGAGCTTTACACACAGGTAGGTTTTTCATTTCTCTCCAACTTTCAGCCCTAAAATAAAGGTGCTGCAAAAGGTTCGTTTGAGAGATGCCATAGAAGAACCATTTTTGGGTCCGTAATGATGTGTGCATGCACCCTAACGCCAACCTCCCCCATTTCTCCTCTTCAGTTGCTGTGCCACAAGGACCAGCAAATCCAGAAAGCAGCCCTGGACTGTATGCTAACCTACAAAGACCCAGACATCCTCCCTTACAAGTAAGTGGGCTCCTTCAGCGGTCGGCTTGCCCTTCATCACGGTTTGCTCGTTTCCTGCTGGCACAGTAATGACCCCGTGATAAGGGAACATGCTGCACTGAGGACTATAAAGGAAGCCCTTTATATCCAGAGCAGATGCTGCTGCTGATTACCTGTATGGCTCGTGTTTCTGTGCACTCTGAGAAAGAGTGGAATGCTCTTCGGGTCTGACGGATGAAAAAGCCTCGCTGTCTCGCTGCATTACTCCATTATGGGATTTATTTCACATCCTCACGCTGCTGCGTGTCTTTGTCATCAGTCTTCGGAAATAAAGAGACGTGCACTCAGGCACTCAGCCCTGACCCATTTTCCAGGCAATTGTCCGGGTTATGATTTCAGCAAAGGAATTTAGTGTGCTCTACTATACTACTCCGAACCCCTGCTTTGGTTAATTGCTGTGGCATAGTTACATAGTTGTGCATAGTTAAGTAATTAAATACAATTACATGTAATTACACAAGTGAAGAAGGCCTGGCCTAAGATGCATAGTGCTGTAGTTCCTTGATGTATGGTAATAGTAAGTGACTCAGATGCACTACAAGCCTTTACCACCCTGTTATTTTGTCTCAGAATGAAACTCATTGATCTTCCCATTGTGAAGAAACCAGGGGGGTCTTTATTTGCTGGTTTACGACACCGGCTCACAAAAGATGAGTATTATAGCATAGTTTTAACACTGAAAAAAAAAATGTCCTGGGTCTTACTGGAAATTTACTGCTGTCCTCTCATAGTGTCCTCTCAGCTCGATGTGCTGTTAGCAAGCTGAAGTGATTGTAGCCGGTTAGCTTTTAGCCTAGCCCAACTCACGTCCCCAGGTTTGCATTCAGCAACTTTAACTTACACTAGTTGCTGATACAGATGTGCAAATGCACATGCAGCTTGTAGAGAAGTACTGCCAATAGAATAGGACCCTCTGGAACAGATAAACACGCATGAACGTATTGGCACCCTGACAGATGTGGGCTAGAGGGGTGTAAAGTCCAACATAATTTCTCTGGATTGATGGATGGTAATTCATCCAATACTTCTGGGCTGAGTTGGGGAGTTGGGGATGCCTTCTCCCCTGGGCAGTAGAGCAGGATAAGCTCTGTAGTGGTGCATGATCTGCTAGAAAAAGTGTGTCTGACTGTTTTGCTCCTTCCTTTCAGAGAGAATCTGGAGAAACTGCTGGACGACAGGCACTTTAAGGATGAGATCGTTCACTTCAACATCTCTGAGGAGGGATCAGTGGTGCTGGACTTGCACCGTCCCAAGCTCATCCCTATGCTCATGAGGTGTGTGTGCTGTTTAGATAAGTATCCTGTCTTGCTGCCTCTCAGTATGATGTAAAGCTCCTGGAGCTGTATGAAGGTCAATCTGAAGATCCAGTGATTTCTTTAGAATGGTCAAATACCTCATGTTAATATATAATTATATAATACAAATATAATGTGTATAGTGATTTAGTCATTTTTAAATTTTCGTACAGCTTTAAATATTGCCAGCATAACACACACACACACACACACACACACACACACACACACAGTCATATAAGAATTTTATGACCACCTACCTGGTAGTGGAAATGACCATCCTTGGCTCGGATGATCCTAGCGAGACGTTGTGGCATGGACTATATATATGGTCCATATATATATATATATATATATATATATATATATATATATATATATATATATATATATATGTGTGTGTATATATATATATATATATATATATATATACGTGCAGCAAATGCAGTCACTTTGCATCTGTGACATCCCGGGCCAAGTTTACTCCAAACCAGGGGTGGTCACAATGTTCTGCTATGACTGTGACAGTGGGTGAAGGATGGTGTGTGTGTGTGTGTGTGTGTGTGTGTGTGTGTGTGTGTGTGTGTGTGTGTGTGAGAATGTCTAAGTAATGGAGGATGGGGATTGTTTCCTGTGTAGGATCCTGTACGGACGGATGCGCACCAAGGCTGGTAATAAGTTCCAGGGTAAAGCTGTGGCTGCCACACGATCTTCCATCGTACTGCGCTTCCTGGCAGGCTGCCAGCCTGAGGAGCTGGCCATGTTCATGGACCTGTTGCTGGAACCTGTCTGCCACTACAGCCAAGGTACTTTTCCATATCATTTTGCACTGAATTATCAGTTCTGATAATTCTATCATCATACACTATATGGCCAAATGTTTGTGGACACCGCTTTTAATGACTGCATTCAGCTACTTTAAGTTGCACCCATTGCTGCTGACACAGAGGTTCCAATGCACACGCACAACTTGTCTAGTCCCTGGTGTGGGCTTGAGGGGTATAAAGTCCCCCAGAGGTGGGGTGGTGAGCATCCAACATCCAATTCCTTACAGCAATGTTCCCAAACAATGTGGTAGAAGGTCTTTATTGGACAGTAGAGACAATTCCTCCAACAAAAGCAGGATAAACTTCTTAAAAAAAAAAAAAAAAAAAAAAAAAAAAAAAGCAGGTGTCCCAATACTTTTGTCCAAAACAATCTATATATGAAACATAATACCAGATACAAAATAGAACCACATATATCATCAAAAAACCTGAAGTAAACATTATAATCAGGAGATAGTTTGACAGTATATGTTTTATTAATGTAACACCGTGATTCCTGATAAATCACATTTATTGATTACGTCCTCACTCTGCTCCTGTTGCTCTGTTTTCCCCTGCAGGTTCATGCCTGGCTGCAGTGGAGAGAGCTGTAGTTGAAACCGACGGCTCTGCTGTTCTTCCTCTGGGTCGGCAGCATGGCCTGCTGAACGTTATTGACGTGGTGATCAAAAAACTGGGCCACCTCATTCGCTTGTACCTGCCTAAGCTGCTGCAGATGGTGCTGTGTGTGACCGCCTCCGTTTCCTGCCTGCTGGAGCACAGAGAACAGGTGAGCGGCAGCTGTTTGGAAAAAGATGGGACATTATGGGAAATAATGTTGCTGTGCCCATAAAAGTCTCAAGTTCCACCTAGTCATATATAGTCCTGAGGTATACTATATGGACAAAAGTATTGGGACGCCTGCTCATTCATTGTTTCTGGTCAAATCAAGGGTATTAATGTTTATTCTGATGTTATTGGAGAAACTGCATCTACTGTCCAGGGAAGGCTTTCCTTTATGTTCTAAGATATGTGGAGCATTGTGAGGTCAGGATGTTGGATGATCACCACCCCTCCTTATTGTCCCCAACTCCCCCAAAACGCTTCCCAAAAGTATTGGATGGAGCAAAACATCCATAATTCCACTGCTCCACAGCTCAATGCTGGGGGGCTTTCTACCCCTCTAGCTCACTCCTGACATTAGACATGGGTCCTATTCTATTGGTACTTCTCCACCGGGACTAGACAAGCTGTATGGGTGCGTTTGCACGTCTGTGTCAGCAGCAAAGGGTGCAACCTAAAGTAGCTGAATGCATGCATTAGAAGGGGTGTCCACAAACATTTTCCATGTAGTGCATCTCCAATGTTGAATTTAGCTTCCAGGCTAACCGCGTTGTGCTATGTGTGTTTGTGCAGCTGAAGACCGGCTGTTTAAACCCTCTGAAGAACCTGAGACGGCTGGGTCTCCTGCGCATTCAGGAGTTCTTCGACAACTTTGACTCCTACAGCTTCACCGCTGATGAGCTGGATGCTGTGTTCCAGGCAGTGATCTGGCCTCAGGTATGAAACGCCTGCATGTGTGTGAGACTACTTTTTTATGTTTATGCGTCTCTGAGATGCTCAAATCTTTCAGTCTACAGGTCAGTTGGAGAATCCGTGTGTGTGTGGTCTTTCGGTTGCTTGCTTATATTTGTCTTACTGTCCTTCAGGTGTGCCGCTTGCCCACGGAGAGTCCGTATGCTCCCACACCCCTCCTTAGGCTCATCCATGTGTGGAGCAAGAACTCCAGGTGATCTTGGCACACAGAATCCTCAAGAACATGCATTAAGCTATTAAAGGCTATTGTCTCTAGTCAGGTCAATCTTTGTGGATCTCACATGACCATGGATGCTGGAGACAAATGTCCAGCACCTGTTGAATAATGAATACCTCTGTGTGACCTTTTCCTCCTCTCCGTTAGATATTTCCCTTTGCTGGCCAAGCAGAGACCCGGCCATCCAGAGTGTGACGTTTTGCTCAATGTCTTCGCCCTGCTGTCCTCCAAGAACGTCTCTCCCAGCACAGCGACCATGGTGATGGACATCTGCGAGAGCTTGCTGAACACGCCGGACTTCATACCCTCTGAGGCTGAGGTGGAGCTGAGCGTCAACCAGTGCGCAATCCCCGAGTCGGCTCAAAGCTCTGACATCACAACAGGTGCGGAGCATATATATAATATGGGTCCACTGTATGGCCAAATGTTTGTGGACACGCTTTCTCAGCTACTTGAAGTTGCACCCATGCATCTTGCCTAGTCACTTTAGAGAAGTACTCCCAATAGAATGGGATGAACATGAACCTATTGGCGCCTTGTCTAATGCTAGCCGTGGGCTAGAGAGGTTTAAAGCCCCCCCCAGCATCATTGAGCTGAGGAGCAGTGGAAGAGCTGTGTTCTCTGGAATGATGAATGGTGGTGCTCCATATAATACTTTTAGGAAGAGTTGCTAAGTTGGGAATGGTGGAGGTGGGGTGATGATCATCCAGCATTCTGAACTTCTAACGTTCTTGTCGTTGAATGCAATCAAATCCTCACAGCAGTGCTCCTTCTAGAAAATCTTGTAGAAAGCCTTCTTCCCTGGACAGTAGAGACAGTTACTCCAAGAAAAGCAGGAGAAACTCGTTTTAATACCACTGCAGAAACAATGACTGAGCAGATGTCCCAATACTTTTGTCCATATAGGTTCTGTAAACAAAAGGGGTTCCTCTATTGCACTGCTCAAAGAACATTGGAAGCACCTTTATTTGTAAGGGTGTATTGATCTCTCTCTGTCCTTCTTCAGACTCTTTGACCGTAGGTTCGAGGCTGCTCCTACCACACATCCCCACTCTGCTGAAGTACCTCAGCGGAGCTGTGCAGAACTCAGATCGCATGAAAAAGAAGAACTTCCGAGCCCAAGTCAGCAAGGAGCTCAACATCCTTTCCAAGTACGCTCAGCTTCTTAGCTTCTTCCATCAGGGAGCCGTCACCCTTGTGGTTGCTGCTTTATGGAGTCTGCTGGGGTTTATAGGCTAAACTCTGGGTTTTTTTTCTGTTCCAGGATCAGCCGGTTTGTCACTGACAAAGAGCAGAGCTCAACACTCATCAGTCTGCTGCTGCCGTACCTCCATAAGCAGAATAATGTTGAGGTATAGTCCTAGCTCATACAATCACCACTATTGCTGCTGTCTAGCAAAAACTCCTAAAGAGCACATTTACAGGAGGAGGACAAAAGCTCCTTCACTTTCAATGGAAGTCGATGTAGAAATAATTTATTCCGGCTCATTTTGGAGCATTTCTGTTGCTCCACTCATCATGAAATTTTAGAAATATAAGGAACAACTGCCAGATTCACATTATGTAAAAAATTTATTATTTTTTTTTAAAAAGGTTATTGTGTCCCGGCAACGTATGTACGTTTATAGGTATGTATGTTTTTTGGGGGTTTTGGCAGTGGTTGTGAGTGTGTTTGTGTTCTTCTATGACACAGGACACAGAGTTGGACATTCTGGGGACGGTGCACAACCTGTTGAAGCAGTGTTCAGGTCCTACTGTCTTCCTGACGCCGCTGAGTAAGCTCTTCTCAGTCATCCACAGCAAGCTGCCCCGCAAGGCCCTGTGTGAGATTTTCCAGGTCGGCTACCAGTGGTTCAGCACTAACCTCACAGATCTGTAGGATCACTTTCTAGCTCGCAGCCTCCACTAACTACCGCTACCACTAACGCTACCTTCGCCTTTCTCTTCCCTTCACAGACTCTGTCCGAGCTGGATGGTGGATTGAAGTATATTACCGATGTTGTGGTGCAGGTAAGAGATCAGGACAGAGCACAGAATGATGTCCTTCTCACTTTGGTATCAGACATTCTGTCTTTAAAAAAAAAAAAATATATATATATATATATAATTTATAATATTTAATAAATTAATATTATATAATAATATTAATTTATTATTTAACACTCAATCAGCTATCTTCGTGTAAACAGGGACACACAACACTGACATGGCCTCTGATATTGGTATTGGAAAAATTCTGAATGATGCACCAGCCCATTCTCACTTACAGCTGTCTAACTTGCAGATCTCTAACCTCCTCATCCTCCCTCTCCATCCGTCCTCATCCTCTCTGTGCTGTTTCAGCTCAACGCCTTTGACAGCCGCCATCTGGACGAGATCCACTTCGACGTGCGCCTGCTGGCTTTCCAGAAGGCCATTAAACACATCAGTGAGATGAGCGTGCTGGACATGAAATACCTCAACGCTGTCATGCACAACTGCTTCCACTCCTTTCAGGTGAGTAGGAGGTGTGTGTGTGTGTGTGTGTGTGTGAGAGTTATTATAACTGAATGAATCATAATAAATGTATAAAATATGAATGTATATCCTTGTGTCTATTTTTATCCTCTAGACCGGGGACATGTCTCTGGCAGACACCTCCATCTTGTGTCTGTCGGCTGTAATTACCCAGCTGGCGGCAGTGGGCTGCCCTGAGCAAGAGTATAGGGAGATTGTGCAGCACACTGTGCTGGATGCAGTGAGGAGGGGGCTGAAGAGCAAGACGGAGGTACGCATACACACCATCATATTTTGGACACTGTGATCTGGAGATATGGATGGTGTCCAGTGAAGCTACTGTTCGGATAGGGGATTCCAAAAGTACAGAAGCATGTTTTTTGTATTAGCCATTAAAAAAATCCTATGATTATGAAGGGCAAGGGCAGGTTTATTAAAATATTTTAAGTATTAAAAAGGCATTAAAAAGAAAATAAAATATAAAACATTAAATAACAAAAAAAATGAAAACAATTAATGTTCATTTAAGAATAACATAATATTTCATTAAAATAAAATATATAATATACTAAATACAAAATACTAAATACAAATTCATATTTAAAAATAAATAGAATAATGTCAAATATTAGATTTAAATAAAATTAAATGCTAAATACAAATTCACTTACATTTAAAAATAAATAAAATATTAAATTCAGTTAAATTCAGGTACTACATAAATTAAAACTAAAATAAAAAAATATATATATATAAAAAAAAAAATGACATTAAAATAAATTATTAAATTAAATTCACAAATTTAAAAATAAAACAATTCAATTAAAATACATTTAAAAAATAAATCAAATAAAAGTTATTGCTTTCTCTCTGGATAGCAGCCGGAACTGAAAAAAAAAAAGTACTTCACCAGTGAGACCTGTCTCAAAGCCGTTAGCCTTGGGATAACTATGCAAGCATCATTTTAAAACCCCTGGAAGTTGATTAAAAAAAAAAACATGAGTCATTATGAGCATTCTAAGTGAGGAACAGCAACAGAGCTACCCTTTTCACCTGTTGAAAAGCAGCCATAACTGACCACGACTTCCTGCTTTCCCCTCGTTACCAGCACCCATGGAGACAAATAAGCCCGTTACTGATGCCATGCTTAAGGTCAGTGATGAAAGCACCCACAGCAGCACAACTTGAGTAACCTTATTCTGTTCTCCCGCAGAGTGTGAGGAATGATTACACCACGGTTCTGGCCGACCTGGTTAAAACCTTCCCCACCCGCTCGGAGTTCCGGGAGCTGGTGCAGCTCACCAACTACAGCGACCCAGAGTCCGACTTCTTCGAACACATGAAGCACATTCAGGTAGAGGCACCGAGATCCTTCACCATACGACTTGGGAAACCGTCCTGCAGTACAGCTGAAATAATATTGGCCTGTCTTCCTCTTTCTTTTCCCTCTCCTCATCTCACCTCCCACTTTCCTGCTCTCGTGTGCAGGTCCACAGGAGAGGACGAGCGCTCCGGAGGTTTGCCAAGCAGCTGACTGAGGGCACGGTGGTGATGTCCTCCCGCTCCATGCAGAACTACATAATGCCTTACGCCATGATCGCTCTGTTTGACTCCAAACTGCTTAAGGTAGAGCTGCTTAGATGCATGTATTTACACTAATGCTCAGTTTCCCTGCGTCTGTTTAGCCTTGGGGTGATACGGTACGTCCACTCTGGACTGGAGATAAGAGTCAGTCTTGGCAGTAAAACTACAGTTCCCCAGTAAGACCCTCCCCACAAGCCTACAGACATGACTGTGACATTAGTGATGTGGCCCAGTGGCATCAAGACTCTACTCCTCATTGATTTAACAGTCCCATGGGAGAAGGGAGTAGAAGTTGGCTTATTGAGGACAAGAATGAGGTACTCAGATCTCAGCAGAGGGCAAGAAGGGTGGCTGGAAAACCATTATCCACCCAATAAAAGTGGGATGCCACAGCTTGGTTGGTACTTCAGCTGTAGCCTCCTAAGGAACGTGGGGTAAACGCAAGCAAATAAGCAGGGGGCCCTGAAGCAAAGAAAAAGGAGAGGTGAGGTGTTGAGGAATCCTGAAGGAAGGTGTCCCAGCCGCTGCTGGGGTTTAATTAGCACAACACCTGAAGATTGGTGGTACCTGGCCAATGACCCCGCAGTTGACCTATGGGCACCAGTGGTGGCTTAATCAGTATACAGTATGATTAGAGGCTATACAAACAGGCCATCACCTAATTAAAGTGCTGGGTGCCTGAGATCTGCCCCCTGGTGGAGAATAATGGGGATAGGTTTGTTAAGATGAAGGACACCAGAGTGACAGTTTTTCTCCTAAATGAGCGCAGAGGACCAGTGTTTAACCATGTTCATGGCTTCTGTGCTGGATTGCTAGCTATCATTATAAATTATTATATAATATTAGAGGCTAGCCCAGTTGGTAGTTTGGTAATTATGGTGCTATGAGAGAAAATGCAAGTGATTGGGTAGGCCTCTGTAAGTCTCATGTAAATTATTGTCCATGCTTGGTCTGTATGCATTATTATTATTATTATTATTATCATCATATGTAGTAATGTTGCTTTTCTTTATTTGCAGCATGAAGCCATGGTGTCTGCAGCAGTGGAAGTTGTGGGAGCAGTGTGCAAGCGCCTCACGTGGTCCAAGTACCTCTACTACCTCAAGTACTTCATCCACGTGCTGCAGATGGGTCTAGTTGAGCAGAAACTGGCTGTGAGGTGTGTGTGTGTGTGTGTGTGTGTGTGTGTCTCTGTTGAGTCTTTCAGTCTAACGAGTTCAGTCTGGATGTAGAACTAACTATGCTGTAATTCTCCACCCTACAGTTTGCTGGTGACCGTTCTGGAAGCGTTCCACTTTGACCATACGACCCTGAGCAGAGAAATTGAGGCGGCCAAGAATAAAAAGACAGATGGTGAGTGGTGCCATATCCAATAGCTCCTGACCTGCTGTCAGCCTGATGTTCAGTTCGCTTCATTTCTCTGTACTTATTCAGTCTGAACAGCAAGAAAACATTCCTCTCACTGACGCAACATGGCTGCTTTACACCAATCAGCCATAACATTGGCAGCACCTGGCTTATAGAGTAGAACCCCATTATGCCACCACAACAGATCGGACCGTTCCATCTGGTGGTTTGTGGCACCAATACCAACGTCCGCAGCAGATCCTTAAAGTCCTGTAAGTTGTGAGGTGGGGCCTCCATGTATCGCCGGTTCACTGGTTACCCGTTCTTGGGAAACCTTTGGTAGGTACTGGACCACTGCATACCAGAAAATCCTACAAGATCTACATGATGGAGAGGTTCTCATGACCCAGTTGTCTAGAACATCACAATTTGGTTCTTCTTGTCTAAGTGTCTCAGATTCTTATGCTTGCCCATTTTCCTGCTTTAACCTGTTCACCTGCTGCTTAGTATATCCTAATATCCACCTTGACCGATGCCTCTGTAGATGAGGATAGTCAATGAATGCACTTCTTCGGCAGGTGGTGCTAATGTTATGGCTGATTGATGTACATAGCTATACAAAATATAGGGCAAAAGAGTACACACAAGCTTGTACACATGGTTTAAAGCATGGCTGTCAAAGCTATCAGGATACTGTTTTACTAACTAACTACCCTTTAATAGCCATACTCACTATGTAGGACCATTAAGCTGTTGTTTGACTTGCAGATAGTGAGCATGTGAGTTTAGCTGGTGTGATAAATGCTTCGATATCATTTAACAAGCCTATTTACCACCCTGTTATTTATCCTTTTACAGAGGGCTTATGGGCGAAAAAATAACAAGATGAGCTTTGCCTTTATTGGCTGATTTCTCAGCACCGGTTACAGCTCGCAGAACCAGCCCAGAGTGTTGCTGTCCTCTCGCTGTGTCCCAGTGTGATGTACTGGGAGCAAGCTTTTAGCTTTTCCCTGGATTTGTCTTTCATTTTGGGTCAGCTGAGGTAGTCCAGTTTGTTGCAGAGAAAGGGTAGTGCCAGCTAGAGTTAGCTTTTAGCCTAGTGCGGATCCCTGTAGGCCTCCCTGGCTGGCGCTTTATCATGTGCTGAGTTTGCACTCCCCTTCTGTGGACACCGGCACAGGAGAAGCCACGGATACTAGGCCTGGTTCACGTAGCAACCCATATTCCCATAACTAGCTACTAGAGTGTGGAGGTGAGGAGCTGCCCTCCTATCCACACCATCAAATTCTCCAAAGTAACCATTTTATCATTTCACCAGCTTTGACTGACTAGGGGGTTTGTCTAGTGGGTGGGGGTTATGTACATTTCGGGGGTGTAAATATAAGGAGACAAGACTGTGATGTAACAGTTTGGGGGGTTTGGAATTGGCCCATTTTGAGCCCTGGATTTTTCTTTTTATGGTACGTCAGTTCCGTGTACCAAGCTCTCGTTATTCAACCAGGCTTAGGAAATAGAGCTGGACCCTCTTTCCTAGTGCCTCATACTGGTCTTGCTTATATTGACGATGCAGTGCGTAACTTCACTTCACTTGATTTCTCTTCCAGATCCAAGCGCTGTGGACGAAGGTGCAGAAGAGGAGGAGCAAGCAGAAGCTATGGACTCTGATGAGAGTGATGCTGAGGATGCCATGGAGACCACTGGCGCTGATGCTGAAGCTGCTGAAGAGACCGAGGCCATGGATACAGATGCTCATGACTCTGCCAAGCCAAAAGGAGGCAAAGAAAGTCAGGCGAAGAAAGCGCCCCCTGTAGCAAGCAGTGGCCTTCCACAAAGCAAAGAGGAGCTGGAGGCTCTCCTCTCCTCCATCCACAGAACCGTCACTCAGAGCGTCCTGCCCAAGCTACACAAGTGCCTCACCGCCAAGGTCAGTGTAACCTTTTGTTTAAGTAAGCCTGAAATGAGCCAACATCTGCATTAGCAGTTAATCATCTTTTTCATAAGAAATACTATGAAACAGTATGAATATATAAATACGCTACATGGACTAAAGTAATGGGACGCCTGCTTTTTCATTATTTCATTATGCCTGGCATTAGGCAGCATGGTGCCAATAGGGTCATGTTCATCTGTTGCAGATCAGAGTAGCTGAATGTTTTCATTAGAAGGCGTGTGTGTGTGTGTGTATGTTTATTTAAAAGAGCATATTTGCTTTTATATGCAGGTGAAGAAAGACGATGAACACAAGGCGGTGAAGTCGAAGGACGTGAAGGACGAAGAGGTGGCTAGAGTGCCCATTGCCTTCGCCATGGTCCGAGTCATGCAGTCTCTCCCGCAGGAGGTCATGGAATCTAACTTGCCTGGGTATGTGGTATGTGTGCATCACAAAAGCAGTGTGTGAGGTATAGAGATTATACTCGGGCAATATTTTAAAAACTGAGCAGCATTAAAAGTGCTCAAGGGTAGAGGGTAAAATGCAGGGAGTGCACAAAGACCAGGCTACGTTTCTCCAGTCTTCAGCTGTCCAGTTTTGGAGAGTTTTGGAGACACTGCATCCTCAGCTTTCTGTTCTTGGCGGACAGAAGTGGAGCCTGACATGGTGGTCTCCTGTTGTAGCCCATCCTCCTCAAGGTTGGGCATGGTGGTGTGCAATCTGAGGTGCATTCTGCTTAACACAGTGTTACAGAGTGGTGATCTGAGCTATGGTAGCCTTTCTGTCAGCTCCAACCAGTCACTAGTGTTTTATTTATTCATTGAGGTTTTATTGATTTATTGATACAGGCCTACCTAATACAATGCTTTTTTTAGTGTATGTATGTAGTAGGGGTTTCTTTCCTTAATTGAGGCCAGTATTAACTGGCATGATGTCTGAATATACAGGGTGCTCCTGAAAGTGTGTGTCCACCTCCGGAGCCGATTCCAGGAGATCCGTGATGTAGCACGAAACACTTTGATCAAGATCATCGAGGCATTGGGACATCGCTACCTACAGTATCTTCTCAAGGAGATGCAGGGTGTCCTTGTTAATGGCTACCAGGTAAAATATTAAATAGCCATTGTGCATAATACAAATTGCAACTGCTGCTGGGACATGTAGTCATTCCTGTTCTTCAACAGATTCATGTCCTGACCTTCACTGTGTATCAACTGCTTACAATCCTGAAACCATCCTTGACCGCAGGAGACCTGGACCCTTGCATGGACATTCTTGCAGAGGTGAGCCATACTGCCCATTGTGCATTTTTTTTAAATAGTATCAGTTGTGAATGTGTATCATGCGTTGGCTAATGTTGAAATTTCTCCACAGATCTTCCACAATGAGCTCTTCGGGGCTCTCGCCGAGGAGAAGGACGTCAGAGGCATTGTTTCTAAGGTGATGGAGGCCCGTCACAGCAAGAGCTCGGACTCTTATGAACTGTTGGCCCAGTTTTGCAGTCAGGAACAGGTCACTCAACTGATCGTGCCACTCAAAGTGGTAAGCAGCCAATCAGACAGTGCTCTCAGTGTCAGGTGCTCTGTAGGACAGAACTGAGGACTAAGGACTGTCTCCCATCTTCTGTCTGTCTGTCTATCTGTCGGCTAGGTGTTGGAGAAAACGGTCAGTCTGAAGGTGTCCAGACGAGTGAACAGTGTTTTGAGGAGAGTGATAGCAGGCCTTCTGCTGAACCAGAGCATGACCCCTCAGACCATTCTGCTGCTGAGCCATGGCCTGATCAGCCAGAGCCTCCCCCTCATCACCAGCAAGAGCAAGTATGTTAACACTCAGTAGCCACCACTGTGACTTGTAGAGTCCAGGCACACTCTACTTTGAATAACATGCCACCCCCCTTGTGTTACAGACAGAAGTCGAGGCCTCCTCCAGATCCCCGTCTGCCTCCTCCTAGCTGTCTGCTGTTACCCCCCACCCCAAAGAGAGGGGGCGCGAAAGCAGTTGTTAGCAGCCAGACCAACATGCATATCCTGGTGGACACTGGGCTCAGTGTAAGAATAGAACCTGATTGACCCAATTAAAGCAACGTTATGTAGAATTTTTTACCTTAAGCTTCAGAATCATGCTGATGGTACAGTCACAGTAAAAGGGTGAATAGCATCTCTTGACATTGCCATTTCAGGCTAGCATGCTACAGCTACTGTACTGGAACTTGGTGGATCTGCACGAGATCTCTCTCCAGAACTGCATAGAGTGTCATATTTGTGTAAAAATCCTGTAGTATTACCCTACCGCCTCCGTCCACATACTCCTTTTACTTCAAATGCTGGTTCTTTATCTCTCAGCTTGTTAACGAATGCATGTGTACAGCGGCCTATGAAGAGAACCTCAAAGGGCTACGCTCTCCAGCTCCCCAGATGAGCAAAACTTACCAGTTCTCGCATAATGCTGCTTTAATTTCCTTGTCCTTATAAAGTGAGTATTTGATCATGAGCTCATTTTGGACTTACAAGGGTTTTCTCTTTGGTCCAGCTGCTCCACTCTAGCCTAAAAAGTTCCAAGATCAACTCCTCAGTGCCGTCCGTACGGGAGATGTTGGACCCATTTGTGTCTCTACTGCTGGACTGTCTCAATTCCATGCATGTCAAGGTCAGCATTTGTGCATTCATTGAACATTGAACAGTGCTTAATGCTTAATAATTGTGTGCATAACTGAACCTAAGTGAGACTTTGTGTGTGCAGGTGATCACCGAGGCTCTGCAGACCTTTATCTGGATCCTGAAGTTCCCTCTGCCTGCCATTGAGCAGACGGCTGACGAGCTCACCAAGCAGCTCTTTGTCCTGCTGAAGGATTACGCTAAAGCCGGTGCTGGGCGAGGAGAGAACTTCGAGCTCGTCCAGAATTGCTTTAAGGTAACTGATTAAACTGTAAACAGATACTCATAAAATCACTACCTGATTACATTGAGTATTTTAATATTTATTCAATTTAATAATTACAAGTTACAAGTTTCCTGGTGTTTGAGACCACCAGCTAGAAAAGTTAGCCCTCGTCTGCATTCATTACAGACGATATGTACCAGCTAGCCAGCACATTGTCCACTGCAGTAAGAGATTTATAAGAACTGCCCTTTCAGCTACTTAACATTGAACCCATTGTTGATGCAGATGTGCAAATGCATGCGTGCACACGCTTGTCCCTGTAGAGAAGGACTGCCAAAAGATTAGGATGCTCTGCAGCAGATGAACATTGAACCTATTGGCACCATGTTGCCTAATGCCAGGCGTGGGCAAGAGAGGGGTATAAAGCCCCCCAGCATTGAGCTGTGGAGCAGTGCAGCTGTGGGGAGTGGACTTTTCTTCTGGATGCAATCAAATCCTCATAGCAGTGCTCCTCCAAAATCTAGTAGAAAGCCTTCTTCCCTGGACAGTAGAGACAGTTACTTCAGCAGAAGCAGGATAAGCTCATTTTAATACTCTTGGTTTCAGAAGAAACAATGAATGAGCAGGTGTCCCAATACTTTTGTCCAAATGGTGTCTGTCAATTTCATGTATTGAACTCCATCCAAAAGATGGATACGGTTTGACATTCTGTTGAAAATGTTCTGTTTTTTTTGTCTTGTAGGCCATAACTGTCCTAGTGAAGAGTGTGACGAAACACTGCATCTCCGACACACAGCTGCAAGTGCTGCTGGGATATGCAGAGGAGGACATCTATGATAATTCTCGTCGAGCCACTGCGTTTGGACTGCTTAGGGTAAATTTGACCACTCAAACGTTACGCTGATGTTTTTAACCCTCCTCCAGTGTTAGATAGCCGATTACCCCACCCACCCCCTATCACATGTAATGCTCCCGACACTCGAAAGCTGAGGACTGACACATGCACAACCAGCTGATGTTAACGTCCTTGGGCAACCAAAGCCCAGCTCCAGGGTCATGCTGAAGTGGAGAGAGAGTGACCTCCATCCACCCAGACAGAGCAAGGCCAGTTGTGCTCTCTCGGGCTCCGGCTGCTGATGGCAGGCAGCATGACCTTGGCTTCGACCAGCAATCCATAGTCGCAAGGGACATGAGTTTGAGTCTTAGGCCTTGCTGTTTCGCCATCAACAGCCGAAGCCTGAGAGAGCACAGTTGGCACGCTCTCCCCCTCATCACCCCCTATTGTGATGCAGGCCGGTACAGGCGTCTGTTGGCTGATGGATCAAAGCTGGGGATCTGGCACTGTCCTCAGAGTGCGCTGGCTGCCTGGCGTTGCTGCGTTGACTTCACATGACTTCACATGTATCAGAGGAGTCATGTGCCTATCCTTAACCTGCTAGTGTTGGGAGCATAGTGAGTGACGTGGGGAGTCTAATTATTATTATAATATTTTATTTGAAATGATCAAGGCCTCTAAACAAAGTTCTCGTCCTAGAAGACTGGGGGGGATTCCTCCTTCAGAGACAATGTCTTCATCACTTCTTTTGTGTGTGTGTGTGTGTGTGTGTGTGTGTGTGTGTGTGTGTGTTGTGATTCTAGGCGATCTTGTCCCGGAAGCTGGTGGTGCCAGAAATGGAAGAGGCGATGAAGAAAGTGGCCAAACTGTCCATAAATGGATCGACTGATCAAGTGCGGGTTCGCTGCAGACAGGTACGTCCAGTCCAAATGTTTGTGGACACCCCATTTAACGAATGCATTCAGCTACTTTAAGTTACACCCGTTGCCGACACAGATGTGCAAATGCACACAACACACACAGCTTGTCTCGTCCCTGTAGAGAAGTACTGCCAATAGAGTAGGCCTAATGCCAAGTGTGGGCTAGAGGGGTATAAAACCCCCCAAGCATTGAACTGTGGAGCAGTGAAAGAACTGTGTTCTCTGGATGGTGATGGATGGTGCTCCATCCAGTACTTTTGGGATGAGGTGGGGAGTTGGGGGTGAGAACTAGACCCATTTAGAATGGCATGGATGAGTGTAGCTGCCTCAGTAAAGTGAAGAAGTGTCTCAGCCACAGTAATGTCACCGTTTACAGCTTTAACATTAATGTTGGCAATAAACAAATTAGCATGTGCACATTATCTCAATCGTGGTTTAATACTGATATCAGGACTATGTGATGTAATAAGCCAGGTTTCAGGGTCCAGGGGTTAGATTTTAAGGTTTTTCTCGCAGCCTTTTGTCATAAGTGTGTCATTCGTCACCTTTTCCCCCTAATTTTGGTTCGATTGCAGGTCTGTAAGTATGAACGCAAAGCAAACCAGGACTAAAATCTTGTAATACAGGGCTCTTCAATCCTGGTCCTGGAGATCTACCATACTGCTGAGTTTAGCTCCACCCTGAATCCAGATAATGAAGGCCTTTATAAGGCAACTGAACATTAGAGTCAGCTGTGTTGGATCTGAACTCTTCAGGCTGGTAGATCTCCAGGACCAGGATCGAACAGCCCTGTTCTGATGTATTTTCTGGCTTGGACCAAGAGAACCGAAGCTGTCCAATGAACTGTTCTGGAAGTTTTTTTTTTTATGAAAGTTCTCATTTTTCCCCTCCGTCTTCCCAGATCTACCTGAAGTATCTCTTGGACTATCCACTGGGGAAGAAGCTGAAGAATCACTTTGACTTCGTTGTTGCTCAGCTGACGTAGGTTTCAGCAGACACGCTCCTTCTAAAACACGTCTCAGAAAGATACTCAAGCTTTTCTCATTTCTGCAGGTACGAGTATGACACCGGAAGACAGTCCGTCCTCGAGATGATGGCATTCATTTTCCAAACCTTCCCTCAGGTATCTTCTCATCTCCTTATCTCCTTTTCCCACATTCCCATCACGGTATTTCAGCCCTTCTTAGCTTCAAGCACATCTGTTGTTGGTGTGTCCCACAGCCTCTTCTGCTGGAGCACTGTGGCCTGTTCTTTGTGCCGCTGTCGTTGGCCATGGTCAACGACGACTCCGCACGCTGTAAGAAAATGGCCTCCTTCGCCATCAAATCGCTGTTGGCTAAGCTAGACGTGAAGCATCAGAACGCCATGTTCACCCTGGTCAACAGCTGGCTGACCGGAGAGAAGGTGAGCAAATTAAGAGGTCACACAGGTTTTGGTGTTGCTGGTGTAGAAGTCAGTGTGGACGTTAATCACATTCTGCTAATATATTGTGTGTGTGTGTGTGTGTGTGTGTGTGTGTGTGTGTAGATGGCTCTCCGCAGGCTGGGGGCTCAAGTGTGTGGGCTGTTTGTGGAAGTGGAAGGGGAGCGATTTAACCTCAGGCTGGATTCTCTGCTGCCTCTAATAGAGAAAGAAATCCACACTGCTAACTACGAAGATGTGAGTATTGTCTCTCTGTGTGTGTGTGTGTGTGTGTGTGTGTGTGTGTGTGTGTGTGTGTGTGTGTGTGTGTGTGTGTGAGTGTGAGAAGCTTATTGGTCATTGTGTTGTTGTAACCTCTGTTTAGTTTATCTTTGCTATTATTATACAATATTATGCCATATATTGTCACTGTCATGCAGAAACCTTGTATCTTATTTTTCACTTTTTGACATCGTGTGAATCTGGCAGTTGTTCGTTACATTGTGTCAAACCTTTGTGATTAATGGACCAATAGAAATGCTCCAAACTGACCTGCAGTAAAATCTTTACATTGACTTCCATTAAAAATTAAGGTACTTCTCCTGTAAAGTTGACATTTTGGTACGACAGTAATAGCAAAAAAATGATGATGATAATAATAATAATAAAAAAAAAGAGATGTCATACATGTAGTGGCCCCTAAATGGTCCCGCTACAACAATCTTATACTGACCAGTGACCCTATTCACACCCTGGCTAGTACACACTTAAAAATATTCAGTACTACTGCTGTAACTCAGTCATAATAAAATAAAGGCGATTTCCCCCTCTATGGCGTAGCAGTGGGCGGAGACCTTCTGAATATTAATGCTCTCCTTGGTGGCCCAACCCACTCATTACTACTCTTCCCCCCTATCGCATGTAATGCTCCCGATACTGGGAGGATGAGGTCTGACGCATGCCTACCTGGCAACCAACGCCAGGTACCAGCTCTGATGCATCACCTAGCAGATGCTAGCAGTGATGTTAGCCATCTACCCACCCGGGGAGTGCAAGGCCTGTTGTGCACTCTCTGGCTCCGCCTGCTGATGGCAGGCAGTTGTTATTGCTTGTTAACATGCATTTCTCTCAAGTGCTGAGAGGGCGGGTAGATGTACTCAGTTTGTGGTGATGCCACAGCCATATACATAACTCTCTCTCTGGGTGGATATGGTGGTCCCTTTCCTCTCCCCGTCGCTTAGCCTGATGCTAGCCAGTGAGGGCGTCTGTTCGCTGATGTCTATATAAACGTACAGTTGACTCCTGAGATGTGAAGGAAGTACTGTTAAGAGCTAAATGAAAATAGTCCCTGAAAGGTAAACGTTGCATTGATCTCGATTCAGATCGAGGAAGAAGAAGATGAGAAAGCTGCAGACCGGTTGCTTTTCTGTTACCTCACTCTCCTCACCAAACTCATCAAGGACTGCGGCTTCTTAGAGCTCCACAAACCTGCCGACACGCTGACCAGCATCTGGGGTACAAATCCTTTCACGTAGACTAATTAATTAGTAATTAATTAATTCATTAATTAACCATCTGTTTTGATCTTGTGCGTTTCTCATAGGTCACGTTGAAACTCACCTGCGCTATCCCCACTCCTGGGTGTGGCTGACTGCATCTCAGGTCTTCGGCCTGCTGTTTGCTGCCCAGAAACCCGAGGAGCTGCTGTCTCTGTGGCGCCCTCAGGAGAAGGCACCCAAACCCGAGCCGTCTGTGGCCTTCTCTTTCCTTGCGACCAACCTGGACAAGAAGGTGAAGGTTCTACCAGCTTGGGGCAATGCTGGTGTTGTAGCTAACGTGGCAGAAATCCAGTTTTTAACCAGAATTTGGTTTTAGTTATTTATTCAGAGCACAAATCTGATAAGTCACACTTTCATATGTGGTCCTAGATCAGATAGGTGGCCGATACATGGCTGCATTGTTGGAGCCTGGGCCGCACTGGACCTAGTCTTCATTTGTTGTTTACACTTGTCACCTTTTTTCTTTTTTTGTTTAGATGAGGGAGCTGGTCTTGTCATTCTGTCACCAGCTGCAGTCGAAGTTCCTGGACCTTGCTGCTGGCGAGCAGGTAAGGAATGTAGCAAATAGAAATCGAGCTAAATCTGTTATATCGTCACTTCCGTTGAAAGTTCAGACAGTGTTTTCCTTCTGTAAAGTTGCCATTTTGGAGATACAAGATTTTTACTATTTTTTTTTTTCCTTCTCCCCTAAACAGGTTGTAAAGAATTTGCTCTTCGTGGCCAAGGTGATCTACCTTATCTCACCTGAGACTGACTCTGTAGAGAATGGGAAAGAGGAAGAGGGAGTAGAGGAGGGAGAAACGGAGGGCAAAACCGAAGAAGACCAACAGGAGGAGGAGGAGGAGAAAGAGGAAGAGGAGGAGGAGCAGAAGCAGCAGGACGAGAATCGGCCGCCATCTCTACTCTGGGTGATGAAGAAGCTGTCACTGCTGGCTAAAAGAGAAGCTGCTGACACGCCTAAAGTGCCACTAAAGGTGCGTGGGGAAATCTGGACAATAGGCTACTAGGTTTTCTCCTCAAGCTTTGTAGTGGTCCTGATTCTCGTCCAGGAGAACCCCCCTGTCCTACACATTTTGGTGGGAACACTTTTAGCTCAGGAAAAGCTTGCTAGTAACTGATTAGCTGGACCAGGTAGACACAAAAATGTGCAGGACACGAGGTCTAAAGTCAGTATTGCTGCTTCTTATTGGTATTGATGGGGATCTGTATTGGGCTGACATCCAGTAAATGTTGGATCGGTGGTTGAGTGTCTGCTGGGTTGCATCTAGAAGCTCATCTTCTAAAACAAGGCACTTTGAGGAACGCTCTAGGAGCTGACTGGGGTGTCTGTACGAAGTGATTCATTTTAGGGTCTTACATTTTCTTTCGTTCTTCTCAGAGAACATGCGTGTTCAAGTTCTTGGGGGCCATGGCTGTTGACCTGGGCAAAGAGCGTCTTGGCCCTTACCTGACAACCATCATTGCTCCCCTCTTCAGAGAACTGGACAGCACATACGCTGACCAAGGTAACGCCATACATCTTCAATTAGCATCTTGATGATGTGATTCAGAAATTCAGGTTTAGGCCAGAGCATTTCCTAAATCTGGCTCGATTTTCTCAGATCCCACACTGAAGAACCTGGCCCAGGAGCTCATTGAGCTGCTGAAGAAGGTGGTGGGTCTGGAGAAGTTCTCGCTTGCTTTCGCTGCTGTGCAGAAGGAGGCCACACAGAGACGAGCCTCACGCAAGAAACATAGGGCCCTGCAGGTAAGTGTTTCTTAAAGACTTCTGGACGTTCAGTTTATGGAAGAGTGTAGTAGCTTACGTACATTCTGCCTTTTGTTTTTCAGGCTGTTTCCAATCCTGACATTGCTGCTAGAAAGAAGATCAAGAAGCACCAGAAGAAAAGTGTGGCTAAGAAGAGAAAGATTGAGTTTTTGCAGCCAGGATACAAACCAAAGAAGCACAAAGGCACCTCACTCAGAGACTTGGCAATGGTGCAGTGATCTATTGATTAGTTATTGATTAATTAAACAGCAGTCAAACGTAAGATGTCACTGTATCTACACTGATCAGCCAGACCATTAATCTTCATCTACAGTGGCGTCTCTGAAGGGGTGGGGATCTACACATTAGGCAGCAGATGAACAGTCAGTTCTTGAAGGTGTTAAAAGCAGGAAAAAATGGACAAGCAGAAGGTCAAGGACATCATCTCCTAAATATTAGGCAGGCATTGTGGGGTTTTCCCTTAGATGCAGCAACAACTGGTGACCCTGAGGCTCATTGATGTGAATCACGGAGGCCCCACCCACCTCACACATTACAGGGCGTAAAGGATCCGCTGCCATTGTTGGTCTTGATGCAGATACCACAGCAGGACACCTTTCCGAGGTCTTGTGAAGCCCATGTTTCAAAAGGTCAGATCAGTTGTAGTGGCACAAGTGGGACCCACTCATTATTAGGCAGGTGGTATTAATGTAATGGCTGATTGGTGTATGTATAAATGGATTTTAGATCTCCTGCAAGTGCAAGCAAAGATGCTACTTTTGGTCAGTGTTGGACTACCCACCATCTCTCCAGCAGCCATGTGGAATTGTGCAGTTTAATGTACATTTTTTTACAAATGAAAATAAATGCATATGGATGCAAAACACAATGCATCATAAGAAGTTTACAGACCATAAATTTATTTCAATGTTAAACTGATCTCAATGGTATTGTCCACTGTACATGCTTGTATATAAATACGCAATGACAAATCCATCGCATACAAATGACAAATCGTCTTAAATAAGAAACCACTAAAATACCAAAAGTCAGATACCAAAGCTGATTAGTATTCAAAGGGGGCGAAGCAACCGTAAGGCAGGAGTGAAGCCTCCTGACCACAGTCTGATACCAAGCTTGGAAAAAGAGGGAAATACAATAAGCAAAACTCTAAAATTACAAGACACTGATGTAGTGGGTAAGTAAGGGACGGGGAGGGAGCACGGGTCAAGCGAGCGTCAGTATAGACAAATCATCAGAACTTCAGCTATTCGTACAGGGTCTCCACTGAAACTGGGGACTTCTTGCCATTCAGTTCTTTTGGCCATACTGCAACCCCACTGTTCAATTACTGCTGTATCGCCTCTTAACTGGAGGGGCCAGGAAACGACTATAGCGTTCACACAGTAGGGAGGAATGCAGTCACTGGTCCAAAGGGCACCCAGCCAGTCTTTCAACAGGGGCTCAGAAGACAAGAGTATTTACAGAGCGGGGTGTGTGTGTGTGTGCAGTTACTGCCTGCTCTTCAGAGACTCCACCAGCCTGTACAAAGGGGAGAAAATTAAATAAAACAATGCAAACTGGACAAGGTCAAAAATATCTATATATGATGCATCTGTGCAGATTCTTACCACTCCATGGCCTCATCCAGGCCTGTTCCTTTGGTGGCAGAGGTTTTGAAAATCTGCCACTTCCTATCTTTCAGTGCAGGCAAGCCTAAGGAGTTGGCCACCTCAGTGGGCGTCATAGCTTGCTCCATATCCTGCTTATTGGCAAAAACCACTAGGATGGCCTTTTTCAGCTCTTCCTCCTGTAGTAAAGTGTAAACACAGCCACAGTGTCAAAGCCACGCACACACATGCCGGCCTTTAAAGCAACAGCGGCATATCGAACCTACCTCCAACATAGCCACCAGCTCAGACTTTGAGATACCCATCCTGTCACGGTCACTGCTGTCCACGACGTAGATCACAGCATCCGTGTTGGAGTAGTAGCAGCGCCAGTATGGCCTGGGGAAGACCACAGGAATGTCAGTCGTGGACGATTATTATGGCGACTACAGCAAATAA
Source organism: Salminus brasiliensis (assembly GCF_030463535.1). Classification (NCBI taxonomy): domain Eukaryota; kingdom Metazoa; phylum Chordata; class Actinopteri; order Characiformes; family Bryconidae; genus Salminus; species Salminus brasiliensis. Next base: position 54,543,842 of record NC_132879.1, on the reverse strand, counting down.
AAGGAAGGAAATAAAGGGCTTTTTACCTGATACTTGTCTGCCCACCAAGATCCCATACTTGGAACTTCAGATTCTTGTAAGTCACTGTCTCAACGTTGAAACCGATGGCTGTGTTTGGCGAAACAGCAATTTTAGCTTAGCTCAAAATCAAACGATTTAGAAGCTTTGGGTTGTTAAGAAAGGTTATGGGCACAAGAACATACTTGGGATTGTAGTGACAACTTCTCCAACTTGCAGTCTGTAGAGTATGGTAGTTTTTCCAGCACCATCCAGACCCAGGATGAGAATCCTCATCTCTCTTGTGCCAAAAAGGCCCGAAAACAAGCTGGAGAAGAAGCCCCCTAAATGAAGAGAAATTACTTCATTAATTACATTATAACACCACCTAAAATGTAGAGCTGGATTAACCCTAGTAAAATCGTAATACAAAGGGACCCCACCCTGTTCCTTTCTGTGCTTTCCCTCATCTAGCACACCTGATAAACACATGAACTAAGGACCAAGCTTCTTCATTACAACATGAACCAGGTCATTCAGTGGGTTAATCAAAAGCTCTGTTCTTTAATCAGTTGTAAACATGGTGGTTATTAATGGTGGTTATTAAGTTATTAATCTATTTATTTACAATTATGCTGTTGATGCCTCAGGCATTGTTGTACCGCAAGACAACTGCAAGAAATAAATACATGAAAAAGTCCTGTGTTCCGGACTAGTGCAGATTTCTGCGCAGTGTCTGTTCATAGCTGTAATAGTGATACTGCAGCCGATACTGATAGGCTGGTCATCTCAAGGTCAGATCCCATGCTCGCCATAAACAAACCACTTCAGAGTTTGTTTGGGACCAGAACGAGACCATCTCCTCTCAAGGGTCTGGTGCAGTTGTTTCTGTTCAGTTAAGAGAGAATTACCGTATTACCATCCGTCCAAATGCATCACGCCAAGGGAGAAAACGAACCAGAAAACAAACCATTTGACTGGCCTAAAAAGTGCATGTATGAAAATGCCTGTAAATATTAGGGGGTTATGAGGCAAAATAGCCAAAAATAGTCGCTAAATAAGACTTTTCTTAAAAGGTTATCACCACTTTATTATTTCATATAAAACTCAAGACATGAAAGATGACTAGAGGCTTTAAATAAAATGACCGCATATGAACGTGTCAATATATTTAAATAAGTAACCACAGCACACAAGTTTACACAACTGACTAGCATGCCCGTCTGTCCGGTTTTCACCCGGACAGGCAGGTTCTCACCTTCCATTTACTCCTGTCAGAGCCCCTGATCAAAGCTCACATCTGAAAACCATAAAGGGATTAAGCTCCCTCAACAAACCAGTCCTGCTAATAAAACCTGCTAAAGTGAACTGCATCGTCTCCAGATATTCCTCTAATCCATGCAAGCAGAAAGTCTCAGGTGTCTCTTGTCTTGCTTTGCTGACTAGAAGGTGAGAACATTTAAAAATTAAAACTTCCAAGGATTATCTGAGCGATTGATTAATAACCAGGTCTGTAATAGAAATGTGCACCTTCGTGTAAAGTGATGGCTGAGTGACGGCTCTTAGGACCTTTTAAAAAGGTTCTTGGCACTCACATCTCTACTACAAACATGCTTCTTTATGGAAGCAAACCGGTTCTTCTATGGCATCAATCTTCTACGCCATTTCTAACACAGACACACACTTGAACAAACAAAAGCTCTCGTCTTCATGTCGCCAACTCCCTAAAAAAACCTTACAAACAACGGGACGATCTGGAGCGGTCACACATGAGCTTAAATGCCAATCATCAGTGAATGGGGTATACAGCCCCTCTAGCAGTGGGCTGTGGAGCAGTGGCCCGCTGCAGCGATGGAGGTCCTTCCATCCAATACTTTTGGGATGAGCTGGAGTTTGTGGCGTTAGTTACTCAGAACTTAATACCCAGCATCATCAAAACCTGCTATTGTGGCTGAAAATGAAAAATACTTAAGCAGAATAGAGGCTGGTACTAAAGACGAGGAACAGCTTTTTGGACATGTAGTGCACATAAACACAGATTTGGCCTAGTAAGACAGTATGAGCGCTGACATAGCTGTACACTGACTGTACTGTGTGTGTGTGGGGGGGGGATTTAGCCTTGTCTTTTCACTGGCTTCCCGCATCAGATTCAAAACTTTGACGCTGGCCTACAAAGACAAGAACGGACCAGCCTTTTGATGGCGATGGTCAAAAGCCCATCCGCACCAAAAGCCCTTCCAGCTTCAAGTACGGCTCGGCTCGACCCGCCATCCCTCAAAATCCACGGAAGACGAGCATCCAGGCTTTTTTCTGTCCTGCACCGAAGTGGTGGAACGAACTTTCCCTGGGTGTCCGAACAGCAGAGTCCAACACTCACTGTCTTCAAACCCAGACTGAAGACCCTCCTCTTCTGAGAGGACTTGGGCGAATAGCAGAGTGGTCTCCTTATTGTCTTGTGTTTAGCAGAGTCTAAACTCAGAGGATCTTTGAATTATTAGTCTATTTAAACTAGCTGAGGTTCTTCTTGAGTAAACCGCAAAGCACTTTGGAGAAGAGCGTCTGCTAAAAGCCTTTAATGTAAATGATTCTACTTTTGCTCTGTTGAAAATGCTGCTGCACAAAAGCGATGTCAGACGAAACTCCCTTAATTCTCTTAATTCAGTGCTGATTTACTGCTGTTCTGTTTTATTGTGCTCTCCGGTGTCGAGAGGAAGAGGATGGGTTCCCATTTCGAGTCTTGGCTCCTCTCGATCTGAGGGAGTCTTTCCTTGCCACTGCTGCCGCTGGCTTGCTCAAAAGAGGCTCGAACCTGGATCTCTGTGAGGCTGCTATGTGACAACATTCGGTGTAAAAAGCCTATATAACTACATAATTAATATCTGAATTAAATGGCATTAACACACACTGGCCTCCTTTGAATGACTGGACGAAGCTTGGTGGGTACATTGGAAATGGACCATAAACAGTTGAAGGACCACATGTATTTTGCAGTTTCCTCCCCAAGAAACTTTATACCCCCCCCCCCCAGTAAAAATAAATCATTTTTAGAGAAATAACTTTTATTCCCCTTAATTAAAAGACAATAACTTCTTCAAGATTAGGCAATTAGCTAGCTAACCAACCTTTAGAGACTTCAGCTGCTCCCCCAGCTGAACTGAGGGGATAGTTTACTAAATTAAACGGTAGTTAAACTGTTAATTAACTTAAATTAAATCGAGGACACACTATAAGTCTCTAAATATTACTTTTTCTGCCTCTAGGAGAGGCTAGCTATAACCTAAGGGCAGGGAAATAAGAGGAGCAGTAGGGCTGCTAGCCTGACCATTAGAATAATGAGAGAGCCAAGCTAGCTAGACAGCTAACATAGGACACCACAATTACCACCAATTAAACCAGCTGATTATTTCCCCATTAATCCCCTTAATTAAAGCCCGTTGTTCATTTTAACACCCTGATAACTGAACACCATGTGAGCTAGCGCTAGCTATGCTAGCTAACAACACACAGAGCCAATAGCTACAGCTACAGCTATGCTAGCTAGCCTAGCTATAGCTTTCCTGAGAGCAACACACACAGTGTCTCCAACACACAGATACAGGTCTAATTAGAGCTCTACTAAAATATTATTAAATATAATAGTGTTAAAAGCAGCCAGTCTAAGGCAGCACGTTGTAGTTAGCTAGTTAGCTACAGCTAGCCTGCGGGCTAAGCTGCGGCTAGCTTTCCTAATAGCAGGGCTACAGCAGAACCCGCAGCTTATCCGGTCCATAAACCAGCAGGAAAACGCGGAAAGCCTCAGTAAGTCCACTGCAGTGTGGAGAGCAGAGTGAGGACGTACCCATGGTGCTGTAGCTGTAGCTGTAGCTGGTGCTGTGGCTCAGGCGCTGCGCAGGTGATGAGCTTCCGTCTTCGAGGCTGGAATGACGTGTCAAATCACGGCGCGTTTGTAAACCGTGCTGCCACCGATCTGCGCAGACTCGAGGGAGGAGGGGGGAGGAGGGAGGAGGGGGGAGGAGGGGCCCTTTATTATTATTATTATTATTATTATTATTATTATTATTATTAATATTATTATTATTATTATTATTATTATTATTATTATTAAGTATTAAGACCCATTGCCCTTTATTATTATTATTATTATTATTATTATTATTAATATTATTATTATTATTAAGTATTAAGACCCATTGCCCTTTATTATTATTATTATTATTATTATTATTAATATTATTATTATTATTATTAATATTATTATTATTATTATTATTATTATTATTATTAAGTATTAAGACCCATTGCCCTTTATTATTATTATTATTATTATTATTAATATTATTATTATTATTAAGTATTAAGACCCATTGCCCTTTATTATTATTATTATTATTATTATTATTATTATTATTAATATTATTATTATTATTAAGTATTAAGACCCATTGCCCTTTATTATTATTATTATTATTAATATTATTATTATTATTATTATTATTAATATTATTATTATTATTAAGTATTAAGACCCATTGCCCTTTATTATTATTATTATTATTATTATTATTAATATTATTATTATTATTATTAATATTATTATTATTATTAAGTATTAAGACCCATTGCCCTTTATTATTATTATTATTATTAATATTATTATTATTATTATTATTAATATTATTATTATTATTAAGTATTAAGACCCATTGCCCTTTATTATTATTATTATTATTATTATTATTATTATTAATATTATTATTATTATTAAGTATTAAGACCCATTGCCCTTTATTATTATTATTATTATTATTATTATTATTATTAAGTATTAAGACCCATTGCCCTTTATTATTATTATTATTATTATTATTAATATTATTATTATTATTAAGTATTAAGACCCATTGCCCTTTATTATTATTATTATTATTAATATTATTATTATTATTATTATTAATATTATTATTATTATTATTATTATTATTAAGTATTAAGACCCATTGCCCTTTATTATTATTATTATTATTAATATTATTATTATTATTATTATTATTAATATTATTATTATTATTATTATTATTATTTTATATTGACTGTTAAATAAACACTGTCATAGTTCAATATCTAAAGTACAAGGTAAAAATATTTAATTTTTGCACTAAAATTGTCCTCGTCAGCAGCTACACTGTTTTTGGCTCATTGATCACGAAAATCATCGCGGGACTCATCGCGGAGCTCACCGATTGGCTCATCGCGGAGCTCACCGATTGACTCATCGCGGAGCTCACCGATTGGCTCATCGCGGAGCTCACCGATTGACTCATCGCGGAGCTCACCGATTGGCTCATCGCGGAGCTCACCGATTGGCTCATCGCGGAGCTCATCGCGGAGCTCACCGATTGGCTCATCGCGGAGCTCACCGATTGGCTCATCGCGGAGCTCACCGATTGGCTCATCGCGGAGCTCATCGCTTGGCTCATCGGGGAGCTCATCGCGGAGCTCACCGATTGGCTCATCGCGGAGCTCACCGATTGGCTCATCGCGGAGCTCATCGCTTGGCTCATCGGGGAGCTCATCGCGGAGCAACCCCCTCTCCACGGAATCGACTGGTTTTACAGCTCGTTTAAGCTTCATCCACTGAGGTCTCATTATTCACCTCTGCAAAGCTGAAGAAGATGGAGGAAGTCCGCAGAGCAGCGATGTGCTGTGTGTGTAAATGAGTAGCGGGAGTCTGTTGATGTTTTTAGAGGAACAGTTTTAACAGCAGGGCCTGAAGCATTGCGTGGTTTCGGCCGCTAGGTGCCGCTAATGTGCGGTCTGATGAAGCTTCCAGCACTGAAGCTGTTATTAACACAGTCTGGAGGAAAGCTTCAGCTCAGCTTCACTGAAAATATAACTTTAAACATCTGCTTTTAAAATACGAGTAAAAGTTCAAAAGTATTAAATAACGTTTTCATGTAAAGTAAACTTTAATGAACTATTTCCCAGCTTTAATAAAAGTGCATGATTATGTACATAATTAAATGTAAGGAGTTACAAACACTGGGTCTGCTTTCAAAAACAAAGCCCACTACGTTTCAACGCTAATCAATGAGCTCCGCGATGAGCCAATCAATTAGCGCTCCCTCTCTCTCTCTCTCTCTCTCTCTCCCTTCCTCTCTCTCTCTCTCTCTATCTATCTATCTATCTATCTCTCTCTCTCTCTCCCTTCCTCTCTCTCTCTCTCTCGCTCTCTCTCTCTCTCTCTCTCCCTTCCTCTCTCTCTCTCTCTATCTATCTATCTATCTCTCTCTCTCTCTCCCTTCCTCTCTCTCTCTCTCTCTCTCTCTCTCTCCCTTCCTCTCTCTCTCTCTCTATCTATCTATCTATCTCTCTCTCTCTCCCTTCCTCTCTCTCTCTCTCTCTCTCTCTCTCTCTCTCTCTATCTCTCTCTCGCTCTCTCTCTCTCTCTCTCTCTCCCTTCCTCTCTCTCTCTCTATCTATCTATCTATCTATCTATCTATCTATCTCTCTCTCTCTCTCTCCCTCTGTCTCTCTCTCTGTCTCTCTCTCTCTCTCTCTCTCTCTCTCTCTCTCTCTCTCTCTGTCTCTCTCTCTCTCTCTCTCTCTCAGGTGAACCTGCTTAGCTAAATGAACCACATACCTGCACCTTTTACCTTTACCTTTACATGAGGCCCACTGACCAATCAGAGTCCTTGGGTGAGGAGCTTACCTCACCTTTAGACCCAGGAGCCCAGCCGGCTGAAAGGCTTCCTGCTGCTGTTCCTCGCTGTGTGTGTTCAGGGGTGTCTGGTGGTCCTCCTTTAACCTCCTGTTTCTCTGGAGGTTAACGCTGTGTGTGTTGGAGAGGAGCTTCATGTGAGATGGTCTCCAGTAGGAGACTGCACCCTCAAACTAGCTGTACAGGAGAGGGTGTGTGTCTGGTGTCTCTGGACTGCTTGGGGTTTTGAACAGGTAAGAGGCTCACCAGAGGTCTGAGGGTCCGAGACTCCTTTTAGGAAGGAACCGCTCCCCCCTACTGAGGAGGAAACCTGGAGACTAGAGAGTAGCGCCACCTGCAGTAGGGGCTTTGGCTTCTATTACTTTCTAGCCAAGTGCTTTTAGACCGAGTAGGGGAGTGTGGGTTAGTCCTGGTCTGTTCTTCAGTGCTGATGCTAGTGTACCAGATAACACAGCAGGTGTAGTGTGTATGGGTGGGATGTCCAGTTTTAATGAAGTGGCTCTTTGGCCTGGTCCTCACTACCTTCCCCTGGTCTTCACTGACCCCAAAAGACCCACCTAATGCCACATGTTGATCACAAAGCACTCTAGTCTAGCCATGGGGTCATAAAGGCTCTTTTTAATTTTCAATTAAAAATTTTGTCCAGTTCCAATCCCAATCCCCCCCTTCCCCTCCTCCACCATCCCCTCCTCCTCCACCTGTAACTAGGTGCTCAGAGTGAATTCACTCTACCAGTAGACTAAACCCTGTAGCTCTACAGCAGTCCTCCTCTATTCCAGCTCTGCTGATTTAACTGGGATTAAAACGCTTGATTTGGCTCCTCTGAGATGAGGAATGTTATTTTAATGATATTATTATATTATGATATGATGAAAAATGAGTTATTTCTTGAAATAAATGAAAGCTGAAGTGAAAGGTATTTAATTACTTTCTTAATTAAGGTACAGGAACCTAAAAGTGGAAGCTGTGTTTATCTCTTATAATGACACTTCACTAAGTTTAAGTTACAGATTGTGAAGCTCTGCTTTCTAAAACAACGGGGCGATTTCCGGGGTGAGGGCTGGCCAATCACTGAGCTCTGCGATGAGCCAATCGATGAGTTCAGCGATGAGCACCGCAATGAGCCAATCGATGAGTTCAGCGATGAGCTCCGTGATGAGCCAATTAAGCGCCATGGAGAGATCCGCGATGAGCCAATCGATGAGCTCTGCGATGAGCACCGCAATGAGCCAATCGATGAGTTCAGCGATGAGCCAATCGATGAGCTCCGTGATGAGCCAATTAAGCGCCATGGAGAGATCCACGATGAGCCAATCGATGAGTTCAGCTCTGTGATGAGCTCCGCTTTAAGCTCCGTTAACAACAGTGTGATTGCTGATGAAGACATAATATATAGACTATATATTTTTAGTGCTGTTAAAGGATCAAGTTTAGTACTGTGTAGTTTAAAGTTTGTATTATTTAATATTTATAATATGTAAATATCTTAACTTGTTACTATAAATCGAGTTAACCATAATTAACCATCAGCTTTCCTCCCCACCAACATCATATTCACCCTGAAATCGTCTCGAGCCTTTGTGCTGCTTTGGTGTGTAAAACTCATCACCAGCTTCAGTGATGCTCTTTATTAATGATACTGATTCATTTACAGCTTTAATTGATCAGTTTATCAATGAAGTATTTGAGCACAGACAGCATGTGTGAGCAGGGGGAGCTGGTGTGTGTGTGTGTGTGTGTGTGTGTGTGTGTGTGTGTGTGTGTGTGTGTGTGTGTGTGTGTGTGTGGTGGCTGTTGGGAGGGGAGCTCGAGGCTAACAGAAGGTCACCAGTTCGTCTCCCAAAATGTGGAGAACTAGATTTCCTGCAGAAGAGCTGAGGAGACGCCGTCCATCAACAGGGACACCAGCGAGGAGCAGGACATACGAGTTCTCCACTGACTTTATGAGGAGGAGGGGGTGCTGTGGTCAGCTCTCGGTGGACTAGCTGAGGAGACAGACTCTGCTGGAGCTTCTGAAGTCGCTCAGGAACCAGAACAGGAAGGAGAAGCTTCAGGTGAGCTTTGTTGGGTAACATGCTGGACTGGGCTGGAAGAGTCACCATGTTTTAAAGAGGGGTGAAGAGATGAGCCGAGGTCAGTCCCAGTAATCAGCCTCTGTCTCTCGGTTGGTTTCTAGAGAACTAACGTAGTAAGAGAGCTCTCCTAAGCAGCTGGAAGCCAGCTGAATGGTTTGTGGTTCAGACATGCAGTGTCAGGAAAACTCATTAATTTCATGGATATAATGTTACACTGATATTCTTTAGTCTTCAAATATTAAAAAAACTCAATAAAATAAAGGTTTAGAGAACTGCTTGGACCTTAGTGTGTGGGGTCACTCCATGCATTGCAGCCCAACCTGATGGTGGGATAGTACTACCCAGTGGCTCTTTGGCCCATTTGATATCATCCATTGTATATTTGCTGTGTTTCCAGTAAATCAAAGAAATATCATTGAATGGAAAGTAGAAAAAAGAAGAGATTACAGAGAGAGACAGGACAACAAAAGATCTCTTTACTGTGTTTGAGAGTTTACATGCAGAGTCAGAGAGTACAGTGGTTTGGAGTGACCGCTGAATGTCTTCAAATGACACTTCACATTCAGTCTTCTGAGTTTCTTCGTAGACCTGGAAGACCCGGTAGACCCACGCTGCGCGCTTACCGCAGCCTGCCGCCCACCTTGCCCTTGCCACGGCCTTTGGCGCTGCGAGGCGATAAGATAGAGCATTACTTTGCTTCAGATCAACTTTGGCAACAAATATCAGCTAAAAAAAATTGGATATCAAACCTTTATTTCATCCATTTATTTGGAAAAATCAAACTCTAAATCTTACTTTGGGGGAAAACTATTGATTTATGTGATGAAATTGAGCATATTTATGTATAAAAGTCCAAAAGGTCTCAATTCAGACACCTTATACCATAGTACTGTAGTCATCCTGTAGTTTATTTACCAGTGTCTTAGCAGATACTACATCAACTTCTCAAGTGTTAAGATTAGATGGCACCCAAACCACAGGCCGCAGAACCAAACCCGTACGCATGCATGCAGAACCAGGTGCTTCTCATGCAGTGGATCTCCAACTAGATCTTTCGTGCCGTCAAGACAGGGGTGCATTTTCACTTATTATTATATTTTATTATATATATATATATATATATATATATATATATATATATATATATATATATATATATATATATATATATATATATATATATATTCATGAAGATCCAGATCTGGAATAGTGACGGGTCCAATGGTCTACTGGTCTAACGAGCCTCAACCCAGATCATGGAGGCTCCCTGCCCTGCACGTTAGTAGTGGTTCCCCTGCTTTCACCCCCCTGGCCTTTGAGAGGACCTGTTAATGAACTGATTAGTGGAATCGGGTGTGCTAGGGGAAGGAAGAAGGGAATGTGCAGGACAGGGTGCCTCCAGGACCAGGGTTGAGGCTCGTTAGACCTGTAGACCATTAGAACTGTCTCTGTTACAGATCTGGATCTTTATGAAATTAAAGGTGGTTCTTCTATGGCATCGGTTAAAGATCGATATGTGTATAGGTGTGTGTGTGTATATATGTCTGTATGTATGTGTGTGTATGTGTGTGTATATAAGATAAGATAAGATAGTCCTTTATTAGTCCCGCAGTGGGGAAATTCACACACACACACATATATATATATATATATATATATATATATATATATATATATATATATATATATATATATATATATATATATATATATATATGAGTGAAAATGCACCCCTGTCTTGATGGCATGAACATTCCAGCTGGAGATTCCCCTATATTGACCGTTTTTGTTATTTATTTTGATGAGAAAAGACAGATTAGTCCTTTACTTTTAACTTACCGTTCAGTTTAAAGTGTCCTCACCTTTGGCCAGAGTGGCTAGAATTAGCCTAATGACTACTGTCTATCTACAGGTCACGTTACTGATGAGAGGCTACTGATGAGAACTACACTAATCCTAATGGCGTTTTCACACCTGCACTTTTTAGTCCGGTTAAGAGAGTCCAACTCTGGTCTGGTTTCACCCAACTATCAGGTGTACTCCATAAGTTCGAGCTAAACGGTAGGTTAACCCGGTAGACTAATTACTACAGCTATGAGCAGACGCCATCTCTGCTGCTGCACAGAAATCTGCACTAGCCCCAGACAGATCTGACCAGTTCGGACCAGTGCAAACCAACTACAGGTGTGAAAATGCCCTGAACGTTTCCCTTTGATTACCTCATTTATCCCATAGAACTGGGCTCAATATATGCTTAGATGTTTGAGAGGGGGAACGGTAAGGGAGGGAGTGAAGAAACCACAGAACCCGGTCTTATTAGGATCATATTTAAAGGATCCTAAAGGTTTTCCCCCTCAATGCCACTTTTTTTGAGGAGGATTGAGCTGGACCGCATGCTCAGAGCTCGCTCCTTGGGGCATCATGTTGTGTTAAAGGGTCTGGACCATTAGGCCTTTATCAGGGCTGCACAACACAACAGAAATATTGTGTATATTTCAAGCCCACCATCGTGATTATCCAACTGTATAACACTGCTGATTGACTGAAGAGTGCCTCTTTCTGCCAGGCCAGGACCCTTTAACACTGGAGGGGGATTGACCAGGGTGGTTCGGGGGACTTACCTCTGGTGATCCTTGACTCGAGCCAGAAGCTGAGTGATCTGTAAGATGGAACACATACGGAAGCCTGGCTAAGCACCGAGAGTCAACACATTTTGCCAAGGAAACAAGGAACCTGAGAGATCCGAGGACGTCCGCAGGAGGACCGGGCACCTGACCGAACCCTGTAAGTCACCTGTGTTTCACCTGAAGCCGCGAGACCCGAGCGAGACCCCCGACCCAAGATAAGTCTGACCACAGTTACCGACAGCAGGCTACACAACAGAGAGGCCACTGTGCTCCCATCCAGTTACTTACAACTTTTGCTGTTCACTGATTCTGGACTGGAGTAGAGTCATCTGCAAGCAAGTCACAGTTTTAGACAGGCAACTTCAGGGAGGCCTGTGTGTACAGCTACAGCCACAGCTGTGGACGCTGCCGTTCAGGTATTTGAGTGGTGATGCATAAAGGGGGCAAAATCTCTAAAGTAGTCTTTCATATGTCCATTTAACCAGCTTTTGTGATGGGTATTAAGACCTAAAACATGAAATGCTCATGTATGGCTCCATACTTAAGCTCCTCTCTGTCATAACTAGATGCGCTATTTGGACAAAAGTATTGGGACACACCTCTTAATCCCTGAATTCTGGCAGTGTTTCATTTAGTCCCATTGCCACAGGTGTATAAAATCCTCAAGCCTCTAGCCATGCAGTCTGCCTTCCTTTCACACATTAGTAAAAGAACGGGAGGTTCTGAAGAGCTCACTGAACTCCAGCGTGGTTCTGTATGTAATAGGGGACACCGCTGCACCAACAACAAGAAGTCAGCTGGTGAAATTTAGACCTTCCCTCCTAGATCTTCCTCCATCAGCTGTGAGTGGTGTTATTATTGAACAGTGGAAGAGTTTAGGAGGAACAGCTCACAGAGAGCAGCTCAGCCACCGGGTGTCTGTCAGACCACGTAAAGTTACAGAGCGGGGTCAGGGCCGAGTGCTGAGCTCCTCAGAGCAGAGTGTAGAAAAGTCTCCAACTGACTCAATAACTGCAGAGCTCCAGACCTGCTGCTGCTGGTAGAGCTTAGAGTAAAGGGGGACCAGCTCTATATTAATAATGCCTATGGATTTATAATAGGATGTCATTAGAGTTCCTGTAGGTGTAATGTGTAGGTGTCCCAATACTTTGGTCCATTTACTGTAGATAAGAACATCTGCATAAGCTATATCTAGAGTTCTTGGAGCGGAGTCCTTAAGTACTGAAGTAGAGGCATGGTTTCTAAATATTGGTCAGTGAGATCACAGTGTAGTGGACCATAGATAGTTATGCCAGAAGAAACCAGAGAGTACACTTACATCATATTTCTGTCTCTTAAGTTTCTCACTTAGGTCAAACTTCTCAGCCTCCAGCTCCATCATCCACTGCCACAGCTCGTTGGCCTTTTCCCTGCGGAGTGAAGCATGGCACTCGGTCATCGGACATTCTCAAAAGCACACTACTTGATCTAAGAGCCCTCCGCCCCAGCGAGCGAGTAGGGATGTGCCAGAGGGAGCTGGTTTTGTACAGGGATGAATGCTGTGATGTGCTGCATGGCAGAAGGCAGAGGCTCACTTCAGTTTGTCCTCGGACAGATGGTCGATGCTGAGTGGCTTTCTCCTTTCAGCCAGGATCTTCTTCTTCTTCTCCCGCTCGGTCTGTTTCTTTGCTCCTTTGCGTCCCTCCATCTGTCAGGGAGAGACTTCAGAGTAAGGTGTGTGTAGACTTTATAGTCTATAGTAGTCTTTATAGTCTTTATAGTAACATCAAATATTTCAAGGACCGAAAAAAAACAGCTGGATCTGATGCTGATATCAAAGGCCATACAGCATGAGTTCATTAAGAAAAATCGAACAAAATGATTAAGCCTCAGATTACAGTCAAATTGAACGAACCGACCGAGTTAATCTTCCGTATTTGTGCAAAATGTTAGCATCCTTGGTCTAAGATACAGATTAGCCTCGACTTTTGCCTAAAAATAATCCATGTGTTTATTTTTTATGAATTAATTGTGTGTTGGAACGACTGTGGGCTTGGCCATAGCATTAACCACCTGCCTAAACTTTTATAGGTCACCCTTGTGCCAGCAGAACAGCTTGGCTGTCGAGGCATGGACTCCACAAGACCTCTGAAGGCGTCCTGCTGTGGTATCTGGCATCAAGACCAGTATTAGCAGGACAACATTATTACATCTGTCCTGTAAGATGTGAGGTGGGTGGGGCCTCCATGAGCCTTAGGTGCCCATTGACCTGTCACCAGTTCACCTGTCCTTTATGGAGCATTTTTTGATATGTACTGACCACTGCATACCAGAAACACTCCCTCCAGGAACACAAGACCTGCCTGATGTTTTGGAGATGTTCTGGCCCACTTGTCTATTCTTGTCTATATTTATGTGGACTGACCTCAAAGAAAACTAGATTTATGCATTATACTCCCATGTCTACGCCTAAATGAGCTTTTATGTGGAAGACAGTGGACATACACTATATGGACAAAAGTATTGGGACACCTGCTCATTCGTTGTTTCTTATGAAATCAATGGTATTCAAGGAATTTATCCTGCTTTTCTTTTTTCTGGAGTGGTGTCTGCAAACTTTTGGACATAGAGTATATCTAATGTTACTCTTGTCTACATTAAGACACAGTTCCCAGTGTTTCATCAGTTCTGACCTTCTGCTGGATTCCACCGTACTGGTGAGTCATGGTGCTGAGTGCCTTCTTCTTCTTGGCATCCTCATCATGCTTCTTCCTCTGCTCCTCTTGCTCTCTCCTCTCTTTCTCTTCCTGCAATGAGAGAATGAGATGAACTCTCTGGCATGAACTCGTGTCTTTTCTTCATGGATGTGAACTGAATGGTCACTGCACGGTGGGCCCTGATTGGCTGGGAGAGATGCCACTCACCGCCAGACGGGCTTGTCTTTCCTTCTCTTTTTCTGTTCGGATTCTTTGCTGTTCTGCTCTCTCTGCACGGCGCTTCTCCTGCACGCAGGTCCGGTTGAAAGCAGTAGTCAGTTACTGGTCAGACCTGATAGACTGGGACTTACTTGCTCTGGGACGTTGGGAATATACAGCACTTACAATCCTGTTGACCAGAGCAATAAGCTCCTCCTCATCCTTCTTCCTCTGGATGAAATGAGCTTCAATCAGAGACTGCAGTTCAGACAGATCCTTTTCCTGACGCTTCCTGTGGATGTCCTGTCGTACATACACAAATGCACACATGCGCGTTAGCATTGCACACATTAGTTTTCTCACGCTAGGTTTAATACTACCTCTGGCAGATCTACCAAAAATGCAGATCTGAAGCTTTTAAGACATTCAAATAACGTTATTGACTTTGTAGGCTGACGTTTTACAGGGAATTCATCAGTAATTACTTCAGAGGAGCCTGCTGGACCTGTTAACCATCTGTCTAGGTCTAGTCCAGTCTAGAAAATGAAAGTCAATTAAACTGGCTTCTTACAGCCTACAAAGCAGATGATGATTCTGGGCCAAATATGCCTGTTAAGGCACTTGCAGAGACAATTCTAGTCCATATATGGCCCGGTCAAGACACTTGCATGTCAGTTATACCAAAGGAAGTGTATGGTGGTCCAAAACTGGGCCACAGACGGTTCTAGTCCATATATGGCCCGGTCATGACACTTTGGGGTCAGTTATGCTAATGAGCTGTGTATTGTGGCCCAAAACTAGGGCCCAGTCAAGACACTTTGGGGGCGGTTCTATCAAAGGCAAGTGTGCAATGGTCTAAAACTGTGCTGCAGATGGTTCTAGTCCATATATGGCCTGGTCAAGACACTAGGGGTCAGTTAAGCTAATGGGATATGTATTGTGGCCCAAAACTAGGGCCCAGTCAAGACACTTTGGGGGCAGTTCTATCAAAGACAAGTGTACAGTGGCCCAGAACTGTGCTACAGATGGTTATTGTCCATATATGGGGTGGCCAAAACACTTGGGGGTCAATTATGCTAAAGGGATGTGTATTGTGGCCCAAAACTAGGGCCCAGTCAAGACACTTGGGGCGCAGTTTTATCAAAGGCAAGTGTGCAGTGGCCCAAAACTTGCTACAGATGGTTATTGTCCATAAATGGCCCAGTCAAGACACTTGGGGGTCAATTATGCTAATGGGATATGTATTGTGGCCCAAAACTAGGGCCCAGTCAAGACACTTTGGGGGCAGTTCTATCAAAGGCAAGTGTGCATTGTCCCAAAACTAGGCTACACACAGTTCTAGTCCATATATGGTCCGGTCAAGCCATTTATGGGTCAGTTATACCAATGGGATGTGTACTGTGGCACAAAACTGGAAAACCAACTCACGTCAAAGTCCACTTTCTCTCCCTCAGGAATCTTAGGAGCTGCAATGTTTGGCATGAACATCCTGAAAAAGATTTTATACATTTTTCTCATTGAGGTGACCCCACTGATGGCTAATGTGAGTGAAGTGAGGTTGGCATGATTAAAGTACTTACTTTGGCTTTGGTTTCATCTCATCTAAAGCAAGAGATGAGAATAACATTAGCATTGGGTTAGAAATGTTGGATATTTTGATCATTTCAATTAGATATAATACTTAAGGCACAAGCTCAAACGATCTGATGCATTCCTGGAGGATTTTGCCGCTTTATCATTTTAGAAATATTCTTATATTGATTAGGTCCCACTTTTGCCACCCCAACAGATCTGACCTGTCGAGGCTTGGACTTCACAAGACCTGAGAAGACGTCCTGCTGTGATATCTGTGGCACCAGGAGATCCTTTAATAAGTCCTGTAAGTCTTATTGTGGGGCCTCCACATCAGTGGATCACACCAATGAGCCTTAGGTGCCCATGACCTGGTTGTTCTTTCTTGGAGTACTTTTGGTAGGTACTGACCACTGCATACCAGAAAAACCCCATTAGACCTGAGGCCTGATGTTTTGGATATGTTCTGATGACCCAGTTCTCTAGAACATCACAGTTTTGCCTCTTTTTTTTTTTTTTTAAAGCCACTGTAGATGAAGATGAAGTCTTCACTTTTTTTTCACTTTCAGTTTTTCACGTCACCTTTCTGTGGTGCTAATGTTCTGGCTGATCGGTGTATATCTAGTATAGTGTGTACTGTATATTAATAACTAATTAAAAAAGAATGTAAGGGAATTACCTGCAGCCTCCTCTTCAACAGCAACTGATAAATAGGAGAAATTATGGAGTTAGTGACTGAGAAGATGAATCACTTATTTAGATTCATATCACACCTGATGTGGGTTGGCAGAAGTACTTAGCCAACCTGATTTCATTCAGAACTGCATTAATAATAACTGGGACGTTTCTGGAGTGCTCAGGAATTCTCGTTATTTGACTCTGACAGTATTAACACACTAATAGTAATAATAATGTCATGATCTCTCTGCAACAGTGATAATCTGTGCAGTTTTTATTTTATTGACCAGTGACAACCCAATGTTCTGACTGGCGATGCCTTTCTTCATCAAGTCCAGTGCTGGCAATGCTGTGCATTATGAGCTGCAACATCTATGACCAAACGTCTCTTGTGCATCCCTGACCTGCATGCAACCGTTCCCCATCCCTCAGGTGTGTTGAAAGAATGCCATTCCCCTCTGTCCCTTTAGATCAGCTTGAAGAAGGTCGTGTGCACTGGATTAAGCATTTGCCTCTATACTCCATAGATGAAAAGGCTAAAGTCTTTATTAAATATTTTTTCATATTTTTAAAAGGATAAGTTCCTAACTGTTGAGCTTTAGAATCACTGAGGGCCATGTTATTGATTCTAGGCTATTGGCACCTTTGGAGCCATAGTTGTGCCACTGAAAGTCAAGAACGCCATGAAAAGGCTGAAGAATCACACAAACTATGGGCTGACCAAAATTGAGCTGCTGGATGGACTTAATTTTTTTGCTGCTGTTTTTTATTTTTGTTTTTTTCCTCCTCCTTATGGTGAAAATTTATCCAACATTCTTCTGTCGCTTTTGCTATTTTTGCGTAATTGTCACATTTAAAGGTTTCGGATCATCTGGATCATTTTAATATCAAATAAATACAATGTGACTAATCAGCCCGTACAACCTTTAAATGATCATTCCATTAATGTCTACATGTGAAAAATTGTGTGAAAAATACCATAAATAAATACATCATATATATGTATATATTAATCACAATATTCTATTGAATTTCTGTTTTGAGAACTTTAGCCTCGAATGCGCAGAAGCTGGGACACTCAAAACTGCTACTATGTCACTAGGCCCTGTAAAAAGAGACCTAATTTGTATTTTTTTTAAATAGTTTGCAAAATAATCGTGTGCTTTGATGTTGACAGCACCAACACACACATACATACATACTGTTCATCTAAATCTGAGAGTGTGACTTTTAGTATAAATTGAATATTGTAGATTACAGAGGCAAATAAAAAAATGGCACAATATGGACAATGTGCCTATTACCCAAATATTGTGGAGGGAACTAAGTTCAACCAGTAAAAAAAACAAAAAAAACATTAGAAACTGAAAGTGAGTGAAAATAGTGACGTTACCTTCCACTTCAGCTTCTGCTTCTGATGTGGGAACATCAAAAATATTTAAAAATACAATATTCAGAATTTAGATGCCAATGGAAAAAACAAGAAGATAGATGTTGCATAAAAAATGCAAATTTAAAAAGCAAATGAGAACAGGCTAGAAAATATATAAATAATACAAAATGACAAAAATGAGAATATGAGGTGAGTGCACAGCTGTGGGTTACCTTCTACTTCATCTTCTGGTTCTGACATTAAAAATATGAAAAATATTTTCAGGATAATGTGAAGCAATATGTGAAATATGTCTGAACTATAAGACTGTAAACAAGCTGATGCACACAACCGGGTTTAAAGTGTTATTTTTCCATTTAAGCCCAGAATGTTAATTGATGATAATGATTTATAACATGATCTCAAAACCAACCAAACACGGTTCTTTAAAGGGTTCTTCACTAAAGGCAGTGTTCCTATATAGAACCATGACAACCCACAGAACCTTTTGGATGATTGATTGAAGACCTTGTTTTCATGGCTCTGTATAGAACCTTTTATAAATGGAGAACCCTTTTTCAGGACTAAATAGAACCTTTTTACTTATTTATCATGAATATTGAACATGCCATCGCTGCCTGAACAAAAGCATGTGTCTAAGAAATGATAAAATAACACTTTAACTTAAGTGAATATTAAGATTCACTTTCATAATTCATAATTAAAAACATTAAAAATGTTAAATTCAAGTATTCAGTAGAATAATGAATATTGTGCTGGGGGAGGGGCTATTATACAAACCCACAGTCAGGTCAGAAGTATTTGCATAGTGAATTGTTTTTGAAGTTGAAGAATTTTTATCCCTGTCTGGTTCTGCCAGTTAACCCACCCGTTCGTAGCTCCCCCCAGCACTAGCAAAGCTCCTGACACCTCCTCCGAGACATGCAAAGTCAGCCCCCACCTTTTTTACTAACTGCTGCTGATGCAGCATCGGCAGGCAGCCACCACAGTCTGAGGAAAGCGCTGGGTCCCCAGCTGGGCTTAAGAGAGAGCACGGTTAATTGAGCTCTCTCAGACTCTGACAGCTGCTGATGGCAAAACGGCATGGCTCGCTAGTCAAACTCGTGACCCCCTGGGCCTAAAATAATTGGACAGTTCATGCAGTTTCATGGCCAGACGTGGCATGTCCCCACATTATTTATCCACTGTGGGGGTGTGCTGAGGCAAAATGACACTCATTGTCACTGTCCAAATACTTATGAACCTGACTGCAAGATGTAGCAATGTAGAGGAAAATGTAAAGAAACCATGAAAGAATAAATAAATTAATGGATGGATGGATGGATGGATGGATGCAGTCCGCAGAAGGTGGTGATGGTGAAAGTGAACTACATGCAGATAAGGAGTTGAAAAGCGTAAGCCTTTACCTTCCACTTCAGGGGGAGGTGCTATGATAAGAAGATGAGATTGATTTGATTATTTAATTGATTGATTTAATTGGTTGACTTATTAATATTAAAAACTTTTTAAAAAGATTTATAAATGCTGCAATAAATGAACATCCAATAAAAGTAGATTACACAATAAAAGGGGAGGGGCTTGCTTCAGTGTAAGCAGGCTAGTAGTTACGTTATTTACAGTAAATCAGGTCACAAATTTGCAATCTTGCTGTTATTGTATTATTCTGGACTCTGTAGCTAGATTTACATTAGTCAGCAGCAGTGGCACTCCTATTAGCTCGGCCTGAAAAGAAAGAGTGAGCAGACACACTTACAAGGTGTGTGTAAAGATCCTCTGGCTACTCCACAAACCGCAAAGACATGAGGGCACTGACCGGTTACCATACTGACCAACATGACCTCAGCGTTCAGTAAAACACTACTGTTACACAGAAGGGCGTTAAGCATGCAGCTCACAGCAAGCCAACGGTGCAGTAGGCCGGACTTTACCTTCTTCAGTGTACTCCTCCTCTACTGGGCAGACGTAATTGTGATTAGTAGACGGACGCAGCCAAAAGCAGAGAAAGCACATGTTCATTCTGTGAAAGTAAGACTGTGTCCAAATGTCTCTCAGACCAGTTTTCACACATTGCTGTTAATGGCCGCGCTGTGAGAACAGAGTGCGTTAACTTGGATGATTATTCCATATTTTCACTAATAAGCGCGTTCAGTTATCACCTCCGTCAGAACATTGAGATCCACGCAGCAGATAAGATATACAAGCTGATACAGGATTGTAGTATCAGTTTGAGGTTATTATGGGTTGTATTTATACAGTATTTGGCAATAATGTCTGAAAAATCGGAAATTAAGATCTAATATTGTATTATTTATAATATTAGCCACATTAGGCATGTTTTGGATAAAGCACACACACACAGTTTTAGGTGGAACCCAGGTGTGTATCTAGTAGTTTCACAGATACACACATCAATCAATAAATAATAATAATAATAATAATAATAATAATAATAACCACAATAATAGTAAGATCAACTCATTATAAACTGAATAAGAAAATAATTGATTCTATAAGATGAGCAGTGAAGCTTTATATGTTAACTCCACTTTCATGTAACCTTACCTTCTTCCCTAGAGTGACCAGACGTATGAAGAAATGCAGGAAGAGACGAAAGAGAGAAACACGGTAATTAAATAAATCATTAGACAATCACTTAGTATTGGAATAAGTAATGTATGGTAATAATGAGATTCATACAGTTGTGGTTTCAGGTTAACATGCAATATATAAAGCATATATAATATTGCAATATCGGGCTTTCAATGATTTCTTTGAACTGTTCTTTATTGGGGCCGGAATGATTGTACAGCACACGTCTATAATGGACAAAACAACAAGAATATGGGTCAAAATGGCCATAATACATACAGCCTTAGATTATTAACTTCACAAAAACAAGGCAGCTCTCAACTTCCTGCTAGTGATCATGACTGGCTACAGCTGATAGCTTCTCTCTGCCCCCATAAAAAGACTTTGTTTGGCAGCACTGCTTGGATCGAGCAACACACAGAACAATAGGAAATTCCCAATTCCCTGTTTGTAAGTGTATGGAAGTTATTGAGAGGTGTAGTCACTTGAATTGGGGGTCACAGCAGGACAGTGACCCCGAACGCACATCAGATATGGTGGAATGAATAAAGCAGACTAGGATTAAGCTTTTGGAAGTCCTGACCTCAACCCTATCAAAACTGTGTGGACTGTGTTTTTTATATATATATATATATATATATACAGTGAGTCCAAGAAGTATTTGATCCCTTGCTGATTTTCTTCGTTGGCCCACTAATAAAGACATGATCATTCTATACTTTTAATGGTAGATGTATTCTTACATGGAGAGACAGAATATTAAAAAGAAAATCCAGAAAATAAATCTAAGGAATATATATTAATTGATTTGTATTTCATGGAGTGAAATAAGTATTTGATCCCTTAGTATTCATTAGCAGTTCTGGCTTTTACAGACCAGTTAGACACTCCCAATCAACTTGTTACCTGACCTGAAGCCACCTGTTCTCACTAATCACTTGTGTGAAAAACACCTGTCCACAGAATCAGACAGATCACACAGATTTCAAGTCTCCAACATGGGTAAAACCAAAGAGCTGTCACAGGACCTCAGAGTCAGAATTGTTGACCTTCACAAAGCTGGAATGGGCTACAAAAAGATTAGTAAGGTGTTGGATGTGAAAGTAACAACTATTGGTGCAATTATCAGAAAGTTTAAAGAGTATAACATGACAATCAACAGACCTCGGCCCGGTGCTCCAAAGAAGATTTCGCCTCGTGGGGTGGCAATGATGCTGAGAACAGTCAGAAATCGTCCTGCAACCACTCGGCAGGAGTTAGCAAATGACCTGAAGGCAGCTGGGACCACAGTTTGCAAGGAAACAATTGGCAACACTTTGCGCAACAATGGATTCACATCCTGCAGTGCCCGAAAGGTACCCCTGCTGAAGAGAGCACATGTGGAGGCGCGCCTCAAGTATGCCAATGATCATTTGAAAGATGAACCAAGTTATTGGGAGAAGGTTTTGTGGTCAGACGAGACCAAAATTGAACTTTTTGGCCTCAACTCCACCCGCCATGTGTGGAGGAAGAAAAATGCTGCCTATGACCCCAAGAACACTGTGCCCACCGTCAAGCATGGAGGTGGAAGCATAATGTTTTGGGGGTGTTTCTCTGCCAAGGGTACAGGGCTACTTCACCGCATCACTGGGAAGATGGATGGAGCCATGTACCGCACAATCCTGAGGGACAACCTCCTCCCCTCTGCCAGGGATCTGAAAATGGGCCGTGGTTGGGTCTTCCAACATGATAACGACCCTAAACATACAGCAAAGGCAACAAAGGATTGGCTCAAGAAAAATCACATTAAGGTCATGGAGTGGCCCAGCCAGTCGCCAGACCTCAATCCGATCGAAAATCTATGGAGGGAGCTGAAGGTCAGAGTTGCCAAGCGACAGCCCACCAACCTTCATGATTTAGAGAGGATCTGCAAAGAAGAGTGGGCCAAAATTCCCCCTGGTGTGTGTGCTAAACTTGTGGTTAACTACAACAAACGTCTCACCGCTGTGCTTGCAAACAAAGGCTTTGCCACTAAGTATTGAGTGTGTTTGGCAAGAGGGATCAAATACTTATTTTCCTCATTGAAATACAAATTAATTAAAATATATTCTTTAAAATTATATTCTGGATTTTTGTCTTGATATTCTGTCTCTCCATGTTAGAATATATCTACCATTAAAAGTGCAGAAGGATAGTGTCTTTATTAGTGGGCAAACAAAGAAAATCAGCAAGGGATCAAATACTTCTTGGACTCACTGTATATATATATAAAACTCCTCTACCAGTTCTGTCTAGAAGAGTGGATGGCTACCAGTTGGTTGATGTGGTGCAACAGATAACACCACTACCTGCCAGTGAGCCAACACACCATGTGGGAGACTGGGGTTCGATTCCCGGTCTGGGTGCTGTGCTATACCAATAACTTGCCCCAGTCCTTGGGCAAGACTCTGAACACTACATTGGCCCACCTCAGTAATGGGAGTGGCCTTGTTAGCTAAATGCTGTTCATGTAAAATGTAAATGTACCAAAAGCATCTGATTATTAAACTAAATTGTAGGTATGTTGTATGTGTGTAACCCCCCCCCCCCCAAAAAAAAGATGAATCAAAAAGCGCCATATTTATATATTTATACTAAAGATGTGCTTTATGAAGCCCCAGAAAAAGAACAGCTCACAGAAATCACTAAAAGCCAGATATCCCCTTGATATTCATGTCCACCTCTGTAATTTGTTTGAGGTAGATTATGTATAAAGAGATAAGGCACTAATACACTGAAGAGTTCACTACTCATACTTACTGCACCTCCTCTTCCACCACTTCCTCTGTATCAGCCATGACTACACCTGTTCCTGAGGGCAACAAGAGGTGGATCAGTTACAGGAGCTTTGTTAACGAGGCGTCCGTGGAAGTTGATGAGCTGGCATCTAGTGAATAATAATTTGACCTTGCACAACACGTTCTTTAACAATTCAGGTTCCACACTGGTTATCTGGAGTGAATCTATAAGAAGAACGTAATGGAAAGATTCTGTGCTTGTGAAAGAAGCATTTTTGGGGCTTAATGGGTGTTTCCTGCTGCTGTCGCCTTTGGCTTGCTCACTTACTTATTTGTTTAGTTTATTTTTGCCTCATTTCTGGACGTCTGTAAAGCTGCTGTCTGATCACATCAGGTTGTAAAAAGCGACTTGACTCTTATTTTGAACATTTTTAGGGTACTCGGACGTCACATGATGCATTTAGGCCTTTTCATGCAAGAAGTCCACTGGACCATTTCCCCTCCGTCTTCTCTCGTGATCTTGTCTATTTTTATTATTTGATTAACACTCATAGCTCTGACATCTGGACGCTGGACTAAAAAGGCCTTCGTTGGTTCACCATCTCAACTTTAACGAGTCCCCGAATGGGAATACGAGCTGGTCCCAGGCCCCTGAAATCCTGGATGACATTGCTCCAGCAATAAATCAGAAAATAAATCAGCTGGTCATAAAAGAGCTGGGGCGAGTGATGCAGGCGGAAGGAGGGGTTATTTTTAAGAATATTAAACTATGGTTTGGGAACAGGTGCCGCATGCTCTCGCAGACAATGAACTTGGCTGAGCTCATGCGGGCCTGCCTCTCTTTTGCGCTGTAAATCAGGAGTGTGTGTGTCCTTGTTGTCTATTTCTGAAACGCATACTGTTTGCTCAGGTCATTGTTGCATGCCTGGCACCCTTTTTTTGGTCTCCTTTTTTATTTGCCATTGTATAAAGCAGAGTAGGCCTATATAGAACAACAGTGTTGTATAATATATACATGCTGCATGTTGTGTTACATGCCATAGGTCAACTGTGGCTCCTTAACACTGGGCTCCTCAACAAGCTGTTGGGTCAGAAGTCGTCTTCTGGTCATTAACATGCATGATGCCTTATATACATAGCTATGGCCAATGCTGATATACCTCAGGCACTCTGTGCTCTGTAGGGAGCGAGTCGAAACCTTGGTGTTGGCTTAAAGGCACATTCCAAAGCCAATAAGCACCTTACTGAGTGTGAAGATGCAGCGGCATGAGGTCTACCGCCACTCTGGCCAAATCCAGCCCGTCTTTCAGTAGATTAGCTGTCTCTCAGAGGCATTACCCAAGTCTTACTTTGCCCTGCTGGAAAGGCTGGGATAACACAGCCCTGCCAGTAGCAGGAATGTGGCTGACGATAGTTGCGGCATTAAGCAGCATTAAGTGAAAACCCCAAAGCATGCAAACCGCCAGTCCCTTCGGAGAGCCCGGCACACGGCCTGTGCCGCTGCTACAGAAGGGGCTAAACCTCAGGCCTCTCGGCCCTCGCGCTTTTTGGGACACTTCTGTGAAGGCTTACATCACCGCTCTTGAACACAGGCCAGTGGCCATGCAGCTGAAGAGCTGTGTGAGTTGAGTATCGGTTACAGTGAGACAAGCCCACTTAAGACATGTGAGGATGAAAAGAAGGGCGTGCGCTGGCCTACCTGAGATGTCCGCAAGGAGAGGGATGGAGTCTTATTCTCGAGGGTCCAGGGCACAGACAGTTTCCAGCAAACTCAAACACAGCTCACCTAATACAGACCTGTAGGCCCATGTGACCTCTGGGCTGCTCTCGATTGGACCGTGTCACCAGGTCTATTGTTAGTGTCCTGTTTTTTTTGGGGGAGGGAGGAGGTGGGGGTAGATGGTACATACATGATGACAATCAGAAGTCATGGCATCCATTTCCAGGACACAAACTCAGCCTGGTCTAAAAAGGACCTTCGTGGAGAAGCCCCACTGACATTGTAATTTAGGGACACAAGATAAGCTTGGCCTGTGGGTCACACTTTGGACAGCCGCCCTCGGCTGATCTCGATCTGGGAATGCAGCCTTTAAAGGGGTCCTAGAGAATGGAAAACTGCATTTGGCTTGGCGCAGAAACCTCGTAAACACTGTGTAAAACCCATGTAAGTAAAACAGGCCAATTCCAAAACTCCAAATCAAACAGTTTTGGCTCATGTAATTTACGCCCCCCAAATGTTTGTGGACACCCTTCTAATGAATGCACCCAGCTACTTTAAGTTGCACTCTTTGCTGATTTGCAGATGCACAAACACACAGTCCCTGTAGAGAAGTGCTGCCAGTAGAATAGGACTCTCTGGAGCAGATCAACATCACCCTATTGGCACCATGCTGCCTAATACCAGGTGTGGGCTAGTAGAGGGGTATAAAGCCCCCCAGCATTGAGCTGTGGAGCAGTGGAGGAACTGTGTTGTCTGGAATGATGGATGGTGCTCCGTCCAATACTTGACTCTTGTCTCTGAATGCTGCAATCAAATCCTCACAGCAATGCTTGCTCCAAAAACTAGTAGAAGCCGCCTTCTCTGGACATTAGAGACAGTTACTTCAACAAAAGCAGGATAGAGAACAGTGAGAGAAACAGGTGTCCCAATACTTTTGTCCATATAGCATACATGCACTCAAAGTTTTAGTGAGGAGAATACAGAAGTGAATCTAAAAAAGGCTAAAAGCTAATGCTAGCAGTCGGGTTGAAGCACCGTTTGGAGCAGGGCAGTCTGAAGGAAGTGCAAATGGGGGTATGTGCACAACAGTGTGGTGGCTGGAGACAGCTGCAACGGCTGGGGAAGAGCCATGAGGGCTGGGTAGGCTCTTTTGTCTGGGGTACAGCCGGAGAGGTGAGCGGATGGTGGGTAGGTAGGTAGGTACTAGGCTAAAAGCTAACCCTACATGCGGCCTGTACACAGAGAAGACCCAGAGGATGGCAGCGCTAGCCAGTTAGGCTCTAAAATAATTATAAGAAGTTCTTTCTGCAGTGCCAAAGTCAAGCGCTTACTATTTATACACAGGAAACACCTCAGTGGATAGATTCTATGGCCTCTTTAATATATTTAGACATGCATTCAAAGCAGACCCCAATTTTTTTTTTACATTGATCTCTTTATTGCAGTTGCTGAGTCAATGTTCCGTACAACACTATCAGCTACAATAAACATGGTCAATAAAAAAAAAGTGTGGACAAGGTAAGTGCAGTTATAGTGGGTGGGATTTGCACATTTGAGTGATTACAGGTCAGGACTCGACATAGGGGGGAAAAACAGAGGTTACTACAGATAATAGGTAGCTTTGCGTCATGAGCAACAAGACCAGGACACACAACTGCTCACATTTCAGACCGTAATTCATCAAATCACTGATCTGAAGAGATCTGGATATTTTGACACATTAAAAAAAAAAAAAAAAGCTAGGCACACATACTGTCAGTCACATGACCTGTGATACTGCCGGTCTAGATGGCCCTGTAGGATCCAACTGCAGAGGTGCTGTACTGCACTTTCAGACCTTTCAGATTTTCACTGTCGCTCCTTACAAGTTCAGATTTCACATCTCAGAACTGCAGCCCCTTTTTCCTGATCTCGTGTGAGAATTCGAATGTGACATAAAATAAAAAATAATAAAAATAATAAAATAAAAAATTCAAGTAACGGCGTGTACGCCAGTGGAGCGATAGGAAGGAGGAGGAACTTCGTGTGGTTTTGGGGAATTTTGGGAATGCTGAGGTTGTAGTTTATTAGCTTGTTTGCACTATTCTACTGGGGTTTCGAACTCATACACTTTTTAAAAAGGATGGATGAAGAAGGTTCTTCAAGGGTTCTTTAGTAGAGGAAATGGTAGAACACTGACTAGATTCGCAGCTTCTTATTCGCTGAGGTTGGGTCCTCATTCGCAGCTACTGCTATGAGTGTTCACATAAACAGGCCTGCTGCGCATATCATCAAGAAAGCAACCAATATGGTATTATTATTATTTTTTTATTGTATTTTATGGTTTATCACTTTTCTAATTAATATTGGACCAGAAAACACAGATCAGATTAAGAGTTTGTTTCATACTTTACGGCCCAAGCTGTTTTTATACTTTATTTACTGGAAAAATAGAATATTAAGTCATTGTAGGCGGAGCTGAGAGCGCGGAGCTGACAGTGCAGGGCTGACAGTGCGGGGCTGACTGCGGGGCTGACAGTGCGGGGCTGACAGTGCGGGGCTGAGAGCGCAGGGCTGCGCCTCTGCAGATGGACCCTTCTCAACAGGCCGCTGGCCATCAGCCCACCAACATGTGCTTTAGTCCAACTCTATACCGTAGTTGCTCAGGTCTGACAGTGTTGGAAATTGCTGCAGAACAAACAAAATAATAAACAAGCAAAAAACAGAAACAACAGAAATTGGTCCTCAGTAATGGCTCTAAGCCATCCATGCCCCTGTCCTTAAACATACAGAACATCGCTTTTTTTATTTGTGGATAGTGATAATGGCGAACGGTACGAGATCAAGCGTTATATTGCAAAGAATGTGAAACTGAACTTTTATTATTTATTTTATTATTATTATTATATTAATTTTTTTTCCGTTTTTTTGGTTTTTGGTCAAGAAGTGTATGTTCCCTTTATTCAGTGCAGAGCGAAGCCTTTACGTCCGTTAAGAATCGGATATATCATGGTGACTATACTGATGGGAAAAGCGCTTGAAATACCGGTGAAGAAAGAATACAATAACAAAAATGATGGAATAATAATCGTGGAATGTCTATAATGGGTTTTACCTCGATCTGACATATAATATCGAGAGCGAAAGCGAGGACATCATCTCGTATAAAGCGGCAACATATAAAATATATAGTTAATTACAAAACATACACTATGTGCTAACATATATTATTAAGACCATAGTTTTAATATTTAAAAAAAACAAAAAAAACAAATGAAAAAAAAGTGTCATTATGACAAAAGTAAAAAATACACTACTCTATGGGTGCTCATATTCTGCCCTGGACCTGGTGAACATGAATAAAATACCAATAAGTGAAGCTTTGCTTTAATTATAAATTAAAAAGGGCGTGAGGGGTGACTAGCAGAGAGGAGCTTTAAAGGAAAACAAACAAACAAATTAAAAAAAAGAAACAGCAACACTCGCTTAACATGACGTTTAAATAGGGTTGCGTCTGTTTTTGTGTAAAAATGAATAAGGAAAAAAAAAAGGTGGTTTGTGGTTTTCACTGCATGCACATCTGTCTAAAAGTCCACGTCTCAGACTGGTGTCTGCTGTAAAAGAGGCTCTATGCTATGCTAAGCACTATACTGTAATTAGGGTGATGCAACATGCAGTGGTAAACACACAACCCTGCTCTGTCTTCTTCTTCTCTCTTCTCTGAGATGTCTGGGCAGTGGGAAACGCAGAAGATTATTTTTGGTATGAGTAAATACATATATATAAAAAAAAAACACAAGGAAGACGCTGCTGTCTCTTGGTCCCTGGTGCTGTGGCTTCTTGAGAAGTTAGTGGCCCATTCCTGTTGAGACAACAACAACAACAACAACAAGTATTAGGAAATCGGGCGAGCTTACATCACTTTCTGCACACTGCCGGTGGACATCGTGACATAAAAAGCACAAAAAATATCCAAGCCCAAATAAATCTGTTTATATTCACTTAGGGGTCAAACTAATAGGGTGCGAATTTTTCTTAGTTCAGGGCTGAGAGGGGTGCTAAACGGGCTGCTAAACGGGAGAGGCTAGCTCTAGGGTGTCGAATGCTCGGGACATCTTGACTAATTCTTGCCGGCTTTTTATTTGCCCTTTACTCTATTAGAAACTGACCTATTCAACCTCTGCAAAAATGATGCCATAACATACACAATTTGGACAAAAGTATTGGGACACCTGCTCATTCATTGTTTCTTCTGAAATCAAGGCTAATAAAAAGAGATGATCCTGCTTTTGTTGGAGTAACTGTCTCTACTGTCCAGGGAAGAAGGCTTTTTACTAGATTTTGGAGCAAGCATTGCTGTGAGGATTTGATTGGATTCAGCAACAAGAGCGTTGGTGAGTTCAGAATGTTGGATGGTCACCACCCCACCTCATCCCAAACAGCTGAAGCTCTTATCCAGAGCGACTTACAAGGTTACGTGTATTATAGACGAGGGCCAGTGTAGTGTTAGAAGTCTTATTTGTGTAGCACATAGGCACCCAGACCAGGAATTGAACCCCAGTCTCAGTCTGCCCCAGTCTCAGTCACATAGTGTGGTAGCTGACTGGTAGGTGGTGGTGTTATCTGTTGCGCCACACCAACCACTAACCAACGAACTCCCCATGTCATCTACAACGTACTAGATGGAGCACCACCACCATCATTCCAGAGAACACAGTTCTTCCACTGCTCCACACCTCAATGCTGGGGGGCTTTATACTCCTCCTTTAGCCCACGCCTGGCATTATTAGGCAGCATGGTGCCAATGGATTCATGTTTATCTGCTCCAGAGAGTCCAATTCTATTGGGAGTACTTCTTGTCTTCTACAGAAAGTCAACAGACTTTCCATTATTTGACGCTGCGTTGAGGTGAACCTCAGGTGAATCTTGTTCCCATCCATCACTGCCATGTGCTTGTCCGGAGGCAGCGGACAGGGCCGGCTGAATTCTTCGCTCAGCTGCTCTCCTATACTTGCCTATGTGACGTGTGAGCATGCTAATCTTTTGCCACCCCGCTCAGTAATGTGACAAATCAGGCAGCTGCTGGCTCTGACTGAGCCTAGAATGCACTGAGAGGAGGTGAGGGGCAGGAGCAGGGTGATATGTATCTGACTGAGTGTGTGTGTGTGTGTATGTGTGCACAGAGGGGGTTCATAGGCAGCCGTTGCCCATTACCCAACCACGTCTGGCATGCCTGAAGGCCACAGCGTCCTCTTCTCCTGGAACAAAAGGTGTGCTTTGGAAATAGAACACTATGCCACAGAGGCATGTTAAAACGCTGCGGCCGACGAGCGAAGAGCCAGCAGTGATGATCTATGCTTGGCGGGGACCCACCAGCCAAAGTGCGGCCATGGAATTGTGGGATATGGGTGACATGGTTCTGCTGCTCAAGACAGCCTGCCTAGAAAGAGAGACTATAGCATTATTTTTTTATTCGTTAACCTAACTGACCTGGGTGTTGACCCGAACACTGATGCAGAGTAGAGAAGACACATATACCAATTAGCCACAACATTAGTACCGCTACAGTAGCTTTATCCGTCAAGGGGTGGCTATATTAGGCAGCAGCGAACATAAGAATAAGAATCTGAGCCTCTTTGGTAAGAACCAAATGGTGATGACGACTAGACGACTGGGTCACATCATCTCCAGAACATCAGGCTCACTGATGCGATCCATGGAGGCCCCACCTCACTTAATCTAACTCAACTTACAGGACCTAAAGGTAAACTGCTGCATCGCGTTTACAACGAGGGTAGTTTTCGAGTTCCTCGAGTTCCTGCAATCTGCAGCAGCTGAGAATCATGTCTCTTAATGATGCCTAGAGGGCGCTCTGCTACAAATGCTGATCCATAATGTATATAAAAAAAAATGCCTGGATTGACCCTATCCTGAGTCACTGAACCGGGGTCGGGACATCCCTAACAGAAACACCTGTAGATGTATTAAAAACAAGAATATCTGATGAGGGCAGATGGTAATTTTTTATGGTAAATCTTTTATGGATTATTTTACAATTTAATCTCTTAATATCACCTGAAACATGAATTGCAGCTTTTATTTTTTTAATTAGATAAATGAAAGGTCTTTAGGCTTTTGCCCAGTACTTTGCATTGAACCTTGAACTGGTACTGATGCCTACACTATGAGTATTATATGGAGTCATTCCAGCAGCTAAATTCACTTACCATTGGCAACAGATTTGCTCTCTCCTCTGCTCGTCACCTGGATGAGAAAGACAGAGAAAGGTTCGAGAGAGAGGCTCGGTGAGAAGGAAATGGCCCTCTACAAACAGTGCCCTTTAAAATAAGGTCCTAGCTCCTAGCTAGCGAGGTCGTCGACTGGCAGTGACTAAATTCAGAGCTTCTTCTTCTCTATCATATCTAATCATTCATCTGATGCATTGCATCTCCAGTCTAATGACTAAATGAGTAAGTATGTAGTAATGAGTGTACCCAGCAATGTACATGTACACACTGTCTCAGGGGTGAACTAGGTGGCTGTGCAAAACCCCAATAAGCAAGACCACAGAGTCGGATTCATATCCAGGCTTATTTTCCATTCCCACACACTCTCCTGATCGCTCAGCTAGCCTCGCTCACCCCCCGCCCTCCTCCTCATGTAACCAGTGTTGTATTTCTTTACCATAAGTGTGGCCATAACCACGGCTTTCCCTTCATTAGCCCCTCATTACGTCAGCATTAACCACAGCTCAAATGGCTCCGGCCGTGAGTGCAGTGTGCGGCTAACCACGCGGCCTCGGCCTGGCCTGGCCTTGACATGGCTGCTGCATGCCAGCGTCGCTTCTCACCAGCCTGGAGACTGCCAAAGATAGAGCTGTCCAGATGAATATCGCTGCTGTCTTGCTTTATCAGAGCAACAACATCCCCGAACAAACATGTGGCTTCACGCAGGAGGCGCGGGGCTCTGGGGCATGCCTTTTCAGTTTCAGCAGAGTGGATAGAGACTGATGATAGCTGTTGGATTGGCTGCTGTTCAGGATATGTATGTGTGTGTGTGTGTGTGTGTATGGAAGCCAAGTGCAACTGTGAGAGGTTGTTAAAATAGATTCAGAGGACAATCTGCATGTGGTGTGTATGTAGTATTTGTGCAGTGTGAGTGTGTGTGTGTGTGTGTAAAGAGAACAGAAGAAAATGACAGAGGGAGGAAACACAAGCACTTGTGGAGACTGTATTTAACCAGAATCCTGCATGGCCAGTGCTGGGCGATTTGTACTGGTATTGATGTCACAGTGGTGTCACACACACACACACACACACATGTGTCATAACTATCATGCAAAAGCCTCCTATCTCAAAAATAGCAGGATTATATCTGGATCAGGCCCAGCCGCCTATAACTGCAGGTGTGAACTCAGCCAAGCCACCCATTTAAAACCACTTAAGGAGGTGGGCTAAGACCCCGTTCACACAAGGGGGTCAAGAATTAGGATTTGATCTTGATAAGGCCAAGCTACGTACACAGTGCAAGCTCTGGGGTTCCAGTGGTCCAGCTAAGGCGCTGTCACCATGATCAGAGGATCGCTGGTACGAATCTCAGTCATGCTGCTAGCCATCGGCAGCCGAGACCCCGAGAGAGCACAATTGGCCCTGCTCTCTCCCCGCACATCGCTTTGCTGCGCTGGAGCCGGGAATGCAGCACTTCCCGCCAGGCACATTGGTTGGTTGGCCGACGATGTTGCTTCGGCGGCAGTTTGAATAATGAGCGGCTTGCACGCATCTGAGGGGGCATGTGCTAGTCCACCCTCACTGGTGTCAGGGGCATCACGGCCGAGGTGGCAAAGCTGCATGGCTTGGGGTTTGAACCCGCAGCCCACACGATCCGCAATGTAAAAAAACACACATTATGTTACACAAACTGAAAAACACCTCAAATGGTTGGATGGCTGGATGGAGCACCACCATCATTCCAGAGAACTGGGGAATGCTGGGGGGCTTTATACCTCTCTAGCCCACGCCTGGCATTAGGCAGCAGCATGGAGCCAATAGGCTCATGTTTATCTGCTCCAGAGAGTCCTATTCTATTGGCAATATTTCGACAACTACTTCTACAGTGACTAGGCCAGCTTTGTGTGTGTGTGCGTTTTCACATCTGTGTCAGCAATGGGTACAACTTTGAATTTAAGCTGATTGCATTTATTAGAAGGGGTGTCCACAAACTTTTGGATGTATAGTGTATCTGTGTTGGATAATAGGATGTATAATGCCTTAAACTAGTGCTGGTTTTTGGACTCCACTGTGTATTTGGAGAATGCTGTAGTCCTGTAATTCGCTCGAATTCATGGATTTGCAATTTCAGCGTGGGGGGGGGGGGGTCCTGTTAGCCACCACGCTACACCAGCTACGTTTATCAGTGTATCAATACCGCCCAGCACTACACATGGCACACGAAACAAGCAGGAGGCTTTGCTATGCTTGCTTGCAGCCCCTTTCTGTGACTATCAAAAAATCTAGCATTCCATAAGCCCCCCAAACACCAACCCACCCCACCCCTCTCCATCTAGCATAGCTGTGAGCGAACGTGAGCAACACACAGGCGCAACAGGAGTGAGAGAGGGAAGGAACAGGGTGAAAGTCAGGGCTGAACAAGGTGAAGCCGTCGTGTGATAAGTGCATTAAGTGGGCATGATCAATCACTGTGCCCCCCCGCTTGTGAAAAAATAACATTTACCTCCTCATGGAGCCCAAATCTGAAGACAACTAGCAGGGAGAGGGCTTTAAACAGAAACACACAGTGTTAACTGCTCAGCTCGCTGGCACGGCTCGCTTGCTTATCTCTCTTTATCTTATATACTGCAGACATATCAACTGACATGATGGCTTTAGCAAAGCAAACACAGGCCCTTAATGGCATACCATGAGGGTTACGAAAACACACGGGCCGTTTTTAGGATGGAGGGCCGCTTTTTGAATTTGTCTCTGAGGGGACGTGAAACTGGGTCTGAGCGCAGAACATGCGATGACGAATGCCGCGGCTTTGTTGGCTGGTTACCTTGGTAGCGGAGGAGCCTTTGTTTTCCCATAGACTGCGTTTGCTGGTCACGTCTCCAGGTTTCAGGTCCTGCAGAAGGGAGAGAAGGTGGAACTTGTAAGGTCAAATGCAAGGGGACCAAGCACTGAGTGTGCACTCGCAGATACACACATACATACACACACACACATATATACATAAATATATGTATACACTATATGTCCAAATGTTTGTGGACACCCCTTCTAACGAATGCATGTAGCTACTTTAAGCTGCACACATTGCTGACGTGGATGTGCAGATGCACACACACACACACACACAGCTTGTCTAGTCCCTAACCCGTAGAAGTACTGCCAATAGAATAGGACACTCTGGAGCAGATGCCTAAAGCCAGGCATGGGCTTGAGGGGTGTAAAAAGCCCCACAGCAACATTGAGCTGTAGAGCAGTGGAAGAACTGTGTTCTCTGGAATGATGGTCCATGCTTCATGCAATGCTTTTGGGAGGAGTTGGAGAGTTGGGGGTGGTAGGGATGGTGACCATCCCAACCTCCTGACCTTGCTAACGCTTGCTCTTGTAGCTGAATTGGAGCAATGCTCCTCAAAAATCTAGTAGAACGTCTTCCCTGGATAGTAGAGACAGTTACAGGATTTTTCCTTGATTTTGGATTTCGGAAAAAAATACGAAATAATGTATGAGCAGGTGTCCCAATACTTATGTCAATATAATGTACAAACACTGGCAGAAGTGCTAAGACAGCATGCAGAGAGAAAGAGGGGGGCATGTACAGACGTTTGCTCCTACCTCCGTCTCTGGACAGATAGAAGAGAAGAAAGGACAGAAGAAGAGCAGCCCAGAGGCCGAGCGAGGCTGAGGTGCTGCTTTATGCGACAGTGGGGAAGCTTAGCTAGCACGAGAAAGAGGACACACAGAGACCAGAGAAAGCACTCAGAACATTCTGCATTAACGGTCCGTTCATCCAGTGTCTTCCTTTTTGCATTAAACTAGTCTGTATGGGATGCCAGAGACATTGCACATGGATGATGCTATTATCTTATGCTATTGTCTTCATCTACTGTGGCTTCGTCTGTCAATGGGTGGGATCTACATAATAGGCAGCATGTGAACCGTCAGTTCTTGAAGGGTGAGCATAAAAACCTGAGACACTCTGACAAGAACCAGACTGTGATGTTCTAGACGACTGGGTCATCAGAACATCTCTAAAACATCAGGCAGGTCTTGCAGGGGTGTTCCCGGTACACAGTGGACAGCACCTACCACCTAAATGCCACCTAAAAGGACAACTGTTGGTCTTGGTGCCACAGATACCACAGCACGACGCCTTCAGAGGTCTTGTGGAGTCCATGGCTCGTATAGTCAGATCTGTTGTTGCGGCACAAGGCGGACCTATTCAGTATTAGGCATAAGGTGGTACTAATGTTATGGCTGATCTGTGTATGTACATGGTAAACATTAGATACTGGCAGTGGCTGAGAATTCAACTGGATTCATGGTAGCTTCTGTTGGAGGTTTAGCTGAAGTGCAAGTGCAGTGCTGCTGTTGGCCACCAGAGTGCACTCTTGTGGAGGCTCACTCACAGTTTAGCAGAGCTCAGAGAGCAGTGAGTTTCTACACAGCTGAATTATGGGAATTATAAAGGAGGGAAGCAGCTGAGGAATCTGACCCTAGATGAAGCTATGACTGCTGGACACACACACACACACACACACACCTTTATACTTATCATTTGTTACACTGCATTAAAAAACACCACCTTGGCCTGCTGAGCAGTGTCTACAAGGATCCTCTCTAGCAAAATTCAAAGTGTCCACTAGAGGTAGCCAGTGTGTCATTTTTGCATTGAGGCTAATATTTAAGGGGTGACGCATAAACCTAGTAAAGACCTAGTAATTTCTCTCCAGCTGAAAACCTTATGGAACCTGCCTAGGTCCCATATGTGCCACCACAAGAGATCTGACCAATCGAGGCATGGACGCCACAAGACCTCTGAAGGTGTCCTGCTGTGGTATCTGTGGCACCAAGACTGACCAACATTAGCAGCAGATCCTTTAATAAGTCCTGTAAGTTGTAAGGTGGGTGGGGCCTCCATGACCCTGTCGCTGGTTCATAGGTGGTTCCTTTCTTAGAGCTCTTTTTAGGTGGGTACTGACCACTGCATACAAGACCTGCCTGATGACCCAGTCGTCTAGAACATCACAGTTTCCTGGGATGTTCTACCTTCATCACCTTCAAGACCTGACTGTTCACTCGCTGCCTAATATGTAGATCCACCACTTAATAGATGAAGATCCCACTGTAGATAAAGTCAGTGGTACTAATGTTATGGCTGATCAGTGTATCTATACATAAGAAAATGGCATCACAGCAAAGATCACCTTCTACACCTGAACCAGGTACAGTGGTACAGTGGAACTGAGGCTCATGCCACTGTGTCACAGATGAAGTGTGGGTGACCTTCACCTCTCCATTATCTTGTGGGAATCACCCAGAGCCACTAGATGGCATCAGCTAGTCAGTCTGTCATAACTGTCATGTCTGTCCTGCTCTAATCTAGAGAACAGTAGTCTACACTGAGGCCATGAAGTGCTGAGTCATGTTGAAGTGGGGGGGCGGTGCTCGGAGCCTACCGCAGGTCTCCCTCCCGGCATTTTGCCTGTCTCCGGGGTTTTATTCAGCCAATCGTTGATGCGGCCGGCCACGCCCACCTTTATCCCAGCTGCATCCTGCGCAGAGAAGAGAAAACTCACCGTGGGTCAAAAGTCAAAGCACCAGGCCGGACAGGACAGGACAGGAAGTTGGTGTGAGTGGAAAAAAGGCTCCCTTCATCCAGATACGTGAATGGATGTTGCTGACCTTGTTGCTGGATGGTGTGCTGGCTCCAGAGCCGAAGACATTTCCCTTCTCCCACATGCTCTTGATGTTCCGAATGCCATCAGTGACCATGGGCAGGTCAATTGCGGCGGACCGCGGCGAGCGAGCATCTTTGTTTGTCTGGAAAACAAAACAAAAATTGTTTGGCTGTACAAATGACTTCAAAACCTACACTATATGGACAAAAGTATTGGGACGCCTGTGACACCTGTTCTTTTCTTTGGGTATTATTATTTCTCCCAATTTGGTACTGCCAATTCACCCACCCATTTGTAGCTCCCCTTAGCACCAGCAATGCTCCTGACACTAAGAGGGTAAGGACTAGCACAGGCCTCTACACATAAACATCTGCTAACCGATACATGTGAAGCCAGCCTCTGCCTCTTTTTTCAATCACCGGGTGGCCGACACGCTCTCAGAGGAAAGCGCCGGGTCCCCAGCTTCACCACACCAGCTGACGGACGTCTGTGCCGGCCAACATCTTGCTTAAGAGCGATGAGGGGAGAGAGAGAGAGAGAGTGCCATCTACCCACCCAGGGAGAGCACAGCCAATTGTGCTCTCTCTGACTCAGGTTGCTGATGGCAAAGTGGCACGGCTCTGTCTGGGCCATAGCAGCAGCGCAATAGACTGCTGAGCTATTTGGGAGCCTCTCTCTCTTCTTCATCTCCACAGTGCTAAATATTTAACCCCTCACATCCCAGAGATGAACTAACAATAACAATAAGTGTGGGTTAATAAAGCACAGCTACTACCAGGGGAGGGCAGTACGACAATATTTTAGCATACTGTGCTCAATTTTGTTGATTTGGTGATGCATAACATGCATTTCTAAGCATATCGAGGGTATTGTCAGTGCTTGATGAACCCTGATCTGAGTAATTAGTCTGGATTAATTGTAATAATTTAAGATTCAGTTTGTCTGCGATCACCTGTATCGTAATAAATATTGTGCAGTGTGAAAATATCGTCTTTAAATATGGTGATATAGTGTTTTTCCCATATCACCCACCCCTAGCTACTACATAAAGATTCTCAGGACTAAGCTACGTGTCCCTCTTTATCCACTGTCCCACCGTCTGGCTTTTTTTTATGCAGCATTTTAAACTGCACTGATGCCAGACCTCCTGTTTCTGAAAGGCCTTCAGCGAAACCCCAGGTAGAGCTCACCTGCACAGCACTGGTGTACTGCTCCAATCTGTTGTCAATCTTCGACACCACAGGAGAGTGAGACATCTTCACAGCACTGGCACCGCAGAAAGGGATATACACACACACACACACACACACACACATACATAGACTTAGGTTACACCATGCTGATGCATGAAAACACCTCATGTCACATTACCTGAATAATGCAGTAATAACACAGTAATATGATTTGAATGGAAATGAAACTGGGGTTTGTGGGTTAAGTAAGACCCGACGGTACCTTTTCTGGGCTGACTTGTTGAGGAATTCGGCCCTTTCGCCAATCTGGGAAGACAGATCATACAATAGATAGACTTTAGACGGGTCACTGCATTGATCATGTGGAAGGACATACGAATACAGACACACACACACACACACACACAATGTTGGAGTTGGCTATTCTGAGAGGCCGAGAGACTAGCCTGTTCTTTTTAGGCTGAATCTGTCAGGGGGCCAGGAAAAGCAGGGCCTTTTTCAGGCCGAGCGCTCTGTGGGAACGCGGCCTGTGTTTATGATATACGACAACAGGGCTAAGAGGGGGGCAAGTGTTCCCGCTACGCAGAAAAAAGAAAAAAAAAAAACCACACACACACACACACTAACACACACTAACACACAACCATTCCCCCCACTCTTCCTTAGCCCTTCAACAGCCTCCCTACCCCACTACCCTCCAACCCCACCGAATGTGGGAGTTCTTAAAATACTCTCTTCAGGAAATTCCCCATTCTTTGGCGTGTTCGGAACAGCTCCGTTCGAATGTGGTTACAGTAATCCTATTAGGCTAATAGCCTTCCTGCATTCCCTGTGAGCCCACGCTCTGAAGCCTGCAACTCCTCTTTATCTCATTCTGTCTGTTTGGAGAAGTCGGTTCCACCAGCAGGACATTAAGCATACCATAGATATTGTGAAGAAAAAGATTAAAAAATATCACATTAACATGGTTTAGCGCTTAGTCCAGCTGCAGCTGATCAGCCAGGACATGTCTGATGTCCGAAGTATCTCATATTTGCTGCTTTGGTTTTAAACGGGAGATGCTATCACCACCCCAACTCATCATCCTCAACCCATCCCATTCAAAAGTACTGGATGGAGCACCACCCTCGTTCCAGAGAACACAGCTCAATGCTGGGGGGCTTTATACCCCTCTAGCCCACGCCTGGCATTAGGCATCATGGTGCCAATAGGTTCATGTTTATCTGCTTAATTTAAAGTAGCTGAATGCATTCAGTAGAAGAGGTGTCCACAAACATTTGCACCTACAGCTTCAGTAAAAATGAAGAGACCACCCTACATGGCCAGTTTCTCTGTTTTTATTATTTATAGGCAGTGTGTTTTAGGGAAATTAACATTTGCGTTGTATTTCATAAACCATGGACTACATTTTCTCTACAATTCCAAATAAAAATATTTAGAACCTTTATTTTTTGTCAGAAATGACAACTGCTCAAAAACAGCTGCTCAAATAATGCAGAGAAATGATGAGAGTAATTATAAAGTTATTATTCAGATTTAAACACAGTACTAATATCTATGCTGGGCTAAGATTGCTAACAAACACTGGACTTAGACTGTTACCAATCCCTAAAAAAGTTCTGTCAACCCACTCAGAACACATCCAGATCTTTATATATTTTATAGTTTATGGTAGTTATTAAACCCAAGGTACAAACCACTGTGAATTATTTGGTAATCGATTGGTTTAGCATAGCTCGTGGAGTCCCACAGGGTTCTATTTTGGGGCCTATGAAACTGATGTGTGCTGCCTTAAAAACAGGGTCTAAGGGGTTAAAGATTGGCCTGTGGCCTTATTTATATGTGCTTGTTTACTGGAATGCCCTGTTTGACCCCAACAACCCCTTAGAAACTCTTACAGCACATAATATTTGTTAGAGAGCACATCTGCGTATGGCAGCCCAGTCTTTTGCAGCCCAGCTCAAACTGAGATAACAGCAGTTAGGCAGGTTCTGAACTTGGACTGATAGGATATCGGGAAGCGTTAATAATAAACTGTAATCCACTTAAATTAGCATTTTGACGAGAAGAACACAGGAACTCAACCCAGGTACACATCACTCTCACACAGCATGCGTTACATACAGTGAACATGACGACAAAGTAAAGCTGTGGACAGAACAGAGACAACTGTTAGCTTTTACTGCAAACACAAGCCCTCTCAGACCAAACAACACGCGAAAGTGTCACGCTAGCGAGAGTGCGGCGAGATTGAAGAGGAGATGTGGTTCGCTAAACACATGCTAACTGTAATCCGATTGAGCTCAGTTGGTGGAAAATCAGCTCAGACACTGACCACAACATAACCTACAACACCATTACCACGTCCAAGCAAATGCATCCACCACAAATGGCCTCAGGCACACACACACACACACACAGACAGACACACACACACACACATACACACACAGTCTTTCTTAACTCAATGTTTAAGATGTAAACAAAGGCACTCCAAGTGTTTTGCTGTGTACTGACCAGGGGTCACAATGGCTACGTTCACACAGCAGGGAAAGTGGCCTAGTAAAAAAAAAGGAGGCGTCATATGTGACACAGGTGTGTTATCTGTGTGTCAGTGTGAACAGCGAAAACACACACACTGAATCTGATCTGATTTTCAGTTCAGATTTTGGGTTCATGGACAACCTTTCTCCTGAATTCCAAATAAAAATATTACTATTTAGAGCATTTATTTATTTAAAATAATTTTTTAAAATTTATTTATTATACAACTGCTCAAAAACAGCTGCTCAAATAATGCAGAGAAATGATGATAATAATTATAATGTAAAGAAGTTATTATTCAGATTTAATAACAGTGCTAATATCTGAACTTTGAGAGCATTCAGAAATCACTATGATGAAACATCCTCGACGGCCAATCACAGCTCTTATGTCTTGGCCGGCTCTCCACTAGTCATTCACATTGCTGTTGGGACTTTATGCCGTTCATAGTCTGCAGATTCAGCTAACTCAGCTTAGTTTGATGATATGTCTTGAATAAAACGACTGCCAGACACATACAAAAAAAATTGTGGTCTCTGTAAAGTGGTCGCTGTATAGTGTGTGTGTATATATATATATATATATTTATGCATATGCCTTTCAGACATTTAAAAAATACATTTTAGGCCAAAGCTTTATTATAAAAAACAATCAGACTATCAGTCAGCCTAAAATGGAATTGATTAGAGATTCCCACCAATTTCTTATTATTTAATTAATAGAGAAAATAATTAGCAGTTTAATCTAGAATAAAAAAATATTATTAACTAGCTCAAAAGGCTCCACCTCATGTGCAGCTTTATTTATCTATTATAAATCACTGTACTCAGTATCTGTACTCAGTATCTGTACTTAGTCTGGTACTTGAAAAGCATGTTTTTAAGACAGGGATGCTACTGGGGCATTTTGTCAAACTACTGTGATAAATATTATATATCATGAAATTGTCTTTTATTATCGTGATATAATATTTCTACCATATCGCCCAGCCCTCGTTACAACCCTAGATTTCTCTAGAACACAGCATGTCACACCAAACCTCTCAGAATGACTTTGTTTACATTTGTTTACACTTTACAGATTTAACTCGGCCGAACCTTTAAAAACGTTTACAGGAGACTGACCTTCAGGGAGGATCCTCTGGGGCTCACACAAACAAAGGGCTTCCTGGTATCTCCGTCCACTTCCTCCCCAACCTTCTGCCTCCGCTCTGCTGCTTCCGCTCTCCTCCTCTCGATCTCCTCCTTCATCCTTCTCTTCTCCTCCTGCAGCAAAACCCATCATCACATCTTCATCACATCAAACACATGTCTGGAATATCTGTTTTTAATGATAATAATAATCAGTGAATACAAATAATAAAATGTGCTGCAGCTACAACGTGTACTCCTTCATATCTTTCAAATAATTAGTGGGAAAAATGTAAACGATGAATGTCAATAATCGAGAAAGTCGAATAACATCCGTAATGATTCAAAATAAATGAAGAAATAATCCTGTATGTTTTAAACATGCGGGCTAATTTGGCAATATTACAGTGTATGACTGATCATTTAATAACTTATTGTTGTTTATTAAAACATTTTTTATGAAAATGCTCTTCACTATCTGGTTTACAGTATTTCAATCCACACATTGTCAATAAATCACTGAACAAAATAAGAAAAATTGCTGCTTTAAGGTATTTTGTTAGTTGAATTTGGCTCCACCAATTAACCCACTCATTTGTAGCTCTCCTTAGCGCTAGCAATGCTCCCGACACTGATGTGCCGTGACTCCAGCTCCAACGCAACCAGCTAACAGAAGCCTATGCTGGCCAACATCGCTTAAGACTGATGAGGGGAGAGAGCATGATCTACCCTCTCGGAGAGAGCATGGACAACCCCCGGGCCATAGTCTCAGCGCATTAGACCAACACTGATCAACCCTGAGAGATGGAGGTGACATGAGAGATTGACTAAACACATAAAACTGAAGACATTTTGAAATAATTGTTAAATGTA
The DNA here is from genome assembly GCF_030463535.1 of Salminus brasiliensis. Classification (NCBI taxonomy): domain Eukaryota; kingdom Metazoa; phylum Chordata; class Actinopteri; order Characiformes; family Bryconidae; genus Salminus; species Salminus brasiliensis. The sequence continues at coordinate 54,501,202 of NC_132879.1, read as the reverse complement.
AATAATAGAAATGTCATTTTTCTGTAAGGAACAAGTTCGATCCCCCCGACACACACACATTTCTAACTACTGAAAATATGCAGAATCCGAATCTGGTGCAGAACATCAGCTGCAGATGATCAGAACATGGTTGGAGAGGATTATTCTGGAGGAGTCTTAGAGTCTTATTTAAACCTCAGACGTTTAGTCTGGTCTGCTCTTGATTGATGGTTGAAGTGAGGGGTGAAGAAGATCACCATCATGGCCAGATCCAGAGAGCTCTCTGAGGCTTTTCTTCAGAAAGAAGGGTGGAGATGCAGAGAAAGGGGTTTATAAGGATCTCAGATCTCAGAAGAATTAGAAATCAGCTGCTATTCCACTGTCCACTACATCATCTACTAGTGGCCAACTGACCAACATGGCCAGATCAGGCCATCTAAAAAGGCTTTTTGTTCAAAAAAAGAAAGGAAGGCTGGGGTGTCCACAGTTTTCATATGACTGTATGATGAGCGATTTTAAACTTTTGAATAGCAGTGTACACACTATACACACACACACACACACACACACACACACACATATGGACAGACTGGCCTAAAATCAGCAGCTGGGGAATCATAAAAAAGGCCTTTTTTCTTTTTGAGCCCACAACGACTCTTGGCAAGCCTTTCTGCCATCAGCACGGGGCCTTGTGCCGTCTAATTAGTCCTGTTTTTTATTTATTCCGCCTTTTAATTAGGAACAAGGAAGGCATTAGCATCACAATGACAGAACAGGGCTGGACGAGGCGAGCTGACCGCCGTGCGTGGCCCGGGCTCAGGAAAGGCCTGCTCTACACTGATAGCCTGTGTACAGCTGTGGGAAATTTGCATAATGCCATTGAGAAATACGACCGAGCTGCGGCGTGCGGCGCGAACATTTAAATGATGTTGGGCCGTAATCTGAAGCGCACACAATAGAGGCATCGGTGTGAATTAGGGCTCGGAGAGCACACGGCAGCCTAGCGATAGTGATGGAGTGTAATAAAAAGGAGTTATGACCTCGTTACACAGAGTCACCACAGTCACACACGACACATTCAAATTAGGAACGCTCTGAGGAAGACAGAGCCTCCGCACAGCCCAGGTCTTCTTATCGACGCGGAGTTAAGAAAATAAAGAGCTTAATGACTCTGAAGCAATCAAATATGCAAAGAATGTCCTTCTCTTTCAGAGAGGTTCATTCTCAGACAAATTTAGAAGGGTACTGTTGACCGAGGGCCAGGAAAATAAGATACACGCATACCAGCGAGCTCTAGAAAAAACACTCGGGATGATTAAAGGGATAGTTCAGCAGAAAAACAAATTTTTTGCATTTCCCTTATCCCAAATGTCGTCCCTCAGCCAAGACAAATTTGGTGTCCAGACGTCAAGCTGGCTGCTGCTTTTATTTTTAGCTGCACAATACAGTTTTAAGCCATTTATAGATAACAGTATGTCATACGCTGTAACAAGATGCATGTGGCCTGAGAGCAGAGTGTGACGTAAGCCAGTGTTTCTAAAGGAAAGTGCATCTTTCTGGCCTCAAAACAACTGAGTTTGTAAGATGTAGTGCGCACCGGCTGCTAAACAGAACCTAGACCAGCTGTGATTGGTCTAAATCACCGCCTTGTTTGTTCCTAATCACTACCTCATTTGTTTTGAGACCTCCCTCCAATTCTGATTGGTCTAAACGATCACCTTGAGATTTCAACTGGGATGTAATAGGTCCTAATTACCACATTGTTGGTTCTGGGACCATCCCATAACTGAGATTGGTCCAAATTGGCATCTCGTTTGTTTTTAGACTGTGATTGGTCTTAATCGTCGCATTATTTGTTCGGAGACTTTCCCCTGACTGTGATTGGTCCAAATCTCCACCTTGCTTGTTCCTAATCGCACACATCGTTGGCTCAGAGACCTCCCTGTGACTGGTTCTAACCTCTGCCTTATTTAGTCTTAGACCATCCCCTGACTGTGATTGGTCCTAATCACCACATTGTTGGTTCTGGGACCATACCTAACTGTGATTGGTCCAAATCGCCATGTCGTTTGTTTTTGACCTCCATCGGACTGTGATTAGTCTTAATCACCGCCTTGTTTGTTCTGAGACCTTTCCCTAACTGTGATTGGTCCTAATCACCGCCTTGTTTGTTCCTAATCACCACATCGTTGGCTCTGAGACCTCCCTGTGACTGTGACTGGCCCTAACCTCTGCCTCTTTTAGTCAGAGACTAAGAGAGAGAGAGTTTTTAGACTTCTATCGGACTGTGATTGGTCTAAATCACCGCCTTGTTTGTTCTGAGACCTTCTCCTAACTGTGAATGGTCCTAATGACCACACTGTTGGTTCTGGGACCATCCCCTAACTGTGATTGGTCCAAATCAGCATCTCATTTGTTTTTAGACCTCTGACGGACTGTGATTGGTCTTAATCGTCGCATTGTTTGTTTGGAGACTTTCCCCTGACTGTGATTGGTCCAAATCACCACCATGCTTGTTCCTAATCACCACATCGTTAGCTCTGAGACTTCCCTGTGACTAGTCCAAATTGGCATCTTGTTTGTTTTTAGACCTCTATCAGACTGTGATTGGTCTAAATCACCACCTTGTTTGTTCTGAGACCATCCCCTGACTGTGATTGGTCCTAATGACCACATTGTTTGTTTTGAGACCTTCCTTTTGGATGTGATCAGTCTAAATCGCCACCTAGATTGTTATGAAAATTCTCCTGGACTGTTATTGGTCCTAAATACCACCCTACTCGTACATGCTTGCAGCATTTGTTAGCTACATTAGCCTCATAGCAAAACTAAAGAAGCAAAGTTTGGACATCAAATGTGTTTTGGAGAAGAAGTGTAACATTAAGAACCAAAAATCTACTATTAAGCTAACGTACCTCCTCTCTAGCCTTCCTCTCTTCCTCCTCTTGTTTCTTATGCTTCTCCTCTTCCTCCAGCACCTTCCTCCTCTCCTCTCTCTTCCTTTTTAGCTCCTCCAGCTCGGCCTCTGCCTCTTGCTGCTTCTGCCTCATCCTCTCAAACTCCTCGCTCTCAGTCTCGTCTCTTCTCCTCTTCAGCTCCTCCAGCTTCCGCTCAGCCTCCAGACGTGCTCCCTCTGCGTCCAGGTCCTCTGCTGCCGGAACCTCGGGAGAACGCAGGCTGCCGCGGCTGGTGGGTTCACGTGCGAAGACAAGAGGTGTGGGGATACACCCATGTTAAGATAGGTTAAACAGCACGCTGTCAAATATTAACATCCATGCATGGTGGTAAGAAGATGCACATGCACACACACTGTAGGAATCAGCTCACTCGTGGCTAAGGTAACAGCGTCTCCAGTTACAGTCGTTATCAGGACTCAGGAGGGTGGTTAGGATTGGGTGACTGGGGTCAAATACATCTTCACAGTACATAAAAACAGCTGCTGTGTGAGTGCATGATCAGGACTGGTAAACAATTGGAGCACCTTACGTACTGGGGCATGAAACAAACTACTATGGTAGTTACTATGCACTACACACTGTAACTCCACCACTAGCATAATTTCTTTAAGGCTTCTTTTTCCTGCATTCTGTCCTTGATTTTCCAAGAAATATGGACTGTTTATCAAACTGTGAGATGTTTAAGGGTTCTCTTGCTGCACAGCCTGAAGTCAAGTAAGCTCACAGCATTTCAATAGGATTAAGATCGAGGCTTTGACTTGGCTATTGCAGTATTTTGGGTCATTGTCATGTTGCATGGTCCACCTCCGCTTTAACTATTTTTTAACAAATTTTTAGACAGATGGTCTCACATTTTCCTCAAGCACCCTGTGATACAATGAAGAGTTCATGGCGGATTCTATGATGGAGAGCTTGCCAGAAGGTTAAGAGGTTAAATCCCTGTGATTAAGATATACAGTCAGAAGTGTCTCCCCTTTCCTTATTAGCTAATTACAGGACTTCTATTCAAACGGTTTCCTTTTGCATGGCTTAATAGCAGTCATTAATAGCAGCCATAAACTCTGTACAGTGTGTGTTACGTGTGTGTTGAGTGGATCAGCATTATCTCTATCTCACACACCTCTGGGTTCTCTCCACCTTCTTGTGCTTGCTGTCCTCATACACTCCTCCGTTCTGCTGCTTGCTCTTCCTCCCCACGTCTTCGTCCTCCGTCTGTCAGCGGAGAGCAATCAGAAGTGAAAACATGGCACTATAGCATCATTTGCTGGGCGAGCGACCCACTCAGGGTGATAACGAGGGGAAGAGTGTGAAACAGTGGTCAGAACAGCACTCGGAGAGAAAGGGCAGGTGAGAACACACACATATACACACATACACACACACTCCTGTCATGCAGCAAGCTACCAGCAGTGTGTGGTAAACCTCATTTCGCCGGTGAGAGAACAAGACCATATGGAAGAGACCATGACCTTACTGAATTCTGTGGGGAAAATCGATGAAGGCATTTAGTGGACATTTCAGTGGGGTCACTGCACACACACACTGTGCTCAGACTGGTGTCTGGATAACCTTCAGGGGCTGGATTCACAAAAGCTTTCCCAAGAAAAACATTAGAGATACTTAAGCCCTGTTCGGATGGGATTGGTGTTACATGGGGAGGTGGGGGCATTGTCATTCTGCTGCGGGACGTCTGTAAAATTTATACTGTCACCTCTAGAAACATGATGCCCAATCTTATAACCCGCTGATAGTAATGATGGCGTTGTAGTGTAAAGACTCAAATGTGCTACATGTGCATAACACATCGTGTAGGCTGTAGGCTACGCTACATATAAGTGTCTGAGGAGTCCTTTAGCTAGTCTGCTGGATGCTGTACAAGTTGAACGGCTCAGGGGTATCTGTGCCATGCACGATGAACCGATGAAGTGCTGTGAAAAGCCGCGAAAACTCCTTTTTATATGGATATGGTGATTATTTACCTGCATTTTACTTCATTTAGGGTTAATATAACCTGATATTATCTTTATGGCTTGTTTTACTGAAGGTAAAAGCCACCAGAATCTAAAATCAGTGAGAAACTCTGGTAATAATTACATTACCCCATTACTCCCCATATAAAACTAAAATAGGGTTTGAGAGATGAACGCTAAGGAGTTCGTAAAGGCAATTCTCCAAACATAACCTAAAAAAATTCTTAAATATGCTCAAACATTTTAATAAACAAGAACCGGAAAGGATGGTGGCAAAACAGGAAAATATCCTCCTTGGAAAATATGATTTTGGAAAACCATGATTTTCCAATCTGTAGAAATCTGTAAAACTCACAGTACCAGAACTCATACAGTATTATTATTATTAGGGCTGCAAGATTCCAGGAATTTTCAAAGTTGGGAAATTTACCATGTGAATTAACGGGGATTAATGGGAATTAACAAGAATTAACAGGAATTAACGGGAATTAACAGGAATTAATGGGAATTAACAGGAATAAAATGGAAATATTTGAACCTACTTACAACGAAACTTACATATCGTTGGTAAAAAATATACCGAAGCATAATCTTGAATAAAATAATTGGATATGAGACCAAAACAGTTAAATAGCAAAGCTGCTCCTCAATCCCAGACACATGGCACATTACACACTAAAGGGCTATTGAGACCAAACCCCCTGCATGCACTGGTCATTCCTCTATCACATGTACAACATATGTCCAGATGATTTCTAGAAACCTAGCTCCCAAAATGTCCATGAAAAGTTTACATTTTGGAACATTTCCAAATTTCCAGAGCTAAAGTTCTCATGGAAATGTTACCAATAATTTACTGAAAATTTATCAGATATTTTCCACCCCTTTGCAACCCTAATTATTATGAATTATATAATAATATGACTTTTATGAATTTTTGAGGCAGTTTAGGAAGCAGTCTAAGACAATTAGATTAAGTATTTAAGAACTGTAAATGTTTTCAAAAAATGAAATAATAAAGAATAATAATTTTCACGATTTTATACGAAGTACAAGATTTAGAAAAGAAGAGCTTATCTAAATTCTCAGAATTCTTTCTTAAGACACTTTTGTGAATCCAGACCCAGGTTTGGGGACAAAGCCTCTAGCTACCATAACCACTGTATTTTGTATTTACACAGGTTTTACATAGGGCTGCATGATATATCATTGGTTTACTGTTATCACAGTATACCCACTTATAAAAGTGATCCTGCAAAGACTGACCGCTCTGACCAGTTCTCACACCAGAAGAGTTTCTGTGTGTGTTTTGTTTTCATGAATGTCCCCATATGAGGACGCAGGGCCAAAGTTTTAAGAAATTAAGCATCAATTATGTAATGTCCCCATATGAGGCCGCAGGGTCTCAAGAGGTTCTATAATTTAGGTCCAAATAATGCAGGCCAAACAAGACCTCTCACACATTTTGTCCATATCATGCAGCCTGAGTTTGATGGAAGTTTGAAATCTTGACAATTCACCCCCTTAATATTCAAGTGTAATCAGCTGTCCTCTGAGACGAAGCCCCCAAAGCTTTAATCATCCGTCTTGTACAAGCATCCATCTGGGCGCTTACCAAACCTAAATCACTGTTTGCAAACTCTCTCTCTGGCTTCTCAGACACAGCTGTCTCCTGTGTTTCATCATCTGCCTTCTCCGCAAGCTCCTCTAACTCATTCTCCTCTACTTCCTCTACAGCCTCATTTACGTCTGCTGCGTCCTCGTCCGCAGCTTGCTTTGAAAAGACTGTGGAATCAGCTGTGTCTTCACTCACAGCATCCTGCTCAGTTCTGCCCTACAAAAGGAAGTGGGAGCCACATGGTTTATATGGCAACAGTTCAATGAAAAATCAAGATACACAATTTTCCGAATGAACCCAAGCCAATAATACACCGATCAGCCATAACATTAGTACCACTGGCAGGTGTAAGTGAAAAAGTGGGATCTTCATCTGTCAAAGGGTGGATCTACATATTGGGCAGAAGGTGAACAGTCAGTAGGTGTTACACTTTGACAAGAAGCGAATTGTGATGTTCTAGACGACTGGGTCATCAGAACATCTCCAAAACACCAGGCATCAGGTCTTGTGGGGTTTTTCTGGTCTGCAGTGGTCAAAAGTACCTACCAAAAGTGCTCCAAGTAAGGACAACCAGTGAATCGCCAACAGGATGGACTTTAAGGACCTGCTGTTAACGTTGGTGCCAGATACCACAGATGGACGCCTTCAGAGGTCTTGTGGAATCTGTTGTGGCGGCAAGGGGTACACAAGGGGTACCTGCTCAAAGTCTTATGGCTGGTCTGTGTATTTAAATGGCCTCTGGTTTGATGGGCTGTACTGTATTGTGTCTTATTCAATCAGACGCCTGGGCTGAAAGACACCAAACATGTCTTGGCTGATCAACTACTGCATATCTAAACCCAACCTGTACATCAGCAGCAGACCGCACGCATTACAGCACGCAAAGGTAACCCTCAGAGGCTGCCATTTACAGAAACACACCTGCTCCCTCAGGTAAGACCTCCGTGGCTTCTCCTCCACCACTTCCTCCTCTTTCTGCTCGTCCTCCTCCTCCTCCTCTGGAGCAGCCTCCTCTTCCTCCTCCTTTGCCTCCTCATTCTCCTGCTCCTTGCTGTTGAGCGCAGACTGGTCCTCCTGCTCGTGGTGGAGGAAGCGGCGGCTGCTGGAGCGCTCCTCCGTGCCGTAGTGAGAGGTGTCAGGGGACTCCATGTCCTTCTGTCTGTCCAGCGCCTCCTGCATCCTCCTCTGCCTGCGCTCCTCGCGCTTGGCAAGGCGGTCTAGCAGGGCCTGCTCCTCATCGTCTCCTTCGCCGGCCTGGCTTGAGCTGACCACTGAGCTAGACACCGTCTCTGTGACAGTCACGCTGGCAGAGGGAGAAAGAGAGATCAGAGACATGGTGAGGACATTTCTACAATATATTGTATGGACAAAAGTATTGGGACACCTGCTCATTTACTGGTTCTTCTGAAATCTAGGAATTTAAAAAAGAGTGTATCCTGCTTTTGTTGGAGTAACTGTCTCTAATGTCCAGGGAAGAAGGCTTTCTACTAGATTTTGGAGCAGCATTGCTGTGAGGATTTGAGTGCATTCAGCAACAAGAGCGTTACTAAGGTCAGGATGTTGGACGATTACCACCCACCTCAACCCCAACTCCCCAACTCATCCCAAAAGTATTGGATGGAGCTCTTCCATCCATCATTCCAGAGAACACAGATCTTTAACTGCTCCACAGCTCAATGCAGGGGGGCTTTACATTTACCCCTCTAGCCCACTCCTGGCATTAGGCAGCATGGTGCCAATTGGTTCATGTTTATCTGCTCCAGAGAGTCCTATTCTATTGGTACTTCTTCTCTACAGGAACTAGACAAGCTGTGTATGCGTGTGCATTTGCACATGTGTGTCAGCAACAGGTGCAACGTAAAGTAGCTAAATGCATTTATTAAAAAAGGTGTCCACAAACATTTGGCATTGATGAGACCTTGATAAGAAAAGTCAGATTGGGCAGGCATGACCTGTTCCGCATTGGACCACTGTTGGTAAGTACTGACCACTGCATACCAGGAACACCCCACAAGACCTGATGCCTGATGTTTTGGAGATGTTCTGATGACCCAGTCGTCTAGAACATCACGGCATTTAGCTGACGCTCTAATCCAGAGCGACTTACATGGTTACTCTTATTACATAGGTGGGCCAATGAAGTGTTAGGAGTCTTGCCCGAGGACTCTTGTTGGTGTAGTGTCGCATAGTCACTCAGACCGTGAATCGAACCCCAGTCTCCAACATGGTGTGGTAGCTCAGGGTAGTGGTGTTATCTGTTATCTGACTGTGCTTGGTTTTAATGTTATGGTTGAGCAGTGTACAATGCACTTGTATTTGGTGTTGTTCAGACTCATTAAAGACAGACTTAAGAGTGTTATAGTCATAAACATGAGCCAGCCAGACTAGGACAGACTGTGGTAGACTAGGGTTCGATTCCCCAGCCAGGCAAACTCACCAAATGACACCAATAAGAGTCATTGGTAAGACTCCTAATGCTACATTCACCTGTTTGTAAATCTTCAGGATTTACTACATTTGGGACAAAGGGAGTGCTGTATAATGATATCAGGTCCCTGTACGTACAGTATATAGGGTCTGTCCACTAAATGTCAAAGCCAGACTATGTAGCATATTCACTGTGCTGCCATCTACTTCACACACAATACCCCATTGAGTCCCTTTCCTGAATGAAGTGTCCGCTGGCGATTTGGAACAGGCCCTGCTGTTTCCCATCCCCCCCTACCTTTGTTAGGCTGCCTAACTGGCCTGCACTGGACTGTCGCGGACCTAGCCTGGCTGCCACAGGCATGCCACTGTAGGTTAATGTAGTCTGAGCGCACCACTTGGCACAGGTTTCCCCTGGCGTCAGCACAATTCACAATAGGGGTGGCTATGCCTGCTCACGCGCAGGGAACACTCGCAGGCTGCTGCGATAGACTCTCTTGTGTGCGAAAGCATTCGGGACTACAATGGCGCAGTGTCAGTGAACGTCAGCACGACCCACTGCTTCCACATCACTGACCTGCCACAGGAAGTTATTTGTTACACACGCTGAGCAGGGCTGCGGGTTAAACTAAGGGACAGGGAGGAGACTTATACAAAAATACTGACTGTTTGTGTCTACAGAGGTGTGTGTGTGTGAGCTAGAGATAGAGTTTCATGCATGCATTATTAAGTGATAGTACTGAAATATGCAGAGGACCCAGACTCCACCTGTTTGTGGGTCACACTGGTGGAGTGCCTCGGGACAGGCCGTAAACATAGACAGTACTGACAGCACTGATACTCCAGGAAAGACATCGAGTGACCCCTAGTGTTTCAGTCTAGCCACCAGATTTGATCCAGAGTGGACTGGGATCTGGACTGGGAAATGGTCTCGTCCCAAATGGCTGGAGCTCTTTTTAAGGCTTATTTGAATATATTATTTGAATATATATATATATATATATATATATACATACAGTCTGCATACTCTGTCATCAGCCTCCTTTCACCCTGTTCTTCAATGCTCAGGACCCCACAGAACTGACCACCACAGAGCAGACCGTGTTGTTTGGGTGGTGGGTCATTCTCAGCACTGCAGTGACCCCGACTGACATGGTGATGGTGTGTTCAGTGGATCAGACGCAGCAGTGCTGCTGGAGTGTTTAAACACTGGGTCTGTCCACTCACTGTCCACTCTGTTAGACAGTCCTAGCTAGCTGGTCCACCTCGTAGATGTAAAGATAGGACGCTGTTGGCTGGATATTTCTAGTTGGTGGACTGTTCTCAGTCCAGCAGTGACATTAAGGTGTTTAAGACCTCCAGCAGCACTGCTGCATCTGATCCACTACTCGTACCACCAGCACAACACACACTACTAACACACTCACCACCACCATGTCAGTCAGTGTCACTGCAGTGCTGAGAATGACCACCACCCCAATACTACCCACCTGCTCTGTGGTGGTCAGTCCTGTGGGGTCCTGAGCATTGAATAACAGGGTGAAAGAAGGCTGATAGCAAAGTATGCAGAGAAGCAGATGGATGCCGTCTGGAGTTACAGGGCATGTATATATTATAATAACAGCAAATGCAGGAAAAACAGCATGTCATACCTGTGGCTGTTGTTTAGCTCCATGCTCTCGGGCGGGTTCGGAGCCTCCTCGCTGTCTTTGCTGCGCATGCGTTCCTGACGAGCTCTTCGCCTACGCTCGCGAGCCGCCTCCTCCTCATCCTCTTCATTCCGCCGATAGGCCATCCTGAACAGACACACACACACACACACACACACAAAAACACTCAGGCAATGACAGTGATATTGCTCTAGTGAGAGATGGTAGGAGCCAGGGCAGGAGTCTTGTTGGCAGTGACTGCGTTTCTCACAGCCATCACTGTTATTGCTGCTGTCGCTGCTACTACTACTGCTGCTGCTGCTGCTGGGGGTGAGTGGTGGCTGGATGTCAGCTGTGTGTTTGTGTGTGTGAGCAGTCAAAGCTTGGCAGCTGATGAGAGGAAAGCTGGACACCAGTGTGTCTTAGAGCCTATGAAACAGTCAGTCAGACAGAACACGCTCAGAGCACAGGGAAGGAGGCCTTTCCTCATCGAAACTGTCCTGCTGGACTGTGGTCAGTTTAGAGGAACAACACCGTGGAACCATAGATGGTTCTCACATTCCCGATCGTTTAAACTGCAAGGGAGCAAAGTCCACCTCCACCAAGGGTGTTTAAGTCCTCCTCCTCCTCCAGACTGGGCTGGGTGGAGTCCCGTGACTACACACCCCCTTCTGAGGTGCTTTGAGGAACCTTCAGGGAATCTTTTTCTTCTAAAAACCTTACAAAGCACCTTGTGAAGTTCCTTCACAGTTACAAATTGAAGAACCTCCAAAAGGTCCTTAAGTAACCTTTAATTTTAACAGTGTAGTATGTTTTTTTAAGGGACCTGTACACAATCAGCTCAGAATTGACATAAATATGTATATTAATATCATTTTTTAAAAACTGAAATAATCAACATGGGCAAGATTACATTGATTAGAGGTTCTGAATGTCGGTTTCCATAAGATTGTGATCAACCACATGGCAAATACACAGCGGAGCCCACTACACACACTCAAGATCCACTGAAAATCAAGCCCACGTACACCTGCCGCCCGCTGCTTTGCGAAGGCTTTGTCTGCAGCAGACCATGCTGCTGGACTGTGTGCTGTGGTCAGGAATTCTGCTGTAACTCAACAGAGCCTACTGCTAACGCCCAAGCAAGGCCGTAGGGAGAGTGACATCATCTACATGTCCTTTGTCCTCCCTCCCTTTCTCTGTCTTTACTGCATGTACACAGTACAAGACACAGCTTGAATCAGGCTGTTGTTTTTACACGAACCAGCCATAACATTAGTACCACCTACCTCATATTGAGTAGGCCCCCCTTGTGCCGCCACAAAAGATCTGACTATTCGAAGCATTTGAGGACTCCACAAGACCTCTGAAGGCGTCCTGCTGTGGTATCTGTGGCACCAAGATCAACATTAGCAGCAGATCCTTTAATAAGTCCTGTAAGTTGTGAGGTGGGCGGGGCCTCCAGGGATCATATTAATGAGCCTTAGGTGCCCATGACCCTGTTGACTGGTTGTCCTTTCTTGGGGCACTGACCACTGCATATCAGGAACCCCCCACAAGACCTGATGCCTGATGTTTTGGAGATGTTCTGATGACCCAGTCATCTAGAACATCACAGTTCGGTTCTTGTCAAAGTGTCTCAGATTCTTACGCTTGTCCATTTCTGCTTTTAACACCAACATCACCTTCAGGACCTGATCACTGTTCACCTGCTAATATGTAGATCCCACCCCTTGACATATAATCAATGTTTTTCACTGCATCTGTCAGTGGTACTAATGTTATGGCTGATCGGTATATCTGGGAGAGTCTCTAAAAACCTTGAATATTCCCTAAAAGTCTTTCAATTCCTTACATGAAAGATTAGATCCGAATGGATCAGAGTTATTCTGAATGAAACATTCCTGGCCATCAATCCCCAGCTTTCTCCTGGACCCCCGGCTCCACCACGCCCCCACCACGCCCGATCTGATATCCTCACCACACTCTCTCTCCGAAGTGTCCGGCAGCATCTCGGCTCCCTCTGCTTCTCAATCGTAATAATAAATCTCCTCCAGACAGAAACTCCCCGGCCTGAACTATCCGCTGCAGCAGCTTTCAGGTGGGTCTCTGCCGTTTCCTGAAGCCGTGTTCAGCAGTTTGCCTAAGCCACGCGGCCTACGCCTGTTTGGAGCTTCGCACTTCCCAGCATGTCTTCAGTGCACATAGTTATTTAGGTTAGCCGAGCATGTAGGCCATATGGAAGGCATCATGTGGTTTAGTATAACATTAATTGTTTAACGGCTTCTGTGGTGAACGCCGGGCCGGTTTCATTTGGATTTATGGAGTCTGCGAAGGGAGAAAGGGTTCTAGTGTGGGAGATGATGCTGATATGAAGCTGATCCCGTGTCTGTGGCACTTTCTGGCTCTCTCCATTTAATTAGGCTGTTAGAGTCAGACCTGCCGGAGTCGTCAGACACTACTCTGATACTCTGATCAACATTCTCTGCTCTCTGTAAGTCCATTCAGAACGAACTCTGTCTCTTTACCTTCCCGACTAAACGGTCACCCAGCCCGACCTGCTGGAAAACTGCCCGCTGGGGTCCCCTCTACCTGCGTCAGACCAGCTGCCACCTACCAGTCCGACCATCAGGCTCCCCTACCACCTGTGTCAGACCAGCTGCACACCCTCCTACCACTGCTACCTGCCTAATGACCATGATAAAACCTAAATGGACTCTTAATTATCTGCCACTATTACCCATCATTACTCTCATTGCTCTGACCATCACTGCCATGACTATATTAAATCATACTACACCATGATTATTAAATTATGAATTATTATATTAAGAATATGTCGCTCATCTGAGCAGTACAACAGTTTAGGTTAGTTCTGATCAGAGGAGATGGGTCGGTCCCCCTTGTGAGTCTTGGGTCCTCCCAAGCCTTCTTCCCTGGAGAGTAGAGACAGATACTCCAACAAACACAGGATAATTTCGATGAGCAGGTGTCCAAATACTTTTGTCACATTATGTTGCCACTTGCCACTTGAGTTTTTACTTGCCACTGTGGCCTTTGGCTGCTCACTGGGAGTATTGGGGGTCTTGCTAATTGTGTGAATCTGCTTTGTGAAAACAGCAGTTGTAAAAAGTGCTAGACTAATACATTTGATTTGATTTGATTTGATTAGATTAGATTTGATCCGGCACTCCATTAAGCAAGATCGTGGGTAGCAACACGGAGAGGGGGCTCACATCCAAACAGGCAACACATTAGCCTTCCCAAATATTTTCCTATCGTCCAAACATCTCAGAAATGTCACTTAAAACAGTTTGGGAAAGGCCCCTGAGAGCGGGGTCTGACACTGAGCGAGAGAGAGCGAGAGAGAGAGTGAGAGAGAGGGAGAGGGACTAACCCTGCCAAAAGGCTGCCCTATTCCCACACTCACCCTCCCTCCCTCCCAGCCCTCCATTCCCTTCTCTCAGAACACCCACTGACATCACGCTCATCCATTATCTCCTCTTCTACTGGCCTTTCACTTGATGATGGTTCTTTACGGTTCTTCACGGAACCCGAAAGTGGTTCTTCTCTGGCATCCCTCAAAGAACCCCTGTGTAGCACCTTTATTTCTAAAAGTGTAGATACTACAAGCTGACTGTGAAATACCTAGATGCCATACTGGTACAATACACTATGTGTCCAAATGTTCGTGGACACCCCTTCTAATGAATGCATTCAGCTACTTTAAGTTGCAGCCATTGCTGACTCAGACACACAGCTTGTCCAGTCCCTGTGGAGAAGTACTGCCAAAAGAATAGGACTCTCTGGAGCAGATGAATCTACAAACATGAACCTATTGGCACCATGCTGCTGCCTAATAAAGCCAGGCGTGGCTAGAGGGGTATAAAGCCCCCCAGCAGCATTAAGCTGTGGAGCAGTGAAAGAGATGTGTTCTCGGGAATGATGGCTGGTGGTGCTCCATCCAGTACTATCAGGATAAGTTGAAGTGGAGACCGTCTAACATCCTGACCTCTCTAAGACTCTTGTCACTGAATGCAATCAAATGCTCACAGCAATACTTGCTCTAAAATCTAGTAGAAAGCCTTTCTCCTTGCACAGTAGAGACAGATACACCAACAAAAGCAGGATCAACTCTTTTTTTTTATATCCTTGATTTCGATGAGCAGGTGTCCAAATACTTTTGTCCATTTGCACATTATGTTGCCTTGTGTGGTTTTTGTGTCTGATTTGCACTGGAGGTACTTGGCAAGATCTCATCCTGGTACTCTCTCTCTCTCTCTCTCTCTCTCTCTTGCTCTCTCTCTCATGTAAGTCTGGCTGTAACGGTGCACGCAGAGCTCACAGTGGGTTTGGGACGGCCCATTCACTGAGGATGGGTGTTATTTCCTGAGCTCTTCCTGACCTCTCATGGGAACGCAGTGCAGATGTTGTGGTGCCAAATGGCTGCGGCGCGAGAGATGGAGTTACACAGGGACTACAGCAGGATCTGTAGGAGAACTCTTGCCCTCCTCATGCGGTAAAGCAGGAGTTAGGACCTGACCCGGCGAATCGCGCAGAACTGAGACGTGTTCCTTAATCGAGGCTCTAAAGCTCTGCAGAACAATCCATCAGGAACGTC
Source organism: Salminus brasiliensis (assembly GCF_030463535.1). Taxonomy (NCBI): domain Eukaryota; kingdom Metazoa; phylum Chordata; class Actinopteri; order Characiformes; family Bryconidae; genus Salminus; species Salminus brasiliensis. The sequence goes on along the minus strand of NC_132879.1, from coordinate 54,485,981 downwards.
GCTGGAGAAGAGAAAGCAGCAGTCAAAACATTCCACAGTGTGTGTATGTGGAGTGTCGCTGACCCGAGTCCGCTCTGGAACACACTGCTCCGGCACGGGAAAGGCCACGATGCTCACAGAGCAGAGGGAGAGGGAGAGAGAGAGAGAGAGAGAGAGAGAGAGAGACAGAGAGAGAGAGAGAGAGGGCAAGAAAGAAAGAGTGAGAGAGAGAGAGAGAGAGAGAGACTAGAGAGAGATTGGACGTGAAAGAAGAAGGAGACAGAGGCAGAGAGAGAGAGAGAGAGACTGAGTGAGCGAGAAAAAGGGAGAGAGGCCGATAGAGAGAGAAAGATAGAGATACTGGACGAGAAGGAGAGGGAGAGTGAGATTGGACGAGAGAGATAGAGAGTAAGATAGAGATATTGGATGAGAGGGAGAGAGAGAGATTGGAAGAGAAAGAGCTATAGAGAGATTGGATGAGAGAAAGGGAGAGGGAGATTGGACGAGAGAGATAAGAGAGAGATATAGAGATACTGGACGAGAGAGATATAGAGATATTGGACGAGAGGGACAGAGATTGGATGAGAGAGAGATATAGAGATATTGGACGAGAGGGACAGAGATTGGATGAGAGAGAGATATAGAGATATTGGACGAGAGGGACAGAGATTGGATGAGAGAGAGATATAGAGATATTGGACGAGAGGGACAGAGATTGGATGAGAGAGAGATATAGAGATATTGGACGAGAGGGAGAGATATTGGATGAGAGAGAGATATAGAGATATTGGACGAGAGGGAGAGATATTGGACGAGAGGGACAGAGATTGGATGAGAGAGAGATATAGAGATATTGGACGAGAGGGACAGAGATTGGATGAGAGAGAGATATAGAGATATTGGACGAGAGGGAGAGATATTGGACGAGAGGGAGAGAGATTGGATGAGAGAGAGATATAGAGATATTGGACGAGAGGGAGAGATATTGGACGAGAGGGAGAGAGATTGGATGAGAGAGAGATATAGAGATATTGGACGAGAAAGAGCTATAGAAAGATTTGATAAGAGAGAGGGAGAGGGAGATTGGACGAGAGAGATAAGAGAGAGAAAGATAGAGATATTGGATGAGAGGGAAAGAGAGATTGGACGAGAGAGATATAGAGATTTAGAGCGAGAGGTAGAGAGAGATTGGACGAGAAAGAGATATAGAGATATTGGACGAGAAGGAGAGGGAAAGTGAAATTGGACGAGAGAGAAAAAGAGAGTTGTTGGATTAGATAGAGATATTAGACAACAGAGAGAGAGGGAGAGCTAGAGATACTGGGCGAGAGAGAAGAAAAGGGCAGAGGGAGAGAGAGAAGAGATATCAGGGAGAGATCGAGGACAAGACAGAAAGAGAGAGAGAGAGAGAGGAGAGAGAGACCCAGCAAACTCCTGCAAGCAGCTCCATATCTAATAAATAATAATAATAATAATAATAATAATAACACTGCTGTAAGAGGTTTATCTGGTCATTTACAGAGACTCAAATATGCAGCAGACATCAAATATACAGCCAGAGCACAGTCTCTCTCTCTCTCTCTCTCTCTCTCTCTCTCTCTCTCTCTCTTTCTCTCTCGTTCTGAAGTGGAGTTAATCTTGGCTGGCCGAGATGGAGGAGCGAAATGGCACTCGTCAAGCCTTCATCGCCTGACGGAGTTCCAGCCGGGCTTGGGTGCCAAGTCGCTCCCGCGTGCACAGGCCTTATCGTTCCTCTCTCACTAACCTCTCTGCACCACCGACCAGAGCTACGCCAACATCTGCCCGCCTGCTGTTCCAGACACCCACTCCAGCGCTTCCGCTGAGATGCAGCAGCAGCAGCACCAGTGCCAGCAAGCTCTGGTAATGTAGAAGCACTTGGCCAGAGGACAGCACTTACAATTACACGCTTTCCTACCTTCACTCCATGTCGATGGTTAAATGGACGGGCGCAACAAAATGTGCTAATGTGCTTCAGCTAGTTCGATTTTCAACTGACTTTTTAACCATGTTAATATAAAAGATGCAAGTTCTAGCTTCTGGGTTACGTCTTTGATCCGGTTCTGAGGGCAGAACTGAATGGAAAGCAAGGTGAAACTGCTCCAGAGGTTAACACAGATGCAAGTGATTTATTCTTATTCCCGCTTAAAGATTCTATTCAGGGCATTTATTCAGTATTTAAGTTGTTTGTTGTTGTAGAAATATTAACTATGTGGTGATTTTACAACCCTGTTTACAACCCTGTTACTTTGCCTCTATTAAACAGTAATTTTCCCTTTATGGTGAGCTCTTGAAAGAAAAAAGATGACCTCAGCTTTTATTAGCTGGTTTACTATGCCACAACAGCCCACAGCAACATAGCATACCCTAGCCTAGCCTAGCTTATAGCACTGTAACGGATTGGATCATTTTTCAGAACAACAAAAAAGATAAAGGGAGACACTAATTTTGTGTTGCTGCTTAATTTGTACTAGTGACTTTTATTTTGACGTGGTCCGTCTTTTCGTTTGTATTAATGACTTTTACTTTGACGTGGTCTTTTCATTTGTATTAATGACTTTTACTTTGACGTGGTCCGTCTTTTTGTTTGTTTTAGTGACTTTTATTTAGACACAGACTGTTTTTATTAGTGACTTTTATTTTGGCATGGTCTTTTCATTTATATCAGTGCCTTTTTTGTATTTTGACCTGATCCGTCCTTTCATTTGTATTAGTGACTTTTATTTTGGCATGGTCTGCTCATTTGTATTAGTGACTTTTATTTTGACGTGCTCTGTGTGTGATGTAGCGGTTAAGTGGAGTGACTGCCTCTCTGCGTTCCACAGTAAAGGTGAATAGTGGAGTCGGTGGTTCTGAGCTCGACTCACTGAAGCAGTTCAGATACCTGAGCCTGTCTGAGCCTTCCACTCCTCCCACTAACAGAACTCTGCTCTCCACCCACACACCAGACTGATGGAGCTGCAGCCGCGAGGCCGTGCTCGGTGTGTCGGTCAGAGTTTACGGACCGTCCCGGTCCTCCATTCACTTGACCGTCAGCTGCTCAGTCTGTGTGTGTTCACTGCAGACCTGCGTCCAGACTGATTGGTGTACTATTACTGTACAGTAACAGCAGCAGAGGGTGGGATTTTCAATCAATGATTTTCTTCAGCTTTCCACTCTAAGTTCCTAAATTTCTCCTAAATGTAACATCTGGGAAAAGAAACGCAGCTCCCTCTTTCACAACATTCGCTGAAAAATGTCTTGGGTTTCTGCAACATGAGCGAAATCGAATGGTGCCTACTCTCTCTCTCGTCAGACTTTGGCCCGGGATTACGGGAAGCGACACCGTGTCCTGTAAACCGATTTTGTGTGCATGGCACCCACTTTCAGGAAAAAAAGAGAAAATGCAAACCGGGCAGGAACTCGACACGCAGGCCTAACAATGCACACAATTAGCCGAGGTCCAGTATTCCGGCCAATGATAACATGGGCGTCAGCTATTGAAAAGAATCCGCAGTGCTTATAGCAGCGAACGCGCTGGGAATAGCGGCCAGCCGAGTCCGGCCTGCTTGCTCTTTACCCCATGATGCTTTGCGACGGCCGCATAAATCACTCCTCGGCAGCTGCTGTCCGTGTTTGTGAAACGGTGGTGAGAAGAAAAAAATGCAGCGTTCGACGAGAAACGCTGATGCTAAATCTCTATTTGAGTCCCTGCCATCAGTGTTTATGGGAGTGCCTCTTTTCCTTAAATGGGCACGAGGCTGGGGAAAGAGCTGGAGTTCAGAGCGCTTCCCACACACTGCCGTCTCCAAGCGGAGAGAGAGAGCTGTCCCACTGACTAACTCCACAGGATCTAAAGCCTGTCAAGTAGGAGCTGAGAACAGGAGCGAGAGCAGCTGTCAACAGCGGAAGGCCACGGGCTCATAAAGGCCCTGCCATGTTTTACTCATTTCGAGACGTCTGCTGAAAAGCGGCCTTAGAACCGGGCCCTGGCTGATCAAGTCGGAAACGGTATGACGGTGTCAGCCGAAGAACAGGTAGGACAGTAGAGGAGGGCTGCAGGAGAGGCTGTTGCAGTCAGTGATGCTACATTTGCACAGCTTATGGCTGTGTAGTGAACCGCTGCACATGCATCCGTGATGGCGGTGTCTGTATTCATTAGAAGGGGCGTCCACAAACATTTGGACACACATTCAGTCATTCAGTAATTCAGCTCTGCCACTAAGTCAGATGGACTTCAGCACGGTGCAGAATACAACCTGGAGGTCAAGTACACCAAGCATAAAGTGACTTCACACAAAGCCTGTGCTGCATAACAGCGAGAACTCACGAGAGCCGTTTCCAGAGTTTTCAGAATGGGCCGGGTCATAAAAAGGCCGACAGATGTACAGTAATGGATGTTAAGATGTTAAACATCTGTAAGCACGGCCCACCCAACAGAGGAGGCCATGTAAGGTCTATATAGGAACAAGCAGGACTGAAATACCCTCAGAACTGAGGAAGAGCCAGTCTGGTGCTGTTGCAGCACACGCCTGACAAAACTGCTGGTTCCAGGACCACGAACATCAGATCATCTGAAACTGGAGCAGCTTCATGCAACCCCACATGCAGCGCCAGCAGCAGACCCCGGAAAATGACCAATTTAATCAATCTGAATATTCTGACCAGCCCTGGTTTGGAATAAACTGCCCATTAGATCAGCTCCACTTATCATAAAGGATATGTCATAGGTAGTATTATTTAGGTGGTGGTCATTCTCAGCACTGCAGTGACACTGACTGACATGGTGGTGGTGAGTGTGTTAGTAGCGTGTGCTGTGCTGGTGGTACGAGTAGTGGATCAGACGCAGCTGTGCTGCTGGAGTTCTTAAACAGCTTAATGTCAGTGCTGGACTAAGAACAGTCCACCAAGCAGAAATATCCAACCAGCAGCGTCCTGTGGGCAACAGGACTAGAGGATGCAGATTAGACAGCTTCTGTCTCTGACTTTACATCTACGAGGTGGTCCAGCTAGGTAGGAGTGTCTAGTAGAGTGGACAGTGAGTGGACAGACACAGTGTTTAAACACTCCAGCAGCACTGCTGCGTCTGATCCACTGAACACACCGCCACCATGTCAGTCGGGGTCACTGCAGTGCTGAGAATGACCCACCACCCAAATAACACAGTCTGCTCTGTGGTGGTCAGTCCTGTGGGGTCCTGAGCATTGAAGAACAGGGTGAAAGGAGGCTGATAACAGAGTATGCAGAGAAACAGATGGATACAGTCCTCCTGTATGGGAAGCGGAGCTAATAGAATGGGCAGAGATCATAATATTATATGATTTAATGTGTATTAATATATTTTTATATTAAAGACATGCTGTTCCGGTCAGTTTGACCCAGCAGTGACAACAGAGTGACAAATCCATGGACAAGCATAAGAATCTGAGCCACTTTGACAAGAACCAAACTGTGTCATCAGAACATCTCCAAAACATCAGTACCAACTACCAGAAGTGTCCATGAAAGGACCGTGGGCACCTATGGCTCAATGAAATAATCCATAGAGGCCCCGCCCACCTCACAACTTGCAGGACTCTGCTGCTAATATTGATCTTGGTGCCAGATACCTCAGCAGGACACCTCCAGAGGTCTTGCTCAGATCTGCTGTAGTGACCTACGCCAGCTTCTGATGGGCAGTGGGTTCTCCTGTGGGTGGGTCAGTGCTGCCACTAGCGTAGCAGAAAGGTGATGTAGCTGGCCTGGATAAAAGCGACGTTACCTCTCAGCCTCCAAGCGCATCTCCTCTCGCTTCTGCCTCCTCATCTCCCTGCGCCTCTCGAAGTCGTCATCCATGGTTCGGCCCTGCGGAGGTGCGTCCCTGCGGACAAAAAATTACGACAAGCACAAACAGTGTGTTGGTCAGCCGCAGACAGTACACGGGCACCGCGTATTATGCCACATATTCCGGCATATGGTGCTGAAGGAGGCTTCTGCATTCCGCAGCTTCCCTCCCAGTGAACGTGTTTGCTTAACCCTTTTAACACAGTCACACATTCACATATGCAAGACATTTCCACCCCCCCCCACCCCACCCATCATCTTCCTGGCCTGACATCAAACAGATCACACAGTTTATTTTCACACTAGTGCTTTAAAATGGAAAATTGGGGAGGCAGGCAGAAGAAAGAAGGAGAGAAAAGTGAGCGAGAGAGCTAGAGCGAGAGCGAGAGAGGGAGGGAGAGAGAGGCGAAGGAGAGGATGTTAGCACAGGATGTTCACTCAGCCAGGCAGAAAGACTCTCACTAAATATACTTCTGGGTACGTGACCAAAGCGAGTGCTGGATGGACCACCCAGGAGCTCCCGGAGTGGGCTTTCGTGTGGGCCATACCTTAGCAACGGCGTCGAAAAATGCCTCGGAGCGGTCCGCTTTGCTTCTCTCTCTCTCTCTCTCTCTTTCTCTCTCTCTCTCTCACACCATTCCAGCCTTTCCTTTCTCTCTGCTTTCCCTTGCTTTCCCTTCCCTCTTCCCCGTGCTTTCAGTCTCAGCACCACTCCAACACAAAGAGTTCCTCTGGCTCAGCCTTTCTCTCCAGCTGCAGCTCCACCAGAAAAGCCAACAAAAAAAAAAAGAGAAAAAAAGGAAAAGCCAGCCTCTTCCGTTCCCCTCTCGCTCACCCTCCCTCTCTTCCTCTCTCTCGTGCTCTCTCTCCCTCTCTCTTTCTCTATCCCTCCTTCCCTGGGTGCAGACAGTATGGGCCTCCCCTCTAACCCTCCTCTTCCTCTTCTCTCTCTCTCTTTCTCTCTAATTCTCGCTTCCACTCCTCCCTTCCCCTCTTGCTCTCCCTCCATTCTCTCTCGCGCTCGCTCTCTCTCTCGCGCGCTTTCCTCTCGCTCTTCCCTGCTGCTCTGTGCCCCTGTTTTTTTCCCTCCCACCCTGAAAATGACATGTACTGTTATATGCAGGCAGTAGAAATGCAGTACACTGCAGTAAGTGTTCAGTATAACACTGGTCATCTGAGCCTTTCTCTTCCTTTCGCGCTCTCTCACGCTCTCGCGCTCATCCTCTCATCTTCTCAGTTTGACCCTTCTCTTGCTTTCGGACTCTCTGGGCCTGTTACGATAGTGGCGTTAGCAGCTTATTAGCGTGCTATATACATATATGGATGTGACCGCTGTTGTTTTTGCTGACCTCGATATTGACCTATTGACCTTGGTGTTTATTAGGGTGTTTAAATATTTTTATGTTATAATATTATTATAATATTTTATGTCTGAATATTCCTAATTATTAAAAGTCCATTGCTCTCTAAAAGGGTGTCATTCCACTGGTATGCTACGCTACCCACCTCATTTTCCATTAAACAAGAAGGGGGGGGGGGGGGGCATCTTTCAGAACCATCCTTCTGAGAACTTCCGGTTCTACGGCAGATCCACTGATACAGGTCACAACCGCAGTGCTAATGAACATGCAGTGAGTCGTGTAATTCGCTCAGTTCGGGACAGCAGCAGAGTTATGAACCCAGCACAATAGGATCGGACTGCTGTGAGGCACCACCCACCTGTGTGAGGACCCAAAAACACCCACCCAAACGTCTGTACGTCTGCTCTTGAGCAGGTGAAACCAACACCAGAACATCCTGACCCAGATGGCTCGGTTATGGAGCACCGGTGAGGCTCTTACATAGCTAGGTTAGCTCTTAGGCTTACGTCTAACGTCTAACGTCTACCCCCCCCTCTCTCTCTCTCTCTCTCTCTCTCTCTCTCACTTTACTTCTCTCTCTCTATCCTCTCTCACTTTACCTTTTCTTCTCTATCCTCTCTCTCTCGCCCTATTGTTGGCTTTATTTCTCCCTCTCTATTTCTCTCTCTCTCTCTCTCTCTCTCTCTCTCTCTCTCTCCCTTTTCTTGGTTTTATCTCTCTCTCTCTCTCTCTCTCCCTTTTCTTGGTTTTATCTCTCTCTCTCTCGCCCTCTTCTTGACTTTATCTCTCCCTCTCTATCTCTCTCTCTCTCGCCCTTTTCTTGGTTTTATCTCTCTCTCTCTCGCCCTGTTCTTGACTCTATCTCTACCTCTCTCTCTCTCTCGCCCTCTTCTTTGACTTTATCTCTACCTCTCTCTCTCTCGCCCTGTGCTTGACCTCATCTCTCCCTTCCTCTCTCGCTCTCGCCCTCTTCTTGACTTTATCTCTCCCTCTCTATCTTTATTTCCCTCTCTCTCTCTCTCTCTCTCGCCCTCTTCTTGACTTTATCTCTACCACTCTCTCTCTCGCCCTGTGCTTGACTTTATCTCTACCTCTCTCTCTCTCGCCCTGTGCTTGACTTTATCTCTCCCTCTCTCTCTCGCTCTCGCCCTCTTCTTGACTTTATCTCTTCCTCTCTATCTTTCTTTCCCTCTCTCTCTCTCTCTCTCTCTCTCTCTCTCTCTCTCTCTCTCTCTCTCTCTGTTGTGTTTACAGAGCTGTGTCTGGTTAGTCCAGGCCTGACTCTTGGACGCTATGTGTTTTAAAATGCAAAGCTCTGAGGGTTTCCTGTTCAGCATTGTGAAGGCCTGTCTGGACTGCTCTCCGTTTCAGCAGAAAGCGAGAGAGCGAGAGAGAGAGAGAGAGAGAGAGAGAGAGAGAGAGAGAGAGAGAGAGAGAGAGCGAGACTTCCAGCTGTTCAGCCTCCATATCACACTGAACCACTGGCTCATCTGGACCCGCATTCACACACCGCAGGAATTCCTCCCTATCTCTGGCCAGATCGGCTGTTTTGCAGCCCGACTGCGTCTCGTATTTGGAAGCTGAGTGTCGCTGCCCTCACACAGCCCTTTAAAAGTGTCCTGTTAAAATGTCTAATCAAATCCATCCGCTAATCTGATCATCACATCAGCACCGGAACACCACCGCACACTGTGTCACTGTCAGGGTCACACACCATCCCCGGCTGATGTACAAACCCTGCTAATTATCTGCTAACGTCCCGAACATCAACACTTTTAGGCATGCAGTATGAGATGTGTAAACACACACTGTAGAGAAGTACTGCCAATAGAATAGGACTCTCTGGAGCAGATAATCATGAGCCTACATAGGCACCATGCCTAATACCAGGTGGGCTATAGGGGTATAACACCTCCAGCACTGAGCTGTGGAAGAACTGTGTTCTCTAGAATGATGGATGGTGGTGCTCCAACCAATACTTTTGGGAGGAGCTGGGGAGGTGGGGATGAGCTGGGGTTGGGTGGTGATCATCCAAACATCCTGACCTCACTATAATGCTCACATGTCGCTGAATGCAATCAAATGCTCACAGCAATGCTGCTTCAAAATCTAGTAGAAAGCCTTCTTCCCTGGTCAGTAGAGACACTTACTCCAATAAAAGCAGGATGGTCCCTGTAGAGAAGTGCAGATGTGCAAATGCACACACACACACACACATATACACACACACACAGCTTGTCTTGTCCCTGTAGAGAAGTACTGCCAATAGAATAGGACTCTTTGGAGCAAATCAACATGAACCTACGTACTGGAAGCATGCCTAATGCCAGGCGTCCCAATACTTTTGTCCATATAGTAGTAACTAAGGAGTGCCGTAGTAGTTCCCAAGGGCCTTGGTTTTTGCGTCACTGTGTGCTCTCTGTATGGGGCATTGCTCTCTGTATGAGGCCCTGTCCCCTTCCTCCAAACATTCCTTTCTCAGCCTTCAATCAAAAGAGAGAGAAAGAGAGAGAGAGAGAGAGAGAGAGAGGGGACGGGAAAAAAAGGAGGTAGAAATAGAACTGTTGTACGTCTTCCTCTGCCGGACCACCCATATGTGGATAAAGCCAGCATACAAGCAGCAAGATAATGGAAGGCTCTAGACTTTCCTAGAATTACATCCCTCCACTGTGCTCTTGAAGGGTGTTTCGCAAGAGGGGGGTCCGGCCACCTCCTCCTGCTGGCCTCGATGTGCTGGCAGCCACTGCCCCCCCTCCTCCTCCTCCCCTCAGAGAGCAAGGATTAGAATGGCTGTAATGACACATTTACTTAGCAAATTACTACCTCTGTCAGGAGCGCGCCACTCGTGGAGAGGCTGTCATATCAGGCCTGCGCTCGCCTGTGCCTTTCCGAGTTGCACGTTTACAGTGCCGAGGTGCGACGGTAACCTCAGAAGAACTGCTTTTAACAACCAGGGTCTTGCTCTATAGTGAGAGAAGCCGTAAACAGTGCAGCGAAGGGGTGGGAAACCGTGTGCTTGTCGACTGTGCCTGCAAATAGCAAGACTGTCCGAGTCTAGACAGGATTAAACTAATGGCTGCACTTGTAGCCAGGGCACTTCCCTATAGGCTGCAGTTCTGGGTGTCCAGCACAGCTGAACAACAGCGAGGCTGCACAATTTACTGCCTGCTAATCACGCAGAGCGATCAGAGAAGAAATACTCTACGTGTCCAAAAGTTTGTGGACACCCCCTTTTTTTACTGCATGGATTTGGCTATTGCTTTAGGTTGCACTCTAGTCCATGTAGGGAAGTGCTGCCAGCAGAATGTGGAGGAGCTCTCTGGAGCAACCTAGCATCATTGAGCTGTGGAGCAGTGGGGTGGTGATTATCCAACATCCTGACCTCACTAGCACTTTTTGGCTGTGAGTGCAGTCGAATCCTCACAGCATTGCCCTCTTTCACTGTCAGTGACTTTTAGCTTGTCCGGAAATGCATGTGTTGAATTCCAGTTTCAGACTGTAGGGGGAGCTCAAGAGCAAGACATGCCCATTCTCCCTGCATAATGCTGCCTAATAATTGGTAGGCCTGTGTCCACTGCAGCCTCAGCCTTCTGTCCTCCTGTATTTTACTTTATTTAACAGTAGTTTACTGTCATTACCGTCATTTCCGAGCATTAATAGGCCAGGCTGTTTGGCTGTGGTAGAGTAAATGTTCCACTGTCTCTAATAGGATTCCCTGAGTGTCACATACCATCAAAAAAGTCAAACTCTCCTTAAAAACCCAGATTTTGTGATCCCCACACACATCTATAGTGCCAGAGCTCCTCCACCACAGCGACGGGTAGCACTTTTGTGATATTGTAGCAAGTAAAGCATGTGAATGCTGTCACCGCCTCAGACACTCCCTCCACATCTAAACACAGCGTCTGAGATCTTATACACGTGATGCTGAAGGTTTTGTCAGCTGCGTGCTGATTGGCTATCCACAAGCTTATGTTTACACACTTCCATGCAGCACGTTTATCATTTCCTCATACCCATTAGATAGCTGGAAACGCTAATGTCAACAACCTCAGTCTGTGCAATTAGCCATTATCAATTTGTCTGCAGCCTGCTGAGGGACAGAAGTACTCTCCACAGAAACAGCCAAGTCTGAAGTGGTCTATGACCCCTTACCACCATCCACGTGTTCATGCTTATGCTCTTCCATGCAGCCTTTTTATCATTTTGATGAATGCCTGCCATGGATCTTTCTGAGCAAAGGTGGGATTTTTCACAACCACTGCCGCCCCTCTATAACAACATCAGGCAGAAATCTAGCCTGTGAGACTAAACCCTGAGGGGTATGAAGCCCCCCAGCATTGCGCTGTGGAGCAGTGGAAGAACTGTGTTCTCTGGAATGATGGTGGTGCTTAATTCAATACTTTTCCGGAAGAGTTGAGGAGTTGGGGATGAGGTGGGGCAACTTCCTGCTTCCTGACCTCATGAACACTCTTGTCGCTGAATGCAATCTAATCCTCACAGCAATGCTCCTCCAAAATCTAGTAGAAGACCTTTCAGTATAAACAATGAATGAGCAGGTGTCCCAATACTTTTGTCCACAGAAATATAACTGGACAAAACATTGCACCTTGCATGTTTAAGGTGGTGGCATTGTCAGGCTCCTGCAGATGGTGCTGCATGAGGATGATGGGGCTATGAATACCTGTGGGGTGTGTGACAGGACTCAGACTTTGAGAATAGGTGGAACAGTGCAGTGAGGGTCTCGCTGGATGTGTGGAAAATGGGTTGCAAAGCAGATCCAGTTAATGATTGGCTGAAAGGAGTGACTGTATTTGGGTGTGTCACCACAGACCATAGTGTGAAGGAAGTAGCTGAATCTGCAGGTGTATGGAAGCAGACGGTCATACGGGTCTACCAGCAGTGGCAGAAATCCCACCAGTCTACAGGAAACTCTCCTCAAAATTGTGGCAAGTTAGCGAAACTGACGGGCAGGGACCGCTGGCAGGTTTCACGTCTTGTGAATAAAAATTGCTTTGATTCCTGGATAGAACTGCTTCTAGAATTTAGCGTAGGTCCTTCACCACCAACCTCTGAATGAACACTCCTCAGGGAACTGCAGACCATCAGCATATGGAGCAGAGTGGCTCATAAGAGGCCTGTACTCACTTCTGCTCAAAAATGAGGAGAATTTCCTGTAGACTGGTCGGATTTCTGCCACTGCTAGTAGACCCGTATGACCGTCTGCTTCCATACACCTGCAGATTCAGCTACTTCCTTCACACTGTGGTCTTTGGCCACGCCCAAATGCAGTTACTCCTTTCAGCCAATCATAGACCTCTGCTTTGCGGGCCATTTTCCACACATCCAACGAGACACTGACTGCACTGTACCACCTATTCTCAAAGTCTGAGTCCTGTCACACAACCCACAGGTATTCATAGCCTGATCATTCTGATGCAGCGCCATCTGCAGGTGCCTAAAGTTACCACCACCAGGGAGCTTATATATATATATGTATATAGATCCATTTCTATTGGTCCATTCATCATGAAATTTGGACATAATGTAAAAATGAACAGCAGGACTCACATCATGTCAATAAGTAAAAAAAGCAAGTTATATAATATGATATATAAAATGTGATTATTAAAAAAGCCTAAGTACACTGAAGACAGCGTACAGCTGTAATAGATTGTATATGTGTGTGTGTGTGTGTGTGTGTATGTGTGTGTGGGAGCAATAGAATTCACAATCCCCTTTTTAATACTGCCCAGCCCCGACCACATCATTGATCCACCCATCTGCTTTCCCAAGATCTCGAGTCATATCGCAATATGCAGCAATATAAACGCTCCACTGGTATTCTGTCCATATTCTGCAGCCCTACCACACAGCTAGGCAAGCACATTTATCTTCAGGGCACGCATCCGCAAGTATTTAAAGAATGCGCCTCCGCTCCAGCCGCGGTCGCAGCGCAGTGACATTGAGGTGAGATTTCTTTGCCTCCCTGCAGAACAAAAGGCGGCCTTCGTGCGGAGAACATTTCCTCATACCCATTAGATAATTGGAAATGTTAATGTCAACAAACTCAGTCTGCACAATTAGCCATTAGCAATTTGTCTGCAGCCTGCTGGGAGGGACAGCCAGGCAGAAGTACTCTCCACAGACACAGCCAAGTCTGATGTGATCCACAACCCCTACCGCCAAACAGATTAAATAACTAAATGTTTGGATCTACCACCCGCTGCTTTTTGGAGCGAGGCCTTTCTGGACCACTCCGACGAGTGGCTAAATTTACTCCCCCAGAAAAAAAGGTGCTGCACTGCCAACAGAAACCACTGGCCCTTATTTGCATGTCTGTCAATAAAGGTCCATTAACACTAAGCGGCTAGTCGTAGCTAGCGCTTTCTCGGTGCAGTCTGGCATCGGGCACGTTATTGGCTTGGGTTATATCTCGCCAAGGGGTTCATTAATGGTCATGAAGCGGAGGGGTGGTGCATAAAAAGACATTTTACTGACATGTTAAATATTTTTTATCAAACATTTATCAAATATTGTTCGTCCAACGTTTCACTGACCTCATCTGACCTCATTGGGTCTTCATGCACATCATGCACTTCAAGAACTGACTGTTCCCTTGCCACCTAATATAGCCACCCTTTGACAGATGCCACTGTAGATGAAGATAATCAATGCTCGTCACTTCACCTGTCACCTGTCACTACTGTTATGGCTAATTGGTGTACAATACAGTTATATGCATAGAGTTACTGCTAGATTAAGGTAATTATGGCATTATACACAACAACCAGGCCTTTTATGAGGGTCAGGGGATATGTAAATGAGCTGGAGGAGGGTGCCTCAAAGTCACCACCTATATACTGGGATCAAAACAACCTCTACAGGTTAAAACTAGCCACATCAGGCAGCGCTATTTTGACAGTCTATCAATGCTAACACTGCTACCAAGGTTTAGGACTTGGGCCATGCTTAGACTTCATGTTAAGTTCAGGTATGGTGAAATGTGGGGCTCTCGAGAGTCATCTAAGCATTGGCCCTATCATCAGGATTAGATCACTTGTGGCCGGGAGTCCTGGAGAGCATATTTACCCTCACTCTTTTTAGGTGGGCAGGTTGGCCCTCCAACTCTCTCCATCACTCCGTTAGCTGATATAAGGGAACCTACAGTTAGTGGTCTCCTCCAAGTGTGTTCAGCTGTCCAGTGACTTTGTTTGTGTTAGCAGAAGTGCAAATGTTTCTTCATTCGATGCAGAAAAAGCACACTCTGGCCTACACCTTCTGGCCAACAGTGCTAGCATTACATAATAGGGGAGTCCTAGCTAGTTGTGGCCCATATTTACTACTTTTATCCAGCTCAGAGTCTGCCAGAACTGGGTGCCACAACACCCACAGACCAGTTTAGCCCCACAATAGGCTCAGCATTGCCATTACTGACCCATGCAGGCCTGAACGGGACTGTATGTGGGCCAGAATTGTGTGTTGTCTTGGAAAGGTCAAGAGGTCAACGACTGGCGGCTGCTGAAACAAGTGTCTGCTGGCTTCTGTTATAAACCCGTGTCTGCAACGTTTGAGGAGATTAGCTATTTTTATTATTATTATTTTTTAGGATTAGGTGTGTCCTTGTTTATGTTTATTTATTAAAACTTAAAACCTTAATTTGCTGACTCGGACCAGGCCTTCAGCTTATGATGATCTGGGAGGAGGCTGTAAGGGAGGATCGGGGGGGGGGGGGGGGGGGGTGGGTAGGAAACCAGTCCCCTCACTGATATGTGGAGCCGGGAATGATAGATGACAGGGTTAAAAGCGAGGGGACGGGGTGTTAGAGGGTTGTGCAGACTTGGAATAGAGACTGGAACAACAGATGGATCTTATAGGACGTCAGAATTTAAGGATCGCTAGAAAACTGTCATTTTTACTTAGACTTACCACCCCGTCACACTAACTTGTTTTGACTATATATAACGTACATTTCCTTTATATGACACCACAAAGAGGAAGTGAGATTATGTGAGTCTTTGGAGCAACCAGGAACAAAAAGGGCAAGTTCTGACATTTAGTTACGGTGCTTATTTGATGCGTTTTCATGTTACAGCTTGTCCGTCAAGCTCAACCCAACCACCCCGTCACACCGAATAGTTTTATAAACTTTTTTACACTACTAATGCAAAGAAAATGAATTTTTGAATTGACTGGCATGTGTGCTAGGTCAAGAAGGTGACCACATGAAGAACCGCTGCCATTTTAGCATGAAATGTACCACCCGTCACGTTTTATAATGAATACGCATTAATAAAAATGATATTACGTATAAGGATTTTATGCCTAAGATAAGACAAAATAGGGGATGAAAATATTTTTCACACTGATTGTGATCATCTCCTTGATGGAATCTCCTTGTTCTGGGCCTATTTTGTCATTTCCGTATTCTGCAGGTGAGCAGGGCTGATACTCCACTGTCTTCTAGAGTGCATGAGCAGGTGTGCTGCCAGCCAGGTGCAGAAAACATCCCAATAATTTGCACCGTCAGCAAGCTAACAAGGCCTCACACACATACACACTCACACACACACACAGACCTTACCTTGCTCATCCACTGGCTCAAGAGGAGATGCAGCAAGCATGCCAGCTATGCGAACTCTGGCCTTCCTCTGGATTTCAATCACTCATCATCACCAGGCTCTCATTGAGCATGCCAATCAAAGCTCTCATTAACCCTCAAAGAGTGAAAAAGGCTCCTTTCTCCACGTCCACAAAGCAACACACACACATCCATCAAGCTGGAGGTGGATACAGTAGCCCTTGCAGCTGCCCGCGGAGGGCGCGGTGCATTGGCGTTCATGAATCAAGCCCATGCTGACATGGGGCCATATGGGGACGAGCAGCCAAGCCCTGAGGGAAGGAAGCGGAGGCGCGGCCTCACCTGCGGAGCGAGTCATAGAGCACAGCCGCCTGTCAATCACCAGCAGTGGGAAGAGCATCTCAGACTCAAGCTTTTCCCCCTGAGTGCTATTCGCTCAATGAACTCCAATGAAATAAAGAGATCAAAGAGCCGAGGCTGGGAGCAGGGGCTCCCTCAGGGCTGAGTCTGAGCCAAGCTAGTGAAATCCACTCTGCTGCACAGTCTAGCACGTCCACTGGGTCAGAGCACAGTCTACAACTCTGGCCTGCTGAAGAACAGAGATGTAACCAGGGACTGAAAGTTTGATCTGAACCCGAATATCATCAATTTAGTCATTGTTCACTTTTTGATATTATTGGAATCTGGCATTTGTCCTGAACATAGAGTTAAAATTTCATGATGAACGGACCAATAGAAATGCTCCAAAATGACCTGGAATAAACATTGACTTTTTACATTGACTTCCATTGAAAGTTAGGAAGGTTTTTTCCTTCTGTAAAATTAACATTTTGGTGATATGAACGATATTAGTGTATAGTATTAATAAGTAAATAAATAAATTAATATATTACAGTCCTGAAACATCACTATAGGCCTAGGCCTTCAGTTTAGACCACAAATATCAAAGTATAGTAACACACAACAACACAAAAGACCCCAATTTACAACAATTATCATATATATATATATATATATGCCCAGATGTGCAAACTCACCCATACAGCTTGTCTAGTCCCTGTAGAGAAGTACTGTCAATAGAATAGAACTCTCTCTGGAGCAGATAAACATGAACCTATTGGCACCATGCTGACTAATGCCAGGCATGGGCTTGAGGGGTATAAAGCTCCCCAGCATTGAGCTGTGGAGCAGTGAAAGAACTGTGTTCTCTGGAACGATGGCGGTGGAGCTTTTGGGATGAGTTGGGGAGTTGGGGGTCATCCAACATCCTCACAAATGCTATTGTTACCGAATGCAATCAAATCCTCACAACAATGCTTCCAAAACCCAAACCCATAATTTCATGAAATATTGATGAACGGGCAGCTTTCCCAATACTTTTGTCCAAACAGTGTAGCTGTGGTCACATTCTTGCTGAAACTATAGCTTTGTGATGAAACAATGAATACATACTTGTCCCAATACTTTTGTCCACAGAGTGTTTATTTCACCTTGCAGTTTTAGAGTTTCGTCTGGTGCTGCTATTTTTCTATTTCTAACAACTGACTGTCCGGTTATGCTAGCAGTGCTATTCACAGCCAGTGACGTATCTAGAACGTCTTGAAGGCTTGGAGAGATGGTCCTACCCAATGGAAATCAAAATATGATTGGCTGATTCTAGTGTCACTGTCCCAATTGGACAATTTTGAGTGTTGGGATAGATCTGAACCTTAATGTTTACAACCTAAATGTACAGAAATGAGAGCCGTATGCCTAGCAACCTCCAGCTTAATAGAAGTGTGTACAAGCATGCTTTAAACACGAAAGGTGCTTCCACTAGTGGTTGACAATAAAAATAAATGCTTGCTAAAGATATTTCTGGTAGCTGGTAAAAAGACTGTGACAAGAAAATGGATGCAGCAGGATCCCCAAACAAGGGAGCAATGGGTGGAAATTGTCTAAGAAATGTACGCAATGGAGAAAATCACATTCATGTTACAATTAAGGAGTAGTTTTTCAAACAAATGGGAAAAATGGACTCTAATTGTTTAATAATTATTTTTTTCCCCCTACCTGCCCTCCTCCGAGAGGAGGATTTGTAAAAGCATGGTTTAAACACAAATAGCCTCATGATACTGTAAAAATCATCATGGTCTTCCCTGAAGAACTAGAAGGCTGGAGGGTTACCCTCTAGTATAATAAGTCTATGGTTGGAGAGGTTAACATTATACCAGTGGAGAGGACCTGAAATAAAAGAAAGGTGCTACAAAGGGTTCTTAGGTGAACACTTTGGAACCAGAAATGGTTCTTCTACGGCATTGTTGAAAAATCCCACATTTTTCCACAGTAAAGGATAAATACAGGCCAAAATCCAGTGATTCAGGTTATGAGGTATGTTCTGAGAAACCCAAATGTGAAACTGGAACCTGATCAGAATCTGATCTGACATTTAACCATAAGGGAATGATATCAGACAATTACTTCAAGCTCTATCGAACTACATTTGCATATTTCAGATTATGCAAATTATGCAGATTCAGTGGTCAGATCAGAATTGTAGGTCATTTTTTTCAGAACAGCGGCCTGTTCACACTACTGACAGATCCTGGATGTCTTCCGAACACGAATGCGAGTCGAACGAACGAACGAACGACGTGAGCGAACCCAGAATTAGGGCGGCGTAATGTGAACGCAGCCGTGTAGACATAAGTGAGATGCTTTGTGTGCCTTTTAGCACTCCGTTGAGGCTGAACTCAGAACAGCTGCCTTGGCGTGACTTTTTTTATCAGCTTGGATGAAAGATTTAGGAGAGCCAGTAACGCAGATCTCAGGCCAGTGGCGTCTCGGCAGTGGCGGTGGCTGAGCTCCAGCGTGAAGGCCTGGTCCATGTGCAGTAAAACTACACAGCGTGTGACAGGCCTACAGCCATCATTATCTCCCAGCTGTGTTTATATGCAGGACATAATGGGACCTGCTGAGTCTCAAAGGCTTATTGGAGCAGTGGAGACATTAAAAAAAAAAAAAAAAAAAAAAAACAGGAGAGACACCCTGCATCTGCAAGAGTGGATGCACGTTACAGCTGCTCCACTGTTTGGTTTGGTTGGACGTCCTTACAGCCATCCTGGTAATGCCCCCGGGCGGATATTTCCAGTCAGACAGGACTGGTCATACTGTGCTGGCCTCAATGTAACTTCAATAACAACGAATAAATTTCCACCACTATTTTTTTTCTTTCCATTTCAAACAACTGACTGGCTGGTTATGCTACACCATCTGGACAAAAGTATTGGGACACCTAGACATTACACTAACAGGAGCTTTAATGAAATGCCATTCTAAACCCCTAGGCATTAATATGGAGCCGGTCCCCCTTTGCAGCTCTAACAGCAGCAGGTCTGGAGCTCTGCCGTTATTGAGTCAGCAGAGGGCTGGAGACTTTTCTGCACTATTTGCTGAGCTCAGCACTCAGTGACCTCGCCCTGGCTGAGCTGCTCTCTGTGGTTCTCAAACTCTTCTACTGTTCAATAATATCGCTCACAGTTGATGTACAGGGAAAGATTTCGGAGGGAGGAAATTTCAAATTTCACCAGCTGGCTTCTTGTTGTTGTTGCAGCGGTGGCTCCTATTACATACAGAACCACGATGGAGTTCAGTGAGCTCTGTAGAACCTCCTGTTCTTTCACTAATATGTGTAAGAAAGGCAGACTGCATAGCTAGGGGCTTGATTTTCTACTACAGCAGCAGTGGAACTTAATGAAACCCCTGAATTTAACGATTATTCAATGTGTGTCCCAATACTTTTGTCCATATAGTGTCAAACTGGTTTTCACGGTCAGTGGCATGTCTAAAACTTCCCCGTTATATTTAAAAACCAGTCAACCAACCCCCTATATCAATGATTTCACATCTCCTCACCCTGCAGATCCTAAGGAGGATATCTGAGAAGGCCTACCGAGATATTGACTCTATATTGAGCGTTACCAGCTATCCCATTCATATTTAAAACCAGTAAACCAGTCTCCTCTGTAGATGATGCCACTTTTATGCCCAGTCTCTTTACCCTGTTGATACTGAGGAGGATATCTAGAGAACATCCAGAAGGCCTTCAGCGATATATTGACCCTATATTGATGGTTACCAGCTATCCCATTCATATTTAAACCAGTAAACCAGCCTCTTCTGTAGATGATGACACATTCATGGCCAGTCTCTTCACCCTGTTGATACTGAGGAGGATATCTGAGAAGGCCTACTGAGATATTGACCCTATATTGAGCGTTACCAGCTATCCCATTCATATTTAAAACCAGTAAACCAGTCTCCTCTGTAGATGATGCCACTTTTATAGCCAGTCTCTTTACCCTGTTGATGCTGAGGAGGATATCTAGAGAACATCCAGAAGGCCTTCAGCGATATATTGACCCTATATTGATGGTTACCAGCTATCCCATTCATATTTAAACCTGTAAACCAGCCTCTTCTGTAGATGATGCCACTTTTATGGCCAGTCTCTTCACCCTGTTGATACAAGGGAGGACTATACCATCTGTTATTACAGGGGTGATCTGTGTGCCGGTGGTCAGTTGGCTGGCGACCCTTACGATTCCACATAAGAGATGGCTCGGCTCACGCACTGGTCCCTCTGATGATGCATCAGCACATTTACAGCCTTGGGGCATCAGACCAGAGCGCGAGAGAGAGGGAGAGAGAGGGAGAAAGAGAGCAGGATGTACAGCCATAAATTCAGTGGAGTTTTTGGCAGGCAGAGCGGTGACTGCTTTCCACTGGTGTCACTGAGCAAATTGGCTCCACAAAGCAAGAGA
Organism: Salminus brasiliensis; assembly: GCF_030463535.1. Taxonomy (NCBI): domain Eukaryota; kingdom Metazoa; phylum Chordata; class Actinopteri; order Characiformes; family Bryconidae; genus Salminus; species Salminus brasiliensis. The sequence continues at coordinate 54,465,438 of NC_132879.1, read as the reverse complement.
GGAGAGGAGAGGAGTGAGGAGAAGAGAGAATAACAGAAGGCAGGAGGGAAAGAAGCAGGAACGGCTCTATAGATCTTTCTCTGCCTCAGTTTAGGATGAGGTTCTGATGAATTTACTGCTCTGCTACTGCAGCGCCAAACTGAAATAATGACCAAATTACACATTAAAAGCTCTGAGGAATTCGGGCCAGAAATACCTTTCAGGCGGCGACACGTTAGCGCGCAGTCCTAAAACGACTCCAGCTGTCCAGCCTTTTTTTGCTGAGCACTTTGTTATGTCATTCTTTCTGGATGATCTCTGGACAATCTCTAGGCATACAAAGCTGGAAGTGAAAACATCAAGATGGTGACACCATCATTCATATACTGTTAGAGCGTCTTGTGACAGCGTGTGCCTGTAAACATACAAATCAAACCCCACACTCGCTCCACTGCCTTCATCGAAAACACAAGTTTAATGAATAGAGGAAACTCGAGCCATTCAGAGCCATTGGGTTTCCATTCCAGAGTGAAAATTGAGACGCCCGCATTCCCAGACAATGGATCACATTCCTCACCACACAGGCTCGTCCAGTGAATCACTTTCTGACTGTTACCTGAACGTCAAATAAGCCTCAGATGTTGCAGCGGGCGAAATGTCGTGCAACTGCAACAATCTGGACGCTGGACTGAGTTAGCAATCGTCTTGCGACTTTCCAGACTTCTGGCATTTCACAACGGATAAAGCACATGATGACATTATGGTGATCGGAGCTGCCCACATCGTGGAAACTTGCTCTTTTCCTTTTTTCTATTCTCTCCTCGGTACTTATATTTAAAATAACCTCATTTACATATATCCACCTATTCAGCCTTCAGAAGCTGAATTTAGCTCTGCCCATTCATGCTGAATGAAACTATAAGTCAGTTAACCTTTGAACACTCCAAGCCTTATTACACACTACAGTGTATTACTCAGTAACTACAGGGACATCTGTGCAAACTGGTGGGGCTATTCTTTCTTACACTTTTGGCCTGCTGGGGGTAAAATGTTATGCAATCCACTGTCTGCTTTACTTTAGGACTATGTCTGACATTGGTTTGTTTCATGATGATGGCGACATGCTTGCATTTACTTACTTATGGATATGGTTGAACAATGCTTCTGGTTTGTTTTAGGACTACATAATCATTGTTACACCCTAAAGTTGTGACTACATGTCCAAATATTTGTGGACACCCCTTCTGATGAATGCATTTGACTAGGTTAAGTTGCACCCATTGCTGAGACAGATGTGCAAATGCAGACATAAACAGCTTGTCTAGTACCTGTAGAGAAGAACCTGTTGGCACCATGTCGCCTAATGCCCAGGATGAAGCCCCCCAGCATTGAGCTGTGGAGCAGTGGAAGAACTGTATTCTCTGGAATGATGGTGATGGAGCTCCATCCAATACTTCTGGGATGAGTTGGGCAGTTGGGGATGATGAGGTGGGGCGGTTAGCATCGAACATGCCTGACTTCACTAATGCCTTTGTTGCTGAATGCTGCAATCAAATCCTTACAGCAATGCTCCAAAATAGTACTGACATCCTGTCCAGGGGGGTATTTCTGCCTCGCACCTAATTAATCCAGGTAGGCTGCTGACCCACCGGGAACTTGACTCGGAAGATGCAGATAAGAAGATGGATGATGGGGATGATGGAGATACTGTTCATGTACTGTCCATGTGTTGTCATGTGACTCCGCCCCATCCAATGAATGAACTTAAACACTTTGCCGACTGAGCAACTCGAATGGCTTATATAATTGCTTGTTAATCGCAATCAAGGTCAAAAATTACTGATTTGAGGTCATATCGCCCAGCACTGCTACAAAATCTAGTAGGAAGTCTTCTTCCCTGGACAGTGGAGACAGTTACTCTAACAAAAGCAGGATCAACTCTTTTTAATACCCCAGATTTTAGAAGAGACAATAAACGAGCATGTGTCCAAATACTTTTGTCCATATAGTAAACAATGATATCATCGCTTTCCCGCAAAAACCTTGCATCTCCATTTTTTTTGTTTTTCACTTTTTGACATAATGCGAATGTGGCAGTTCATCTTTACATTGTGTCACAATCTCATGATGAACGGACCAATAGAAATGCTCCAAAATGACCTGGAATCAAATCGTTTTCCATCGACTTCCATTGAAATCTAAGAAGGTTTTTTCCCCCTCCTGTAAAGCTCCTGTGTCGCAGATACTGTTTGAATACACTGCAGTGTAGCAACCACAGCCTCTAGCAAGAATAGAAGCGTGGTATTTTTGTCCACATTGTGCAGCGCTAGGAAAATGAGGGGGCAGCTACTCTTGGACGTAGCAAGCAAATTCAGTAGGAAAGCCTATCCTTCAGCTGACCTAATGAATCAAGGGGTCTCAAGCTGCACCCCTCACTGGAGCAGGGTGCCAGTGAAGGGTCTGCTCCTTTATTTTTCTCCGATTCCTCTCCTTCGTGACAGAAGGTAGATAAACGGGGCAGGATCCCTGCATTCCTCTGCTAAACTGCAATTGGTATAAGTGCTGAGAATGCAATGAGGCTTGTGCTATGCTTTTTTTTTTTATGCTTGTTTTAAATGGTCCTCTCATGCGCTTCCAGAGATTGCACCTCTATCAGCCAGTACTGGCATGCAAGATCCTCGCAAAAAAAAAAAAAAAAAAAGAGAGAGCGAGGAGGAGAAAAAAAAAATAATGCGAGTACGGCATCAAACGTCTGCTGCCTATTGGCGTCGCTCCACATGACCAAATATGGTAAGAAAAAAAGCTCCCTTTCCCGTAAGTTCAGAAAAAAAGGGGGTTTATAACATGCTGTGCAGAAAGATAGAGCCCTCACACTCAAGCACGCTGACCACAACCAGTGGGAGAGGGAAAGCTCTATCTGCAGCCCGTGGAGCAAACGAACGGGGCAAACGACAGCGCTGTCGCAGTGGCACACACGGCACACTCTGTCCCAGACTGAGCAGAAAGCCTTTTCTCCTCTAGCAGGCGAAATATGCTCTCCACACTGAGAGAAATACGAGATCTGAGGAAAAACAGAAATGCTGGACATTTTTGTTGGAGATGGAGCGGTTTTAGCTTTCAGCTACTTCTGTCTCTTATGTAACTGAAAAACACTCGAGGGGGAAAAAGAGACACTTGTCCAAATATTCAACCTGTCAACCAGCGTGGCCTTGGGGGGAGACTAACAACCATGCAACCTTGCACGAGCTTCCTGATCAATGGGCCTACTCAGCATGCTTACTGGTGACAGATGAGGCGAGAAGGCACTGAGGCACTCGGCTAATCGGGACTCAAAAACACATGTACTGACCACTGCAGTATTTACTGTCTCCTACGACAGTGAGCCTCATTCACTTATGGCAGAAATGAGGTGCTGCAGGCTCCCAGCTGGCCACCAACGTCGATAGACATGGCTGTGACCGAAATCCCTGGCTGCGCTCCCATACTCCTTCAATACAACTGCGCTATGTAGGGAGTTCATTATCATCCTCATCACCATCGTCATCATTATGGGTCAGCACTGGTTGCATAAAGAAGTGCTGAAAGCAAGTGTTGTGGACCGATGAAGTCCAAGTAAAACTCAAAGGTTAGCAAAGGTACCTTTGGTGAAAAAAGAATACCTTGCCAACTGTGAAGCATGGGGGTGGGGGGTTGTGTTGCTGCCAGTGACACTGGCAATATTGCCAGCAAATCCTTGATGCAAATGTTTAACCATCCGTTAAAATGCAAGGGCTCAGAGGATGAATTCTTTAATTTCACAACACTATAATGATCCCAATCACACCTCAAAATCAATGTTGGCTACTATAAACATACATATATAACAATAGCAATGTGTAACATGTATATTTCCTAACACTTAAGGCCCTATCCTACACCCTGTGCAAGACGTGCCGTGATCCTCATTGCTATCTTCCACCCCACCAACAGTCTATTTTCATGTCTTCCGTCTGCGTCGTTCACAAGCAGCGCTGCTTGTGAATATACCTACGCTGATGGGTGTGGTGGTCTCGCGTGGTATCGCTGTGTATCTTGGCAATGGAAAACACAGGAGGAGCTCCACTGACTGAAAACAACCTAGACAGACGTTCGTCAACAGTCAGACGTTCGTTGCTATCTCGGCAGTGAATTGTCAACACAGGCGCGTGCAGCCCAAAGCACAACACCCCCTTAAATTAGCAATCCGCCAAAGTCAGACCACACCTGGCTCTTAAAGGGGACAGCGAGCGACACACTGATTGGTTTATTATTGCACGTTACTCCCAAAAAAAAACTCGGTACATGACTTAGAGACTCAGTACATGACTTTTCCCATCGTTACGATGGAAAGGACACACCGACACGCCCTAAATCAAGCGCTCAGACGGCTGAAATAGGGCCCTTAATAGCTTATATATCTGACACAGTACAATAGTGTATATTCACGCATATAAAATCTGTATTTGGGGGGTTATTGAGTATTTGAGTACATTGACTTCCATCGAAAGTTGAGAAGAAAATTTTGGAGATGCGAGTTTTTTGCAGCAGCGAGAAACTGTCATATTTACTCACCAGTTGGCTTTAACAGGTCATGGACCCAGAAGCTCTATAGAGCCTTTATTGTGATACACCCCAAAAACAGAACCTCATTGCAGTGCACTGCAGACAGAGCGAGCTCGGCAGTTGCTCCTTTAGCTGCTCGATTTCCCTGTGTTGTAATTAACATTAGCCAGCAGCATGCGCTGTATATGTCCTGCCCTGATGAAACATCAAAAATGGAACATGTTACATTTAATGGTACATAAAAAAGTATTCACCATAAACCTGAGAAGTTCCTGATGTGCCTTGTAAAACGTGCCTCTGACAGGCATCCTTTAGCCACGGCATATACACACACACATGCACAGCCTCCAAGCAGCAATAATCGCGCGAAGAAAGACGGAGCTAAAAATGCTGGAGTGATTTAAGATCCTGCTCCGGATCACAGCAGGGTGCGCTCTTTCCGTCATACCGTACATGGAAACACACGCGTCAAAAGCATGGACACACTACGTCCACAGCAGCACATGTGCAGAACATGTGCATCCGAACCCCTGGCCCTCAGGCATACGCTTCTATCATATCCTTCGTTTACGCCTCACAAAACCCTGAGCTGTGAGGAAAACATTTGCTCCCCGAAGAGAATTAATGCCATGGCTACCTCGTTCTTGAGTGACACCCCAGCCCCTATCCCTCCCAGCATGGGTATTAATCATCATCAGCGTATCTATTTAACGGAACAGATCCCTGTAAATCAGACAATGGAATGTGTTTTTTTGTCAAAGCCTGCGAGAGGATTTCAAGGGTATTACGTGACAACAGATCTCTGAAAGAAAAGACGGGGGACGCATTCCCCAGGAGAGACAAGCAAAGGGGAGATTAGGCCTCAGGCTCGATGACCTCAGTGTGTGGATGCTGCAGAGGGTGGAGGCAAGAGGTCCAGAGCAGAGCGGGACCATAGATTTTCGAACCCTTTAAAAGAGACACACACACGCCTACTTGCCTACTGTAAAACCAGTAAGATCATACTAACTAGCCCTCATTTTTGCCCCAATTGTTCCTGAATGTATTACCACCCCCCTCATCACAGCAATCTGGGAAGGTTGAGGCTAGCCCATGCTTCCTTTGACTCAGGAACAGCACCATCCCAACAGTGTTATTGGGAAGCTGGCTAGCTATGACATCAAACTTATTGCCTGCTGATGGCCTCAACTCATTGTTAGCAATGCTAGCATTCTCAACAACACTCACACCAATCAGCCATAAAATTAGCACCACTGGTTGGGTGGTATACTCCTTTTTCTTACCGTCATACCATCTCAAAGTATTACCGCGGTATACGGTATTACCACAGGGAGGTTATTTAGCGTAAGCTGTGCAAGTAGCACTAAGGGGTTTTACGTTTACATGGCTTTTATACAATCTCAATCTAGTTAGCATTAGCTTACACCACAGAACAAATTCCGGTCTGTCTAAACGAAAGCCCACTTATAAACGTTTAGATGTTGTGGACTGCTGTTGAAGGGACAGGAAGCTGAATTTGAAGTTTTCCCCCTGTGGTTTTGGATCTGTAGCCACTCGCTAAGCTAGCCTTTGCTTAGTTAGCTCAGCTAGCTACAGCTCCACCGAGTATCAGACAGCCCAGAGCAGCTGCTGTTGACTAACTGCTGAGCTCCAACACAAGTGTTGACCATAAAAACTGGTGTCTGAGAGCGAAGTTGAGCGACCGGTGTTGGGAGGAACAGAAAGGCGACACGAGAGTCCGGTTCTGCTGGGTTTGGACTCGTAGTCGCCTATCTAGGCCTAAACACCACGGCACAGGCCATGTCTCAGATAACCGAGGCTCAAATCACACAGGTTTAGAGGATAAAACCTCATATCTGAGAGCACAGAGTCGAGGGACGGTCTTAGGAGTGTTGTCCACTGTTTTCAGGCTCATTTAGTCGACTGGCTCATCCAGGTTTGCTTGCTCTGCCCTTTCTAATCAAACTCAGCATGTCGCTAAACTTGCATGGTGGGCTCTCTTAAATGCACATGGGGAAATGAGCTTATTTGGCCGTGTACTAGATAGACACAGAAATCTTGAACATCAGATACCAGATATCATACCACACCCAACCCTACAAACAGGCGATCCAATCCCTTCCGAACACTCAAACTGCTTCAGGAGGTGGTCTGAGACGCATTTGAGCTATATAGCAGCAAGTTCTCGCAGTGTAAACGCATCCATCGTCTCTCCAAGACGCATTTAACAATCAAACCCAAACACCAGCAATAACTGCTGTATAACAAGCAACTCATGGAGGCCCCACCTCACAACTTACAGGACTTCAAGGATCTGTTGCTAATGTTGGTCTTGATGACAGATACCACAGCAGGACACCCTCAGAGATGTTGTGAGGCCCATGCCTCGATTGCTCAGATCTGCTGTGGTGGCATGAGGAGGACCTACACCTACTTCTAATATTAGACAGGGGTAGGGCTGGGCGATATGGTAAAAATACTACATCACGATATACACAATATATTTTTTTAACTATTCAGATCCTCTCCTGTACTGAATACAGTGATTTATACTCAACATCTGCTGCTCTTCATCTAATGAACCCTTCAGTCTAATCACACTGTTAGTAATGAAACCTGCAGCTGATCAGTCTTTATTAGGCACTAACAGTCTCCTCCATATGTTTAGAAGAGATTATGCAATAAAATTGATCACGATACGATAAAATATCGTCATATTGCCCAGCTCTACTATGGCTGATCGGTGTATATCCTCTATGTATTCAACTGTGAAGTGATGCCAGCCTCAAGGCCGAGGAAAACTATCAAGGAACTTCTTGTATTGACAGACAGGCAGACAGACAGACAGACAGACAGACAGACAGACCGACAGTCTGGAAATCCAGCGATCGTGATCACGGCTCTCGGCTTTAGGCAGCGATGAGCCGGAACAACTTAAAGCAATCAGACTGATGACAGCACTGGGGAGTGTGACTGAAGAGACCCTTTTAAGAGCCCCATCTTGCTACGAGCCCACTTCCTACCATTATTCCTTCCACTTCTAGCATGAAGTGGACGAGCCCGGCTATGGGGGACCACAACAGAAGCATTCCAGCTTTCTGTCCTCCAGTCTAAAGCAAACACGGCTAACGTGCCTCACATTAATCATGTCTCCGAGGCATGTACACAATGTAGGTAGACTCTCACAAGTTTGCTCAGGAATGCTTAGAAGAAACGTCCGCATTAAATGTAATGTATGTGCGCTCATGTGAGCGAGAGTGTGTTGTATTGTGCATGTATGTGTGTGTGTGTGTGTGAGTGTGTGTCGGCTGCTGTGCTGTGTGGCCCTACAGACCACACATTCCTGTGTGAGCAGAGAACCCTTTCTCGTGCCTCTCTCTGCACTCCTCCCGTTACGCTAGCATAGTCCCGCTCTTTCGCTCGTATTTATGCTGGCCATTATTATTATTAGCAAGGCAGCGGGCCAGTGTTTACGGGCACTGCTCACCGTGTGTGTGACCCCCGCTGAGGCACAAAGGAGGCTGCTGTCCTGCCATAAATCTGGAACTACACAGACACTCTGTCCACAAACTGCTGATAGGGATGCGTCTCTTAAGTTTGAGTGTTGTGAAATCACCTCTACGCTTCTTATACGAGTACGTAACTGATATTTAGTCTCTGGGGTCCGGCAGGAATTCCTCCATGTTCTGAACTCATGTACCGAACGCCTTCTTTAGGCAGGGCTCAGGATTAGAGGGAGATAAACTACAAAGTGAAGCCAGTGTTTATTTTCACAGCAGGGACTCGAAGTGATCTGCCACCAACCAGCCATTACGTCTAAATGTAATCAATCGTTTACTACGAAACAGAGAGATCTGATTGGCTGAGTGATGTCTGAAGTCATTGTGAAAGAGCCAATACACATGCAGGACTCTGTGAAATCTGCCTTCACTGGTAAACTGGTAAGAAAAAAAGGCTGGACTGGATACTAGAGGAAAACGTCCTGAAGAAACCACCTCCGCTGGTTGCTAGGCTGCTGCAGCATTGTTGTAATTTGGTTGCTATGGTTTTCCAGGTGGTTTCTAATGTATTGCTGTACACTTTCTACAGAGTTGCTTAGAAGTTGCTGGGGGGTTGCTAGGTTGTTGCTAAGAAGGCACTTGCTAAGGTATCCCAGGTGGTTGCTACAGTAGTTGCTACAGTGCTGCTATTAACTTGATAGGTGGTTGCTATGGAGTTGCTTAATGGTTGCTAGTTTATTGTAAGGTCATTGATAGGCACTTGCTATGGTATCTGAGGTGTTTGCTACCATGTTGCTGAACAGTTTCTACAGAGTTGCTTAGAAGTTGCTGGGGGTTGCTAGGTTGTTGCTAAGTAGGCACTTGCTAAGGTATCCCAGGTGGTTGCTACAGTAGTTGCTACAGTGCTGCTATTAACTTGATAGGTGGTTGCTATGGAGTTGCTTAATGGTTGCTAGTTTATTGTAAGGTCATTGATAGGCACTTGCTAAGGTATCCCAGGTGTGTGGTACCATGTTGCTAAACAGGTGGTTGCTACAGTGATGCTAAATGGTTCAGAGTTGATTGTTACGGTTGTTGCTACTAGGTTGTTGCTACTGATCTGTACGGACATAGTACCCCAGGCGGATGCTATGGCGTTGGTATGTGGTTGCTACGGTATCCCAGTGGTGGTTGCTAAGGTGTTGCCATGGTATATTTATTAATGGTTTGACAAAGTTGCTGTGTTGCTAAATGGTTGCTATGGCGTTATGGCACTGAAGTTGCTGGAGTGCTAGGTAAATGCTTGGCACTTGCTATATGATATGCCTTATATGGTATCCATTGCAACTTGATAGGTGGTTGCAATGGAGTTGCTTAGTGGTTGATAGGGTATTGCTAGGCACTTGATATGGTATGCTAAGGTGGTTGCTTTTGTGTTGCAAAATGGATGCTAGGTGGTTGATATGGTGTTGCTAAGTGGTTGCTAGGGTGATGCTGTGCTAGAGAGTTGGTGTGGTATTCCATGTGGTTGCCATGGGTGTCTGTTAACAGTGGCTGACTCCATTGGTCTCCACAAGATTGCATCCCAATTACCGCTGTGTGTTCAGTAATGCAGTGCTGAGAGGCTGCTGAAACCTTGCTGCCTGTCTTTCATTGGAGCTGCAAGAGCCTGTGGCTCCATTAAAATACCTCTTTGTGTGTCCTGCTTTCTCTCTCTCTCTCTCTCTCTCTCTCTCTCTCACACACACACACACACTTATTATGCACTGGATGCTGTTGAAAGTCCTCTGATGGATTCATTTTAGTCATATGAAATAGGCCTATTTTTCCACTTGAACAGGTTTTGCTGTGCAGGCCTTTAAATCTAATCCTTTTAGCTTCGTTTGAGGAATATCATCATTTCATATTCAAGAAAAACATCACAGACCGTTTCTGAAGACCCTTCTATCATCTAATCCTTACATAAGTTAATTCAATAGCCGGTCTCAGGCGGCTGAGTGTGTGTCAGGGTGTCTCTGCTCATGGCTAATGGCTCGAACTGAGAACTGAGGTCACCCTGTATGTTATACTATGGTGCCAGGGGGGGCTGCCATTTACCCCACCGTCTTCCTTGCAGTTATACACCTGTGCTGTGCACACACACACGCACACACACATGCACACAATCAGCCATTTGAAGTGCTGTGTGTGGCTCTGTTGACAGAGAGCTTGACTGACTGACTATTGCGTTTCAGGCAGGTCTGGGCGGCTGGGACGCTATTACTGATCATTAAGTTGAACCTGAACTAATGGAGGGCTATTATTATCCAAGGTGGTCTCTCAGACATGTGTCATAGGCTTGAGTGGCACAGCACCCTCCCTCGCTCTCTCTCCCTCTCTCTCTGTGGGTCTCTCTCTCTCTCACACACACACACATAGAGCAGCCCAGCAGACATGCAACAAGAGTTCATTGTTCTCAATGGCGCTGCTATATTCATTAAATCAGACTTTAATGAGGGCACAGCCCCCCTCCTCTCTCGCTCTCTCTCTCTCACACACACACAGGTTTGTTTTTGTACAATGTCAGGACATGAGGTTACATATGTGTCGCATATGCATATATATGTAAGTACCTATGTCTAATATTAATAATAATAATTTCTAATAAGTCCTATTTATATATATATATATATATATATATATACACACTTTATGGACAAAAGTATTGGGACACCAGCTCATTCATAGTTTCTTCTGAAATCAGGGATATAGGAGGAATTGGGACTGTATGTGTCTAGATTAGCATTACAGATAAATGTTATATGCATGCACACCGATCAGCCATAACATTAAAACCACCGACGTGTTAAGTGTGTGACATCGATTGTTGGTTATAATGGCACCTGTCGAAGGGTGGGATATACTAGGAAGCATATGAACAGTCATTTGGGCTATGCCTTGTTGAGTCCATACCTTGACAGGTGAAGTTGAGTTGTTTTAGCAGCACAAAGAGGACCCACTTTTTTTTTTAGGCAGGTGGTTTTAATGTTATGGCTGATCGATGTATGTAGAGTTACAAATTCTGTAATTCCTGGTGATGCCCTATATTTTCTGTGGATGGAGACCCTTCTTTTCAGTGTAATCCTGGCCACTGTGTGGCCATTGACTGTGGCCAGTGGCCATTGACTGGCAATTAGTGTTCTCCTCCAAGCATGCTGAGCCGTCTACTGACGCTACAGTCGAATTGCCATGGTAACACCACGTGACAGGCAAGATTTAGCTAGTGGGTATGAACAGCCAACAGCCAAACTGGGTATTGGGGAAAAAGCATCTACCTGATGCTGATCACTTCAGCTGATCTGCCCTATATTTGTGTCCTGCAACTGTATGAAAACAAACACACACACACACACACACCAGCTTCAGTTCTCTTGTTCCCCTCGCAGACACTCACACATTCTGCCTGTCTGGGGCATCTTTGGCCTCTCCTAATCACATGCAAGTGCTCTAGTCATTAATCAGAACATGGCTCCAAATTAGAGTGAACTCTAATGCCTCCATTAACCAAATGGCTGTTTACAGCACCAAGACCAGGATAAACAAACACGGCGAGGCCATGGTGACCCTGCTATTGTCTTAATCCGCGTGTCACCAAGCTGCTTCTGGGTTCGGCTCAGCCGGTGACACAGTTCTAGCGCCTGCATATTTGTGATGTAATCTTGTAACCGGCTGCGAAGGCTGAAAATCTGCCGTCTGATTATCCTCATTCTGTCAGCTTAAGAATGACTGAGGAGCTGATGCCGTTTAGCCTATGAAGGCCTTCGCTGACTGATGGCACCGGTAGCAAATAAATACCCCGAATAGCTGCTTGCTACTCGTGAGAGCGGCTGCGCCTGGGATGCGTAGCGAGCAGCCTGAGTCAGCCTGTGTTTGAACTGCAGCTGAAGGCCAATAAAATCCCCCCTTAAGAAAGCCAGACCTGAGCTGTTTAATAACAGCCTGAGTGACTGTAGCAGAGCCGTTCCTAGCGCGTTACTTATGAGGTAAGAGGTTCTCGCATGCCAGGCTTTCCTCCAGCAGAGGAATTACAGCGCTCTGCCACTTACTGGGTTGTACTGCAGGGGAGAGCCAAAAATGGTAGATTATGGTACTTACAAACACAGATATACTATAACATTATAACCACTGATGGATGAAGTGAATGATGGATTGAAGGCAACCTTGACATGGGTCAGAACATCTCCAAAACATCAGGCAGGTCTTGTGGGGTGTTCTCCATATGCGGTAGTCTGTACCTATGGGGCCCCACCTCACGAAAGCCCCACCTAAAACTTATAGGACTTAAAGGATCCGCTGCTAACGCTTTGATGTCTAGGTGCCAGATACGTCAGGACATCTTCAGAAGTCCAAATACCTAATTAAACGCCCAAACTGCTTTGTAATGAGGTACAATACCCGGCAACCAATCAGAAGAGAGTCGACCCATTAGATCAGCTCCTCTGACCATATAGGAGCACTGTGTAGTTCTCTAACTCCAGACTGTATCCATCTGTTTCTCTGCAGGCTCTGTTATCAGCCTCCTCCTTTCACCCTGTTCTTCAAATGGTCAGGACCTCACAGGACTGACCACCACTGAGCAGGTAGGTAGTATTTGGGTGGTGGGTCATTCTCAGCAGAGATGCTTATGGGAAACAGGGCCTTGTCCATTGTTTGCACGTTACAGAGTTCATAAATGACTGGGTCTATTTATCGATCTAACGGTCCATTAATGTCTAAATGTAATCTATACGATGTCCTGTGACAAAGTTTTCGCCCTCCCTCCTCTCCTCCCTGTTTGTTCTCTCAGCCCTACCTCTATTCGCCTAGGGACGTCCAGCCTTTTACCTCAAAGCAGAAGCTGCACAAAATTCCGGATGTTCCCAGAGATCTCTCCCCTCCTACAGTCATATATGAGTCTCGGAGGAGTATATACATATCTCCTCTTCTCACACTACAACCACATGTTGGAAGCATGGCCCGAAATCGCCGAATTTGCTTGTATGCGATGGCGGACGGACCCCCGTCTTGTGTGACTTGCCATGTCGGACTTTGATCATGAGCTTTGATCAAATTTAATTGCCTTGTTCCAAATGGAGCAATGACATGTGAAGTGGAATGAGAAGGGATGGGAGGGTGGTGTGTGTGTCGTGCCTACAGCACATTTCTAAGGAGTCCTCCGAGGCTCATATATTAATGCATAAATATGCTTCTGATTAGGAGAAGCGAGTTCACTCCATAAAGTCACTCCTAAACAATTACTACTGCTCCCCATTAGCAGACTGCAGGCAGCCCGAGCCAGACCGGCTCTATTAAAGCAATTGTACACACACTGGAGGAGCTGTAGTTTAATGCTGAACAGTGTGGCATAATAACACTTCCTGTTACTACACACACACACACACAGAAACTCACAAACACACACTTAGCTTAAACATAAAATAAGGCCTGAGTCTTGGTTTTCCTCAAGGTTTCTTCCTTATGGTCTTAACGAGCTGCCCTGTAGTCTCAAAAACAACGGTTCCTAAATGGTTCTTTAATTGTTATAGAGCTTCTACATTGTGTGGAGGGTCTTTAAACTTTTAAAAGGTTCCTCACACCTGCACGCCCTTTCATCCACCTTTTTAAATGGGAATTATCACAATAAGCACAAAACCTGGACGAAAAAAGCCAGAGATCCAAATAAATACCCACATATCCCTCAGACCCTAGATTTATTATTTATTATTAATTATAATGCAGAAAGTACTCTGGATTGTTTGGAAACCATTTGGTCAAGCATATATTGTGAATTTTAGGACCTATGAAATTGATGCTAATATGACAGTAATGCAGTTGTGAAGGAGTGTAAGCTTACATTAAGCATCCATGGAGTCAAATAAAATGTTAGGATGAGGTGGAATAATGTTCACGTAGTGCTTATTAGGAGAGCCTGAGTAGGCCCACTGCACACCGAGCCTGGTGTCTTTGAACTGTTAGGGCTACGGTTGTGTCCAGCTAACTCTGGTTGTTATGACCTCTCTGCCGCACCCCTCAGCTGTACGTTGCTGCCGCTGTCTAATGAAAACCATCTCCTTTTTTGTCAATTTTTAGTGGGACAGTGATGATATGCTGTGTATGGTGCATCAGGAGGCAATTAATTTGCATAAGCAAAAGGTCTAATGGCGTTTTCACATTTGTCCCGAATACACAAGTCCAAACCCAGGGTCGATTCTGGACTCGTTTGGGGGAGGAGCTTCTTATCACTGGACCTGCAGACAAGATCAAGCCCAGCCCCCCACACTGTTATCAGATCCAGTTATCAGATCCAGTTTCGTGGCCAATTCTTCTACAGCTACCTCCACACCACATCACCAGTCTGAAGGCCTGTTCTCAGACCAAGCTGCCAGTAGAAGTAGATGGCTTCTACACCTCCAGTGGACTGCCCCAGACCCCAGGTCCCCCCCCAGAACCAGACCTCGGTTCTCTGGATCACTCCTGGGCTCTAAAAACAGCTTTCATGCTTCACCAAACGTACCAAACTCACAGAGCAAGTGGACCTGGGTCCGGAAAAAAGGTCCTGAATGAAGACTGCACTCTTCTGGTGTAGATGTTCTGGACCCACATCTGTATAAAACTGCCATATATAGCAATCGAAGTGAATCTGAGAAGAACTTGACGAAGTGAGCTCGCCCTGCAGTCCATCACGTTGTTCATGCATGCTTTTAGTCTTACATCATAACTCAACGTATATCGGTCCCTTAACTCCTCACATCGCGCTCTTCAAATGAGATGGTTTAATCTGATTTCCACTGACCGGGCAGGCGGACACTCTTGGCCATGTCTTGATTAGGCCTGTTTGTTTAGTTTGGGCTCGGGGAGGGGTGGTGTGTGTGAAGCAGAGAGCCCTTGGGCTGAGCATGTGATCCCCATGGGGGAAGAGGCTGGAACAGAGAGACCAGGGAAAATGGACTCAGCTCAGATATTTCCTGTGCTTGTTTTATCAGATGAGAAGAAGTAAAAGTCGAAGGATGTCTAAGGAGGCCGAAAACGTTACGTTACTTTAGCGCGTTCATTTTCAACACGACTGGAACTTGACACCGAGCACCTCTGGGCGATGACACGCCGCAAGGGCCACGTAAGATCAGTCTCAGAAGCAGAGCCATTATGCCGGCTTATAAACGTGAACATAATGGCAGGAGTGTCGGGTTCAGCCGTATATGTTTCACGGAGGATTCATCAAACGGATCCAAGGTCTTTCCTCCCAGGTGAACCGCTGACGCTCTAAAGCCGGAGAGGGCCGAGAGCCATGCCAGCGCGCGGATGACCAGGACCAGGGCGGCCGTATACGTTTATAAAACTTGAGCCTCGGTGATTCGTCCTCTGTGAGCAGGATTTATTTCAGTAGTTGATATAACATGCCTGCGCCCTTGGGCAGTGGAGCAAGGAGAACGCATCTGTCAGCATTATCCATCACCCCAGAGAAATCCTCACACATCAGCAACCCCGGCCTGCTGCAAAGCCTGGCCGTTTAGGAGCTACGGAGCCCGGGTCCAACTCTGGCTTTGCTGTTCCAGAATCCGACTACTTTTCCACTGAAATCTGCCATCGCCACCACGAGGAGCAACAAACGGACCGCAACTTCAAATTATATATAAAATAAAATGAAAAAAGGCCTGCCGTGCAAGCACTGCTTTCGAATGGGAGTCCTTTCGAAAGGAATTTCACATTTCTATATTACTACCAAAACATCTGCAAGGAACGTCTTGCATATTTGCAGGGACCTAAATAAACAGGGGCTACGGTTTCAGACGGCTCTGACCTCACGAGCAAGGAATGTCCCCGTTTTTTTGACGCTTTTTCCCCCTCGACCGTCACAACCAGCGGTTAGGAGTTAAACGGATCTCGAGGTCCTGAAAGCGGCCCGAGAATTCACCGGGTTATGCAACCCGGCCGTGCGGTTCTGGAGCTAGCTCATTCAAATTACATGCTATCAGATTCAAAGCGGAGGAGGGCTGCTTCAGAACTTGGTGTGGTTCTGAGTCGCAGGGCCGCATCTCCCGAGGTTTCTCCCCTCCCGTCAATCATCTGGACCGAAAGTTAATTGAACATTTGGAGACTTCTGTCCAAAGTAAACGTTTTTTCGGTCTTATTTTACAAGAACACAGTTTAAAAATGCTGCCCTGGGCCTGGGAAATGCCGAGGGTAATTCTGCTTGTGCATTTGGGATGGGATCTTCTCACATGCGTACGTCTCGGGCTCCCGTTCGCGGATATTTTGTGGAAGATTACCACGCAGAACTGTTCCAGCCTGAAATTAGGAAAAGTGTTTTGCACATTTAATGAGAACCTATCTAATACGGACTCGCTAATTATGCTGTCATTGAACGGCGCGGTAATTACACGTTTTGAGGTATTTACGGAATCAGAAAGTGGTTGCGGCAACAAGGACACTCGGGACGGATTCCGCACAGTCGGGAATATTTGTTAGGGCAAACCAAACCAGATCAGGCCCAAGAGAACTGCGTCTGGAAACGGCCCAACTGTCAGGCAAACAGCATGGGCTGGTTCTGGGACTGTCAGGCGAACAATCTATCCATCATCATGGTTTAGTCCACCCCTCTGCTCCGCTCCTAGGCCGACCTCAGTGGTGCGGCCCTGTTTTCCAGAATGGGCACAGGGGCCAACACACTCCGGAAACACGGGGCAGTGTTCTCTACATCCTGCTCTGGTCAGGCTCATGCCAAAGTCTTGTTATCACTGTGCAGAATTACCTCCAGATTCCTCTGGGCTCCACTCGCCCTCACGTTACAGCGAGTGACTGCGAGTGAGCAAGCGAGAGCAAGAAAGATAGAGAGAGAGAGAGGGAGAGCGAGCGAGAGAGAGGGTCAAAGAGAAAGAAAATGGTGCTGTTATGCATTCCAGAGGCTATTCCAATCGTCTGTCACCAGGTTCAATCTGTTCCTTATAAGGCGAGGGCATTCCCCTCATATTTTCCAAACACCACACTGTTATCAGATCCAGTTTCGTGGCCAATTACCGGCCAGCTCCACTGCTACAGCTACCTCCACACCACAGCACCAGTCTGAAGGCCTGTTCTGAGACCGGGCAGAAACCAGACACTAGGCCCCACCTCGGCACCTTGTTATCCGCACCCCTTAATGAGCCTTTTTGAAATGTACTGGGGGGGGGGGGGGGGGACGGGACTATACTCTAAGGCCGGGACGACTAAGTAACACATCAATGTGCATAACCTGCATCACAAAGATAGCCACGCCCACAGAAAACAGTGGATTTCTCCGGAAAGAAAGCTGTGGATAAGAAAACTGGCCCACGGAACGGAACAACTGCATAAGAGTAAGTAAGTTCACCACCCGTTCACACATTTGCCAGTGATTACCTGACCTACAGAGATGAAATAAGTCCAAGTTAAAACCATATTAAGTGTTAATTCTACTATTTAACTCATAAGAGCCCTGAAAACAGTTAAATTCATTGAGCAGCTCATTATTGTATTTTTGGAATGTGATAAAGAGGTAACATGACGACCTCTGTAATTATTTTTAAGGTTGAAATCTGACTGTATTCCATCTTTATGTCCTAGAAATGGGGTCAGAACTGGTTCTATAGATTATATAGATTAATGGGCGATATGGTAAAAAATTTTTTTTACATGTAATCGATACATGTAATCAGACTAAACACATAAGTAATGAAAACCTGTAGCTGATCAGTGTTTATTAAGCACTAACAGTCTCCTCCATATGCTCCATATGATAAAATATCATCATATTGCCCAGCTCTAGTTGGTAGTAGGGCTGGGCGATATGGTAAAAATGCTACATCACGATATTTAAAGACCTTTTCAAGATACATGATATTCATCACGATACATGTAATCAGACTAAACACATTAGTAGCGACAGATTCTTATAAACTACTATTCAGATCCTCTCCTGTACTGAACACAGTGATTTATACTCAACATCTGCTGCTCTTCATCTAATTAACCCTTCAGTCTAATTACACGGTTAGTAATGAAACCTGCAGCTGATCAGTGTTTATTACACTAACAGTCTCCTCCATATGCTTAGAAAAGCTTATTGTCTATCATGATACCAGAACGTATCACGATACGATAAAATATCGTCATATTGCCCAGCTGTAGTTAGCTCCACTATTACTTCTGCCAAACTGGTGCACTAGCCCCCTTCTTCTGAACAAGCCCGTCTAGATCTCATGTACTGAGTTTCTCTGTTCCGCCCGCTTGTATCCCGGCAACCAGACTGAAATCCAACATTATAGTCTTTCCAAGTGGAGTTCAAAGCATGCATGTGTGCAGTTAGCCTAGATAACCTATAATTAAGCAAAGTCTTTTCTACTGTATACGTTTTCCAGCCAATCGTTCATTAAAACGACTGCTCAAAGAGAAGGGTTCAGCATAAGAGAAGCGATACAACACTGTGATGTGAAAGAGCATGAAAGAATGATTTGCATTATAATTTGCATAATATCAGCAGTTGTTTTAATGATCACAAGACTGGCCCAAGGGACTTGAACCAAGATAGAGTACACGGTTATAATAGTCCCTTATGGTTTGGACAAAAGCCAACCTCTGAGGTATTCCTCTGCAATGTCTACATTCATATTGGAATGATAAAGGTGCCATAGAAGAACCATGTTTGGACCCATGAAGAAGCCTGAAGAACTTTCCCATTGACATTTTTTAAGGGTCTTCACACAGATACACCATACGTCCAAATGTTTGTGGACACCCCTTCTCATCTACTTTAAATTGCACCCGTTGCTGAGACATATGTGCAAATACACAGAGACAGCTTGTCTAGTTCCTGTAGAGAAGAAGTACTGCCAATAGAATAGGACTCTCTGGAGCAGATAAACCTGATGAACCTATCGGCACCATGCTGCCTAATGCCAGGCGTGGGCTTATAGAGGGGGATAAAGCCCCCTCCTAGCATTGAGCTGTGGAGCAGTGGAAGAACTGTGTTCTTTGGAATGATGGTTGTTGGTGCTCCATCCAGTACTTTTGGGTATGTGATGGGGTGGGGTGGGGTGGGGTGTGGATCATCCGACACCCTGACCTCACTAACGCTCTTGTCGCTGAATGCATTCAAATCCTCACAGCAAACGCACCTCCAAAATCTAGCAGAAAGCCTTCTTCCCTGAACAATACCCTTGATGTCAACAATGATAGAGTAACGATTGAGCAGGTGTCCCAATACTTTTGTCAAAATTATTGGTCTTTATGGAACCAAATATGGTTCTTCTATTTTTTAAGAGTGTAGCAAAGCAACACCCCCCACCCCACCCCAAAACTCCAACCCCTGCCCTTCCAAAATCCCACAACAGAAACCGATGAAACAATGCAAGAATGTTGGGGACTGGCAGGAGCACGCCTATTTTGGGAAGGGAAGAAGGAGGGGAGACAGGCAGCCGAAGAAAGCACACAGACCAAGCTTCTGAGGGTCTGCAGTGTTCCTCAGTGGTCCAGCATCCACGATGAGGGGGATGAGAGTATAGACTACTGAGCTGGACAGACAGGCCGGCCATGGATGAACACCAAGGTTTGCAGTTCATAGGCAAGTGTTCACACAGGAAAGTGAGGCTCTCTGAGGAGCTCCAACTTCATAAGTAGGGTCTAACCCCCCCAGAGACCCACCACCCAGCCAACCTGCATTACACACCAGCCCATAAACCTCACTTTAACATTCACACCCTCATTAACAGCCAGCGACACAAGCAGGAAAACTTCAGCAGCCAGGCGATGTCTGCATGCCGGTGAACTGTGAAGCTTTCCAAACACACACACACACACACACACACACACACACACACTTGCACACCCACATACACACAGGCTGGAAACTTACCTGCACTCAGTGTGGAAGTGTGGACGGGCTGGAAATCGCCAGAGTTTCCGACTGGACTCTGCTCAGACTGACCCTTCTCTGGAAGTGAGTCTTCTGTATTCAGGCAGCCTCCAGCACAAGCTCCTCCCCCCTCTAACCGCTCCTGTGTTTACAGCCCGGCGCAGCCCGGTGCAGCCCCCCTCAGCCCCCCGCAGCCCCGCTCCCACACCAGCCCTCAGCACTGCGAGCGCGCTCCTGACAGATACAGGACAAATCACGCCTTCCAGGTTCTTACATTAGGATTACAACACTGTACCTTCTAGAGGAGCTTTGAGTTTTTATATTTAATTTTCTAAATGTAGAGATATTAAAATATAATTTTGATATTTGTCATTTTAAGCTTATTATTATAAGTCACTATTTTTAGAAAATAAATCAAAATCCACAGACAATTCGTAACAAAAGTGAATATCAAGGACAAATGTTGAGAAAATTTAAATAATTGTATTATTATGATCAAATAAAGTCTAATCAAAGTCAAAATCTAAAGACAATCCGTAACATTTGAAACATTAGATTAAAACTGACCGAAATAAACAGTTAATTATGATATCATGCGCTCATATTTAAAGAAATTAACTCAAAATCTAGAGAAAGTCTCTGTTTTCTAAATAATAAGTCAGAATATAGAAAATAATGTAATTTTTGTGGAAAAAAGTCTAAATATTGGGGAAAATTAGGTCATTACTTTTAGAGATGAGTTAAATTTTACAGAAAATAATTATTCATTATTATGGTGTAATGCATTGAAACTTCATCATTTTGAGATCAGCCAAAACACCACTTAGGTCAAAATATACAGTCAAATATAATCTCAAAACTCTTGACTTATTATCTCAAGATTTTAGTTATGAGATTTTGAGAAAATAAGCCATTATCTGCAGGTAATCAGGGTTTATAAAGTTAAACTATATAAGTTAAACTATGTAAGCCATTTTTGTTAGAAAATGAACTTTTACTTATATAAAATTCTTTGTGATAATAATTTGTTAGTGAGTTAAAATTTAGCTTGACTTATTTTCTTCACATTTTGAGTTAGTAAGTTGAAGGTGTAATATGTCAGGCCATCGTTATCGTGCACTCACCCGGAGCAATCCCGAGCCGCCGCCCACAGGCCCGTATAAGGACTTAATGTTTTTTTGCGTTATTTCATGTTCAGTTGGGTTTGTTTGTGTTGTTCATAAGTTGCACCTGGGACTGGGAGCATTTAAGGAGCTCCAGGACGGCCAATTGGGGCCATGAATTGAATCTTATGGAATCCTTGGATTTCCAGGGATCTCCTTGACTCCCCACGTGCTGGTGGCATGTTCGTGTTGGGAAGTGATCCGTTCTTAGGCAAGCGATACCACAGTCTGGTGTTATGTACGCTTCCCGCTCATATTCATAGATGACCCCGGTTCTAGCTCTTACGCTGCTTACTCAGGTTTGGCTTGCCCATTTTCTAGTCATGAAGGCTGGCTCTCCAGCTACCTCCGTATGTTCTAGTGTTCTGTCATAGTCAGGAGAATTCGTAGTGTAATTCTAGAGGCAAGCGAGGTACGCTCGCTTCCTGTTCATGTTCCTAGGCTTTGCCATCAGCAGTCGGAGTCTGAGAGAGCACAATTGGCCGGGCTCTCTCCGGGTGGGTAGATGGCGCTCTCTCTCTCTCTCCCTTCATCACTCTTAAAGCGATGTTGGCCGGCACATAGTTTGTTTATTGTCCAGTATAAATAGAGGCAGTGTCTGACTTTACATGTATCCTAGTGTCGGGAAGCATTGCTAGTGCTGGGGGGTGCTATGAACGGGTGGGAAAAAGGGAAAAATATTTGAACTGGAGTCCTGATGTTGAGAACATTTTGAAAACAGGTGGAGGAATGGGGTGGGCTCACCGCTTTCTTCCCAACAGGGTGGGATTTTTTTTAGTAATTAAAGGGCCAATCTGTCAAGCTGGCACAGAAGAGAGAGAAAAAGTTCAAATACCAACACATTAAAAGCTCTGGGGAGCTGAGGAAGCGGCCAGGCTGACTTGCTGAATGCCCTTTTTTGGTTATCCTTCTCGAGGCCTCAGCAAGAAAAAGCCACTGTCAGTAGTGATCATAGAAAATGTTAGTCTTGGAGAAAAAGGGGTGTCGGTCTGTTTAAGCACTTTAAACACAGGCCTAATATCTTCTGGGAAGCCAATGCAACCCTACACCTTTTTGATTCATGATGGATTTAGAAATCGCACAAGGTGCCCAAAAATACCCACCAATCTGATGACACTAGAAGCCAGTACCAAACGCTCGGCACCGTAACAGTACTCCAGAGTCAGACACTGTTGATGCTCGACCTGAGCCAGGCTTTTGAAAGCAGCCCATTAGATGTAATCACCAGTTGATTTAGAAAAAGAGCTCTCTCTCTGAGGCCAAAGCGCTTATGTAATTATAAACCAGAAGGACTCACTCATTTCATGCCTTTCCTAATTCTGACCTTCTGCTGGTTTGACTTGTCAGCGTGTTTCGTGCTGACATCAGGCCTCGGCATCCTGAAAAACCTTAAATAAGGATCGTGTAGGCAGCTTCCTGAACAAACACTATTATTTAAAGGGCCAGTGTCATGGAAAGCTGAAATTCCCTCACTTGTATGTCAACAATGTTTAAGATTTACCAGCATAGCCTCTACAATCCCACAAAAATCTCCGGGTCACACTTTCCGGGCCACACTCTCTGGACCACACCGTCCATATATGGAAACTAAGCTTTAAAAACAAACGCCCAGATCTCACAAAATTCAGCGTGTTTACAGGCTATACATGCCTACAGCATGTTAGCCCCACCCATTCACACTGGGGTTATATGACATGTTTGCGCCTGGACTTAACAAGTTCTGAATAAGGCACAGTACAGGGCAGCCAATCAGAACCGATGCTATTTCCATACCGTCACTGTCACTTAAAAACATACTGTCTATTTTTGGAGGAAATGGACCAGTAGTAATATAAATTTGGCATTTTGGACAAATGGAAAAAAGTTTTGGGACACCTGTTCATTCACTGTTTCTTCCGAAATCATGTCGCAGTAAATGTCTCTATTTGCTGCTTCGCCATCAGCAGCCGGAGCCAGAGAGAGCACAATAGGCCATGCTCTGTCTGGGTGGGTGGATGGTGCCCTGCCCCCTCATCACTCCCACAATGATGTTGGCCGGCACAGGCGTCTGTTGGCTGATGTGTCAGAGCTGCTAGCTCCTAGCATGATGGCTGCCTTGTGCATTGGTGGCATTTAGAAAAAGAGACTTCAGTAACTCTCTCTCTCTACTGTCCAGGAATAGGCTTTCTACTAGATATTAGAGCATTGCTGTGAGGATTTGATTGCATTCAGCAACCTCATTCCCAACTCCCCAGGACATCCTAAAAGTATTGTATGGAGCATCATCCATCCATCATTCCAGAGAACACAGTTCTTCCACTGCTCCACAGCTCAATAATGCTGGGGGGCTTGATACCCCTCTAGCCCACGTCTGGCATTATTAGGCAGCATGGTGCTGATAATGGGTTCATGTTGATCCGCTCCAGAGAGTCCTATTCTATTGGCAGTACTTCTCTACAGAGACTAGACAAGCTGTTTGTGAATGGGTGCACATTAAAATAGCTGAATGCCTTTCTTAGAGAGGGGTGTCCATAAACTTTTGATCCCATAACATACCATAGTACATGGGGGGTTTGGGGTTGTAATCACTTTTATGGTCATGATCGCATGATCGCAAGTGTTCATCATAAGGACTTGTGTCTGTATATATGTGTGTGTGTGTGTGTGTGTGTGTCTGTGTGTGTGCTTTGGCAACATTAAAAAGAATGGAGAAACACCCAATATTCAAACTTCTGCAAATAAATCAAGCCACTGAAGGGAAATGATCATTTATTTGTTTTGCACAAACGCCTTTGAGGAAATGGGAGCCGTGCGACAGTTTACCAGAGTAAAGATTACATGGATTTTTTCCCACACTTTGGAAACAAAGCTAAGAGATCTATGTATCCAGAAATTTGGTAACAAACGAGAGGCTGCCAATCATTTTATAGCCTCTTGATCTGAGAGCTTTCGCCTGGTCTATATTTACCGCAATGACTTCACTTGTTTACCTCAGCAGTAAGCTGGCGTTTATAGCAGCTCTAGCTAGGTATGACCTCATGCGTGTTCGGTGATCAATATGGGGTTTCTGGACATATTAGGCAATTGGCAACGTATCATAAGAAGGCATTCTTCATGCTCAGCTCTGTAACAGGAGTACCTCTGTCCGTGTATGTGTGTATGTATGAGCTTGTTTTAAACCATCTGAACTGCGAAGTTCAACATCACAGGGAAAAGCAGAGCGAAGGCTGAGGTGTGCCAATATCTCTATTTTGCCCAAAGCACAAGGCCTTATTTTATTTCTTGCCAGTCGAGTTTTCACATGATAGTCAATCACGAATGGCTTTGTGATGGTAGGTAATTTCAAACAATGCCTTGTTGTACGCATAACACACACGAGCCGTAAACTGATCCCGCTTACTTTGTTGGGACAGTTCAAGAGAAAAGTGAAGACAAGCACCTGCAACCGCCCCCTGCTTTTCACAACCTGTCAATTGGGAACTCCATTGTTGTAGGAACTTGCTCATGTGGGGCTCATATGAGTGGGATGTGGGCAAGGTGGGTTCCTGGTGGGCATGAAGTGGGTCTGAGTCGGTTTGTCCATACAAATGGGTCACATCATTACAGCCCACCTTAATCTCACATGGGTCCCATTTAAGGCCTATGGGCCAGGCTTGACCCCTCCTGGTCCCATCACTGACCCTGGTGAGGTCATCCATATTTGGGGCTAGGTTGTAACCAGAGGCTAAACCTTTTTGGCTACCAGTTAAGATGCCAATACAGGCATTTGCATTTAATCCAATGTAGTATTATTACTATTCGCAATCCGAGGTATAGGCAGGGGTGTAGGCACTGAGTTTGGTGGGATAGGGGTGTATATTCATCTTAATATTCAAACGGTCCACCAGTGGCCTAATACGCCCTGATTTATTACCTCTAACAGAGTAAAACACCTTAGAAAACCTTATAAGGAATGACAGTAGCATTTGATGGTGATTAATATGGTATAACCCTTACCCTATCTGGTATCCAATTGCCTACAGAGCCAGAACTGCTCCTGCTTCTGGTTATTATAGGTAAAGCTGATCTGCTCATTGGCCCTTTCTCGACTGGTCAGGTGATGATCACACTAAAGCAGACAGACAGTAGCACAGTTAGCACCAAACATCAAAGGGGGCCTCCTTTCTCCTTGCTTTGTTTTGGGGGTCAAACAAGCAGCTGTAAGCCTAGAGCGGTCAAGCAGCCCAGCTGCCTGGACATGGTCCACTCAACACTGACCTTAAAGTTGTAGACAAAGAGGAGATTAGAGCATCAAGACCCAATTTCAAAGACCTGTCATCTTCTAGCTTAACACCAGCAGAGGTGGGTCATTTCTGAACATATGGGGGCCCAACATAAAGTTCTGCTTGCGGAGGGGGGAAGTGAATACTTCATTTTGTTCATTTTAACTACAAAGAAGTTTATTAATAATAATATATGCCCAGAGAGTCGTGAGGAAACCAAAATGGTGCTAACTATAAACATAGAAGGCAACTGTTTAGTCCTCTGCTTTTCATAACCTATCAATTAGGAACTCCGTAGTTGTAGGAACTTCATTTAATCAAGACCCACCTAAGCCAGCATGCTCATGTGGGGCTCACATGGGCTTGGTGGGTTCCAGGAGGCTATGGGCTTTGAGTGGGATTGTCCATACTTTGTTGGGTCTACTGAAATGGGCCCCATCGTTACAGCACACCTTAATCTCATCTAAGCCCTGCGGGCAGTGTACAACCCAGATGGGGCCCATGCCGAACCCCTCCTGGTTCCATCACTGTCCCTGGTGGGCATTCATATGTGGGTCCAACATGGAACCCAAGGACAAAACTTTCTGGTTCCCAGTTGGGCTACCCATACAGGCATTTCCATCCAATAACAAATGAATAAGCAGGTGTCCCAACACTTATGTTCATATAGTGCATATATATATATATATATATATATATATATATATATATATATACATATATATACACTATATGAACATTGTATATATATACACTATATGAACATTTCAATATATATATATATATATATATATATATATATATATATATATATTAAAATCAATGCTTAATGAGAAATCTTCATTTGGTCTAACACAACTGACACAAATGAGCATTACTTGTGTGGAGTCCCACTGGGTTCAGTATTAGGCCCTATAAAAGTGATGTTAATTATGACATTAATGTAGTTTTTGTGTGGGCTTACATTCATATAAACAGATGGAGAGACATGCACAAGGCCTTTTGTAGTTTGGGGGCCTTGTGGTTTAAGCGGCTGATTAAACCACTTGCAGTAAGAAACAACCAATCATAATGCAGAAACTATAGTAAATGATTTAGTAACTGTTTGGTATAGCATAAGTTTGATGTAGCATTACTTGTGTGGAGTCCCACTGGGTTCAGTATTAGGGCCTATAAAAGTGATGTTAATTATGACATTAATGTAGTTTTTGTGTGGGCTTACATTCATATAAACAGATGGAGAGACATGCACAAGGCCTTTTGTAGTTTGGGGGCCTTGTGGTTTAAGCGGCTGATTAAACCACTTGCAGTAAGAAACAACCAATGTTACAAATGCTGAAATAAAGTGGGGGGGAAATTTTAACAGAAATCCAATAAACATAAATGTTCAGATGGCCTCTTTCCACCCATAGAACCCAAGAGTTACCACTTTCATTTTACCATGCTGTTCAATAGGGTGATCTGAAAACGTCCACAGGTGCTTCTGGCCATCCTTTCACTGTGGCAAGACGACTCAACGCTGTAGGTCTGGAAGGATGTGGGGCTGAGAAGAAGCTCTTACAGATAAAAAAAGCAGACCACCTCAGAACATGGACAGACCACCTCAGACTCCAGACCTCAACATAATTAAATGTGTTGGGATTACTTGGTAGATCAAGTAGTTAGACAAGTAGTTAGACAAGGCTCCTGAACGTTTGAATAAGGAGGTGTCCTAACACTTATGTCCATATAGTATATATATATATAAATATATATTATCAAATAACTCATTTTTTGTAATTATATATTAAAATCAGTGCTTAATGAAAAATCATCATTTGATCTGACACAACTGACAACAAATGATTAATCATTTGTTTCAGTTGTGTCAGTGGACATAAGTGTTGGGACACCTGCTTATTCATTTGTTATTGGATGGAAATGCCTGTATGAGTAGCCCAACTGGGAACCAGAAAGTTTTGTCCTTGGGTTCGCTGTTGGCCCCACATATGAATGCCCACCAGGGACAGTGATGGAACCGGGAGGGTATTCTGCTGAGTCAGCGAAATCACAGTGGATGATTGCAGAAGCTCAGTAGGTTTTTCAATTATGTCCGATTATGCTTTTATGTGTTTAGGATGCTAAGGGGGGAGGGGCGTAAAATTCAGCTGCAGCGGAGCATGCTTTCAGTTAGCACTCACTTCATCCATTGCTGTTTACTAGAAGGCCTCAAGGCCCTCCTGATGTGTTAAAAGACGGAGGTCAACTGCGTCAGGTCAGGACACTGCCGGACCTTTCCCATTGTCCTTCGCAGATGCAGATTATAAGCAACTGATCATTATAAATCATTTTCCAAAATGGCAGGAGGAAATTAGCCATGGTGCGACTGGTAGGGGAAAGCGTTGAGGAAAGTTCAGGCCCTTAGTCATCTCTCATGGAGCTTCAAAACCCAAGTTTCCACATGAGAGTGTTGTGTTTCAGCACAGTAAGATTTATTCCAGCCTCTAAGGCAGGCCATGCAGAAATGAAATAACCACATGGCACTGCGCTCCTTTTACTGCCAGCTCCCATTCTGGCCTCTGTGTTACAATGGAGCGCATGCAGGAAGTCAGTTGATATGAGCATCTGGTCCATTTGCTTTATCACATAGTCAGACCATGACACGCGTTCGAACATTAGCACCGTGGCACGTTCGTAAGGGCTGAGCATCACACAGTGTTCGCACAGGGCTGAGCGTATTCCCTCAGCAGACTATGTGAGATTACAGCCTCTTTGTTAATGGTATTGTCTGCAGAATGGCTGTGATCTGGGCTCTAACCCAGACATGTACATGCTCATTTTTGAGTGATCGGGAAAAATGCAGAACATTGAACAGAAGAAGCCTCAAGTCCACCTTAACCTTCATCAATACAGCTCCCATTCTTTTCAGGAGACTCGCCTTCAGTGATCAGAAAGGTCTTTCCACAACCTCTAAAGTTCAGTCTTCAAAGGTTCAGGAGCATTGTCTGCTTCCCACCATCTACCAAGGGAACACATTCAATGATGTCGAGGTCTGGAGTCTGAGGTGGTCTGTCCATGTTCTGAGGACTTGTGTGGGACTGCAAACAAGTAATGCTATACCAAACAGTTACTAAATCATTTACTATAGTTTCTGCATTATGATTAATAACTGAATAATAAAGCCAGGGTCCAAGGGGTTAACCCCTTGAAGACTGAACTTATAGTATTAAATTATAGTAAATGATTTAGTAACTGTTTGATGTAGCATTACTTGTGTGGAGTCCCACTGGGTTCAGTATTAGGGCCTATAAAAGTGATGTTAATTATGACATTAATGTAGTTATTGAAGTGTGGGCTTACATTCATATAAACAGATGGAGAGACATGCACAAGGCCTTTTGTAGTTTGGGGGCCTTGTGGTTTAAGCGTCTAATTGCAGTAAGAAACAACCAATGTTACAAAAACAACATAATCGGAACACCTCCTGAGCTTCTGTGATTTCGCTGACTCGGCAGAATACGGAAAATGCCAGCTCAAAGCTCGGCAGCAGGACCCGTAGAGGTAAACACATGTCACGGATTTATCACACAGGGGTAGTTCCCACTAACCGCTCAGCAGCCTGCTTATGTTTTGAGATGATCCCCCTTTGTTTCATGAGCCCCCTCAGTCTAAACTGCTCCGACATGCAGAACAGTTCAGCAAGAGACAATAAACCTTTGGAGGCAATTTCTCAGCAAAGGTCACGCAAAACAATGTGTGGGATGTTTAACGTTACCACAGAGACTGCATCTGTGTCCAATCAAAACTCAACCATCTGCTCATCATAAAAATGCAAAAGCTGGATTAATAGGACAGTCTTAAAAAAAAAAGAGGCCACATGAAGATGCGGCATATGTAAGAGGCCAAATACCATGATAATGAGGACTTGCTGGGAAACCGGTTATGCTGTCCAGCATGGGCCGATTTTAGGTTAAATGTAGGTATATGGTTCAATACATCCACCGCTACATATCCATTACATATCCACTACATCCACTCTCAGGCAGACCCCCATCTATGCACATGATGTGATGACGATGCCTGTCCATGTGTTTGCAGGCCATCTGCATGGGCCAAGGATACCACGCCACTCCAACTCCCTTCCTTTACCCACCTTCTGTTTCCTCCAGCGGACACCACCTCACTGAGTCACTGCCAGAGGAAGGTAGAAGCAGGGCCGGCCCCAGCCTTTATGGGACTCTAAGCAGATTTTCACCTCAGCACCAGATGCTTCATCATTTCATAGGGAGAGAGAGAATGTGCAATACGCTGAAGCACCGGGGCCTTTATCGACCACCCAAGCGGCTCATATCTGCATTTGTCCAACTGTGGCAGCAGCCGACAGCAGGAAGTGATTAACCTTAGTTAAATTAACCTAACTAAAAAATTTTTTACTTAATTAATTAATACTGTTTCGCCTTATTATTCAATGTTATTTTAAAAATATGTATTTTTTTATTATCCTGGTGCTCTTGGTGGCCCCTGGTGGCAATGGGGCCCCCTAAGTGGCAGCGTATTCGAATATGCCTTAGCCCGGTTCTGAGTAGCAGAGTGGTTCTCTGTATTTGGGGGCTCTTTTTCCCATCTTAACTTAATAATAAAATAATAATATTTGCCATAATTGTGATTTATTATTTCAAAGCACAGTAAAGACTTAATAATGGCCATATCCTCTAGAGGTCTCTTTTGATGTTTTATGGCCATATTGACTAAAAACAGTACCAATTAAGACTTCAGGAAGTTTAGTTTGTATTTTACTTTCATTTCTACACTGTTACTAAAGATACTGGTGGTAAAACTGAAAACCTGTCACGACCATCACCAGGTGTCATTACCATCGCAACATGTGTTGGTAATGGCGCGTTGCAAATGACAAAAGTCACGTTCAGGAAAAAGACCATGGGCCTTGAGTTTTCTATCCAAACAGTACTCCACATCAAGTATAAGATATACATTTCTTTTTAAAATTAAAACAGTGCCATAATCCTTACAGAAATCATAAGCTGTTGCGGTAATGACAGTAATTGTGTAAGAGAATGCGAAAGTTGGATAAATATGAATGTAAGTAAAACATTATGTGTCTATGTTATTATTTTTAATCAATTGGTCACTTAAAAAAAAAGAAATAATAATATATATATATATATATATATATATATATATATATATATATATATTGGAACAGATAAGTTTGAAAGTCTGGATTGGAAACAAGGCCAAAGTTACAAAGTAGATTTTAAAAAAAAACTTTATAAGGAAAATGGAGATGCTAATGATTTTTTGGGTGGTGCAATAAGTAATTTAATAAATACCTAAAGGTATTCGTTTTGTAATGAAATATTTGTAAGATAAATTTAAAACCAGGGGGCCAAACAAGTTCCCCCAGCTGAAGAATCTCTCATTAACTACATACATTTACTAGCCTACTCAATATTACGAGAACGAGTCACGAGACTCATATTTCAATTTTTTTACTGCTGAAAACAAAATAGTAAAAAAATGCAAAATTAAGTCAGTTATAATTTAAATTCAGTGGAAAATTATACATTTAGAAAAAACAAATGGATTAAATGTTCTGCAAAGAAACATCATTATTTTACTGGTTGTTCCTGAATTATGAGGATCAAACACCTTCAGTAAAGACAGTGAGTGCTTTGCATAGAAATATCTTATAGATTTGTCCCAGTAAT
The DNA here is from genome assembly GCF_030463535.1 of Salminus brasiliensis. Taxonomy (NCBI): domain Eukaryota; kingdom Metazoa; phylum Chordata; class Actinopteri; order Characiformes; family Bryconidae; genus Salminus; species Salminus brasiliensis. The sequence goes on along the minus strand of NC_132879.1, from coordinate 54,434,403 downwards.
TTTCTAAAAGTTTGATAAATTCATATCCAGTATTGCAAAGTTTGAATATAATAATAGACATAAATATACATCTAATACGATTAAAAAAAAACAAAAAACAATTTTAATATGGAAATAATCTATAATTAGCTGCATTTTTAATTATAGATAATTATTGCAATTTTACATAAATTCGAATGTAATTCAATAAGGCAGAAAAATACTGTATACATAATAGCATTTTGTCTATAAAAATAATAAGAAATAAATGTTATCTGTCATTATTGGCATAATAATAAAACTAACAGTTGAGTTGTTCATTTATAATAGTTTGTATACAATTAAAAAGTATATATATATATATATGAATAGATATATTTTTAAAAACATTCAAACTATTTTAAAATATATATTTAATATATATTGTTCTTCTTCTGACCACTTCTGACCACAACCCTGGACATTAGAAAAGGTTACTACAACAACAGCAGGATCAGCTCTTTTTTTAATCCTCTTAATTTTTGGAAGAAACAATGAAGGAGCAGGTGTCCCAATACTTTTGTCCATGTGGTGTAGCTTCCATAAATGGGCATTCTGAAACTGTAACAATGCTGTTTGTTTATATGGGGCTTTTAATAAAGGTTTAGGGCAGAGCATGTTCTGCATAGTGTACAACCATTTCTTATACAATTTAAAATCTATATTTGAACTATTTTTAATTTACATATTTATTATTTACTATGAATTTAGATTTTTAGGAATAAAAAAGTTGCACAGAGTCTGCTTTGCTCTGCTGGTCCAGAATCTGACTGGTTTACTGATGATTATTACCAAAAAGATAAAAAGATCCCAGAAATAGAAGAATTGAGTCTTTCAAGCGTCTGCGCTGATACACGCTGGCTCTGCTCCTCACATTGTCTTCCTGCGTGGAAACTTTAACCACTTACTTCTACTTCAGCCATTATTTCATTGAAGTAACAGCAAATTTACAACCCTTAGCCTTAATTCTCCCTGCATTTTATGCTTCCCCTGAACTCCTTATAACATTTGTTTGGATTCACGAATCAAAACAGCTGTGATTCATTTCTGCACGACCATTTTCCAGCCCCTCTTTATCCCGCAGAATTAAACAGGCCGTGTTTGGTACTGCGTCTTTAGGGCCGACATATGTAAACGACCCCAGGCCTGACTGACTGCTTGTGTTGAGCCTTAATTCAAGACTGAAGACTAAAACCCTCCTCATAGCTTCAGTGTGAAAAGGCAGGGCTAATCTGATGTAGACTTAAGAGGCAAATATATACATAGAGATCAGCCATAACATTAAAACCACCTGCCTTATACTGTGTGGGCCCCCCTAATGCCGCCAAAACAGCTCTGACCCATTGAGGCCACAAGACATCAAAGCCATCATTAGCTTTTTTTCTGTGCTTCAGGCCTTTGGCACCTACTCGTATCAGTGACCACTGTTGGTAGGTTCAGACCACTGCATACTAGGAACACCCCACAAGACCTGCCGGATGTTTTGGAGAGGTTCTGATCACCAAAACAACTGTTTTTCAGCTTATACTATCTGTCCGAATGTTTGTGGACACCCCTGCACTTATTGTTGACACAGATGTGCAAATGCACCCAACACACAGCTTGTCTAGGACCTGTAAAGAAAGTACTGCCAATACAATAGAACCCTCTGGAGCAGATTAACAACATGGACCTATTGGCACCATGCTGCATAATGCCAGGTGTGGGCTAGAGGGGTATAAAGCCCCCCAGCATTGAGTTGTGGAGCAGTGGGACTAACTGTGTTCTCTGGAAGGATGGTTGGTGGTGCTCCATCCAGTCCGTCCAGGAGTTGAGGGGTGAGGTTGGGTGGTGATCATCCAACATCTTATTGCTGAATTCTACAATCAAATCCTTACAGCAATGTTTGCTCCAAATTCTAGTAGAAAGCTTTCTTCCCTGGACAGTAGAGACAGTTACTCCAACAAAAGCAGGATCAGCTCTTTTTAATATTTTTTAATTTTGGAAGAAACAATGAAGGAGCAGGTGTCCCAATACTTTGGTCCATGTGGTGTAGCTTCCATAAATGGGCATTCTGAAAATGTAACAATGCTGTTTGTTTATATGGGGCTTTTAATAAAGGGTTAGGCCAGGGCATGTTCTGGATAGTGTACAAGTCCCACCTCCACCAGGACCACAGGGCAGGGCAAGCCTGTAAGCAAAGCTGTGTCGCCTCCTTCTGGTGAAGACTGCAAATTACAACAACTCAGATTCAATGAGATCATCATCTGCAGTAAAAACCCCAAAAGCTCATCCTAAATTAAGCTGTTGTTCACAGGATCTCTCAAATTTACCTCTCGACCATGATGCTGGAGAAAGAGATTGTTCACGCAGTCAGGGCCAATAGGCTAATCGTCTTATTATTATTATAACTTATTATTATTGTGTGTTCTGTGATACGCCCATCAGAACAGGTTACGCTGACCATGACAGAACTTTCAATGAATGCCCAAGAATAAAGTTCTTTAAAGGGAGTGTTTATTTATTTGTATGCAGTGTGTGCTTCCTGGCACTCGAGAAGCTGCAGAACCAAATTAAATGGGTGAAGAGCTCCAAATTATGCAAATATGCAGATTAACTGAAATGTGTTATGGGGATTTAAGCAGCCGAGGTGAACTGCAGCACAAAAATGATAATGTATAATATGTCATAATCATCTTCCTTCAGACTTGTTTTGCCTGAGACTGTTAAATCGGTAGCTTTGTGAATGGGAGTGATGCATGGAAAGAGGACAGAAATGCTCCTTACTGTACTAAGGGGAATTCTGTAGCATGGGGAAAAGATGCAGGAAGGTCCTGACTCTGACCCTCCTGCTTGGGTCAGTTGTTGAGGAGCCCATCCAGAAAGGACATGCATTAATCAAAGCTTGAGATCAGGCCCTCAGGTGCAGTTTAGAGTTGAAGGCCTTACTGGAGGGCACAGCTGCAGTAGCCATCAGCTGGACTTGAACTCATGACCTACCAGGCCTGGACTATGAGGGCTGGTCTCACTGTTGCCCTCGCTAATCAGTGGAGAGGACAGATGTGATGTGTAATGCAGGCTGTATAGTCTGAAATGACTCTGCTTCTAATAATCATCAGAATCAGAATAAATCAATAATCAATAATCATAAATCAATAAGAAATTCATTAATTGACTGATTGATTAAAACAGTCAGCCTCTGCACTGTAATGTTTTTTTTTTCATTTGTGTAATAGGTCCTCTCATCTAAATAGTATGTGTGCACTAAATGGACAAAAGTATTGGGACACCTGCCCCTTCATTGAACTTGATTTTGTTGAAGCCTCCCTGTCACCGGTTCACTGGTTGTCCTTTCTTGGACCACTTTTGGTAGATACTGCATCTTAGATTCTGAAGATTTCTCCTGCTTTTAGCACCTTTACCATCGACAAGAGCTGACTGCTCACTTGCTGCCTAATACACTGTATAGATCCAGATGAAGCCACTGTAGATGAAGATAATCAATGGTTTACACCTCACCTGGTACTAATGTTATGGCTGATCCAAACATGCCGTGATACTGCCCAGATTAGCTTTTTAGCCCAGTACTGAAACTAATTAAAGGACGTATGTTCAGATAAACACTGCAGAATTCACTGAAGAGTGATTCCACTGTCGAAGAACAGCTTGGGAATCCTTATTATATTACATTATATATTATATATATATTATATGTTATATAAATCAATCATAAATCAATAAGCAATTAATAAATGAAGTGAGTGATTGATTTAAAAGTCGGCCTCTGCACTGTAGTGTACTTTTACATGTCGAAGTATGTTTCATTTTTAGAACAGGTCATCTAATCTAAATGGTATATGTACGCTATGTGGACAAAAGTATTGGGACATTACTCATTCATCATTTCTTCCAAAATCAAGGGTATTAAAAAGAGCTCATCCTGCTTAGGTGCCCATGATCCTTGTCCTTTCTTGGACCACTTTTGGTAGATACTGATCACTGCATTTAAAAAAAAGGCCCCCAAGACCTGAAACTTTGGAGATGTTCTGATGACCCGGTCGTGTAGAACGCCACAGTTTGGTTCTTATGCTCGCCCATTTCTCTAGCTTTTTAGCCCAGTACTGGAACTAATTAAAGCACGTATGTTCAGATAAACACTGCAGAATTCACTGAAGAGTGAGTCCACCATCGAAGAAACCATCTGTGGAGACTGAACTGAGGTCGACTCGTCCCCACAAGTGGAAATCGGAGCTACGGTTATGAATTAGAGATGTTCTCTAGTGCCATTTCGTAATTTTCTTGCATAAGAGAGTAATCCTGCTTTGAACATCTTATTTGAAGCTTATTTGGAGGGATGATGGTACTTTGGAAGAAATATAGCTAAATATAAAGGCTACGGAGTCAAGGGGACCTCAGTTCCACATCAGATGGTTGATGCAAACTTTAAAAGCTGAAGAACTTCTCCATCATCAGTTTGTGTGGAAATAACCTTAAGAGGCAGACAGTAGAATCGGCACACTGGTCAGTTTATTCCTTTTAATTGAGCAGAATAGGATTTCAATATTTACACAGTTGATATGCATGATAGGAATATTAGGTTGATCCACTGTCTAATCCTTCTCTCTTGACAGAACACACACACAAACACACACACTTACACACATCTCACACAGAAAAATACGAGTCAGTGTATCATGCGAGTCAGAAAACATGAACGGCTGATCTGTTCACGTGTTTTTTGGAAAGTTCAAACGATCACACGAAAAACACAAACACACAAAACCCCCCAAAAATGCTATGCCCTCATATCCGGAGACCCCGTTTATGTCTTGAATCTGGTAGGCCTACGTTTTGCAGAGATGCTGACTGAACAGCCAGACTTCTCTTTGCTCCAAAATGTCTTAAAAACACTGAACACTGCTGTCACCGCTTCACTGGCCAGCATTAAATATCTTCTTCCTGCCCTCCATCCCAGACATGGCTTCCACGTTCTTCCTCCAGTCTGTCACCTCCTCTTTCTGCAGGGAGAGAGAGACGGACGGACAGACAGACAGAAGCACTTTCAGTGAAACTAAGAGACAAACAGCAGGAGAGCAGTAAAAACGAGGCTATAGCCTGAGTGTACAATTATCTCTAATGGCAGTGGATTGTTTGTGTGAATATGCCGGTATAGAGCTCCTACGCCAACTCTCAAGAGCTGCCATTAGAAAATGCTCTACTAGGGAGCTGGACTGTACGTCTAAGGCTATAGAGATATACTTGCTGTTCACTATATGCATCCGTCTGGTGCGTCACTCGGGTACTTCCTTGAGAAATGAACGCTATGCAAATCAATAAGCAATTAATGAATGAAGTGATTGATTGATTACAAAGGCGGCCTCTGCACTGTAGTGTACTTTTACATGTTGATCTGTTCCAAAAAGTTTCATTTGTTTGTTATTACAAGCTTCTATTACCAAAGAATAGCCCCACTGGTTTGTACAGAAGTCCTTGTAATTAGTGTGTAATGAGCCTTGGAGTGTTAAGGGGTTGCTTAATATTTACGACTCAGTATCCTGTAGGGTGTGGGGCGGATGCCAATTCTCTTGTGGGAAACCCAACTTTGGGTACCCAAGTTCTGATGCATCAGCATCTAAGCTCTAATGCATCTAATGCATCAGCTAGCAGATGCCTTAGGTGCCCACGCCCTTGTTCTGTGAAAAGTCACCCATTGCTAAAGCAGAACACATCCGTGGGACCATGGAGAAGTTAACTTGGCATAAATTTTTTTTACATTATGTGGAGTTTCGTATAAAACGATCCTTTAAAGAACTATCCACTGAAACGTTCTTTGGGGAGCCAGCATATTTTTATGGCATCAATCCTTAGAATCCTTTTTGGCAGGGTTTTATATTTTATTATTTTATATTTTTATTATATATTTTTTCGAGAGTGCCGTACATGCTACAAAAATCCCCCTCTCTGCAACAGCACCCCTGAACTTCAGCCTGACAGAAGGTTTGATATGAGGCTGAACCAGGGCTGCTGAAACTTCAGTAGGAAAGAGATGAAGCAGTGCTTAGCTGGCATTAACGTCACCTTTTCTTCCTCCTTCTTCACCGTCTTCAGATTGGCTTTGAAGTCGGCCTTCATGAGTTTGTTGTCTGTCAGTGCTCCCAACACGTCGTCTGCTGACTTCTTGACTCTTTTCAGCTTGGGTCTCTTCATTTTCCCCTTCAGCTCGAAGATCTTCTGCTGCAGTGACTGAATCTGATGCAAAGAATGTTCGGCTTTAGACCATGTGCTACCGTATGCGTGAAACAAGTCTTTCAGTAATGATGCAATCATGGGCTGCAGCAGTCAAGCGCAATATGGCAAACTTCCTTTCCTCATGATCTACGAGACAGAAACGCTCTCTGTCTTTAATTTTTTATAAAATTACCAAAAGAGTCTGGAAAACTGTGAATGTGAAATCAACACCCTGTTAAATCAGTACTGAATATAAAATCAAATCCTGTGAGTGTAAAAGCAACACTGTGTGAAATTGACACTATATGAAATCAGTACTGAACGTAAAATCAACCCTTTAAAATCAACACTGAGTGAAATCCAACACTGTGAGAATGAAATCAACACTGTATGAAATCAGAGTTAAATCAAACACTGTCAGTGCGAAATCAACACTGGGTGTTAAATCGACACTATATGAAATCAGTACTGAAGGTAAAATCAACACTATAAAATCAACACTGAGTGAAATCAAACACTGTCAGTGTGAAATTAACACTGGGTATTAAATCACCACAATATAAATTAGTACAGAATGTAAAATCAACACTATAAAATCAACACTGAGTGAAATCAAACAATGTGATGAAATCAGTCCTGAGTTAAATCAAATGCAGTCAGTGTGAAATCAACACTAGGCTTAAAATCAACAGTAAGTGTGAAATCAATACTGGGTGTTAAATCAGCACTGCATGAAATCAGTACTGAATGTAAAATCAACACCGAATGAAATCAACACTCACTGAAATCAACACTGGGTCTGAAATTGATCTTGGCTTGGTTTCGAGTACTATAAAGTCTTTTTTTGGACTCGCTAATTGGTGAGTATCTCACAAGGCTTGATGTTGAATTAATAAAAAAAAGCAGCACAACGGCCAAAACAGACCTAGGGCGCATCAATTGTGTACTAATGACTAATGCTGCGTAGTTCTGAGTCATGCATGTAGAACTGATAAAAGGTCTGTTGAGTGTACTCAAACATCCACGATACATACTGCAAGTGTAAATGCAGCGGTGGCTGCGGCACTAGAAGGTATGTTGGCATAGCAACACTACACCACCTCCTGTTAGTACCAAACGGATTAGTATGTTTATATTTATTGTACTAACCTGCCAAACCTGCACTATTAAGATTAGTATATTGCTGCTGTCCAATAAAAACCATGTATCTCCATTTTTGTATATTGCGTTTTTAGTTTTCTCCATGGTTTGAACCTTGTAGCTGCTTCTGTACACTGTGTGAATAATTCTGGATGATGAATGGACCAATAGAAATGCTCTAAATGACTTACATTAACATCCATTCAAAAGTAAGACCATTTTGGCCCTCTCTTGTGAAGTCACTGTTTTGGAGATGCCTGTTTTTCACTGGACATCGATGATATAGTCTATATCTTATATAGTGTTAGTGTGTAGTGCTCAAATGGGATGCAGCCTCAGTCTTGACTTGGTCTTGCCTCTAATGGTCTTGACTACAACATTAATAACTACTATGTAATTTTGATGTAATTATGCAATTACATTTACACAGTAAAAACCTTTCAAAGCTTAATGACGGAACCAACCGAACAGGAAGAGATTAATATTAATAATTAATAATTAATAATTTGGAAATGAGCTTCAGTACCTCTGTATCGTTTCGGCCCACTTTGATGGAAAGGTCATATCTCGCCTCATCCACAATATCAATCTTCTGATGTAAATCCTTGCAAAGCTCCTGCAATCGAAATTTAGGGCAGTTCTGTCATTGGGATGCAAAAATATGTAAAGATGCATATTTTATAGAAGCAAACAAGGCTTCTACTTCCAAATTCTGGCACGCATTTTAATAACGGTAACGAAGACACACTGTGCAGCCCTGTAAGCAATAGCGCGCTGAGCGATTCTAAGCCCAGGGGCTTTGAAAATGAAGAGTAGTAATGTTTCTGGGTCGTGTTAAAAAGCTGCTAATTGTAATGCTGATCTGCAGTACCTGCAGCTCCTGTACTGAGAGGCCAGAGAGTTTGAGAGGAGGCGCTCTCTCGTTCAGAACGCTCTCGCGCTCTATTCTCTTCTGTTCTTGCTCTTTTTCCAGTAAGCCTTCTGCCTTCCTCAGAAGTTTTGTCTGTGAAAGATAGAACAGATGAAAGACAGCAGCAAAGCACAGAAACAGCGGCATGGCTAACACTCAATCAACTACTTGTTGCTATCCAGCTGAGAACATCTTCCTGGCCCTAATAGGTTGTTCAGGAGTTTAGGTTGAAGGTAGTCGACCAGCGTTACCAGTCTGACAACCAACTTAAGGAACCCAGTGCTATAAAAGTTACAGACAGAGGCCCCATTGCCATCTTACCCCCCACCAACAGTCTATTGACTCATTGAAACAGCAGCACTGCTTGTGAATATATCTACGCTGATGGGCGTGGTGGTCTCGAAATGAGGGGTGTTCAGGTCAGTTTCTGGCGTATTGCTGTGTAGCTTGGCGATGGAAAACACAGCAGGAGTGACTCCACTGACTGAAAACAACCTAGACAGGCGTTCGTCAACAGTCAGACGTTCGTTGCTATCCTGGCAGTGAATTGTCAACACAGGCACGTGCAGCCCGGCGCTCGTACACCCCCCACACTTTACACCACTGAAGTTGCAATCCGGCAGACAGTCAGACAGACCGCACCTGGCTCTTAAAGGAATGGCAAGAGACACACTGATTGGTTTATTATGACACGTTACTCCCAAAAAAACACACCCATGATTAATTAAGAGACGTAGTACAGTGTACTTTCCTGTCGCTACGATGGCAATAACACACTGACACGCCCTGCATGGTTGATGGCTCGCCTAAGATTGCTAAAATAGGGCCCAGAGCCTTGCTTAAACCTGCCACAAGATGGCGCTATACGCAAGTGTACGGTAACAATAATTAGGTGGCGAAAAGAATTCATTAAAAACATGAGGAATCAAGCTTTAACAGGAAACAATGGATAAAATGGCAAAAGTATTGGGACACCAGTTCGTTCATAGCTTCTTCTGAAATCAAGAGAAACCAAATTGTCTCTACTGTACAGAGAGGAAGGCTTTCTACGAGATTTCGGAGTAGCATTGCTGTTAGTATTTGATTGTAGCATTTATCAACAAGAGCATTAGTGAGGTCAGGATGTTGGATGATCATCACCCCACCCTACCTCATCCCCAACTCCTCAGCTCATCCTAAAAGTCCTGGATGAAGCATCATCCATCACTCCAGAGAACAAAGTTCTTTCACTGCTCCACAGCTCAATGCTGGGGGGCTTTATTATACCCCTCTATAGCCCACCTAGCATTATTATTAGGAAGCATGGTACCAATAATAGGCTCATGTTTATTATCTGCTCCAGAGAGTCCTATTGTATTGGCAGTACTTCTCTACAGGGTCTAGACAAGCTGTGTGTGTGTGTGTGTGCATTTCCACATCTGTGCCAGCAATTTAGCAATGTAAAGTAGCTGAATACATTAATTAGAAGTTGCTGTTTTACAGCAGGTCCATTTTGCTACCTAGCCAGCTATATGCTATATGTCCAAATGTTTGTGGACACCATTTGTAATGAACGCTGCATTCAGCTGCGTTATGTTGCCTCTTGCCTGGATGACCAGCTTTTCAACCACTTTGACTATCAAAAACTAGGGAGGTCTTTAATGATACATGTCTTTGGGTAATGTTCAAGAAGTACTGAGAATACCCAGGATGCACTTGTGTTGTAATTATCTACCTGAAGGAACAGAGACTGTTACTCTATAGCCATATCATTACAAGATGATGCATGAGCTGTGAAACTGCTAAAAGGCCCAAACAGGCCAACTAATCAAGTGTGTAAATATTCAAGGAGTGCAATGATAATGGATACAGGTGGGGATTCATCTGCAGAAGATATTGACTTGACATGTTCCAACCTACCTTCAGCATCAGCCTGCGTGTGGCTGAGTAATTGGACGTGGGCTTGTTCCTGGACCTGGACCTGGACTTTTTCTGCGAGAAAAGAGTCGAGTCATTCTCATTCCAACCTGCAGTCACATTAGGACGCGAACACTGCCTAATCTGCAGACGCCATGGAGCATGCACAAACTGCCTGAGCTGATTACCGCTGGAATTTCCAGAGTGAGGACTCAAGTCGCCCAATGCGGGACTAAGCGGAGCACGGCATACCTACAGTGGAGCTTACTTTGCGACATGCTGCTCTGCAACCTCATGTGAAATTCTCAAAGACAAGACCATTTACCCCGGGATTAGGCCGAGTGATTCAATTCAGCTCACTGCGCTCTCGTGATATTCATGCTAATTGCTCACTGTCAAATATGTGAGCTTGGTAAATGTCAGCCAAATTTCAATCAATGGCTTTTGCATGCAAACAATTTGTAGGATCATTACGCAATTGAAAAAAGGCGTTTTTGAAGATGTGCAGTATTATATTATATAAGCCATAACATTAGTACATTAGGTGATGTGAAAAACACTGACTATCTTCACCTACAGTGGCTTGACCATCTGTCAAGGTCAAGCAGTGAGTGAACAGTCAGTTCTTAAAGGTGATGTTGGTGTTAAAAGCAGGAGAAATGGGCAAGTATAAGAATATGAGACACTTTGCCAGGAACCAAACTGTGATGTTCTCGATGACTGGGTCATCAGAACATCTCCAAAACATCAGACAGGTCTTTTGGGGTTTTCTGGCATGCAGTGGTCAGCACCTACCGAGGCAATATAACTAAACACATACAACTGAAGAACTGTCTTTTAAAACCCCTTATGGCCTAAAACCCCCTGTCCTGATGGCTGAATTTTCCTCCCTGGGTGAAATAACCTCAATTAGGCATCACTATAACTGTCTACCAGCCTCTGACGTTGACTTGGAGAAGGTTTATTCCCACTCCTCCATGCAGAAATCTTTCAGCTGTGTGAGGATTGAGGGGTTTCTTGCCTGCACAGTCCATATCAAATCACCCCACATCAACTCAATAGAATTAACATCTGAGTTCATACTTAAGCAATCCAGAACTCTCCATTTTTTGCAGCCATTTGGTGAAATGGTTTGGATCATTGTCATGTTGCATAGTCCACCTCCACTTTAGCTTTAGTTTAGGGTGAGATGGTCTCTTATATTTCTTTCTTAAGCAATACAATAAATATCTGATACATTTAAGAATTCATAGTGGATTCTATTATTATGGCGAGCTTGCCAGGACCTGCTCCAGTCAAACTGCCCCAAACCATGACATTTTCAGCTCCAACCTTCACAGTTAGGAGGATGTTCTGGTGGTTTGCGCCTTGTCTTCTGTTACAAGGTGCAAAATAATTCAGTTTTGAATTTGTTCTTTGACTTCGTGTTCTCTGGCAAACTTCAGTCTTGCCCTGATGCTTTTTGGCAGGCTTTTTTCTGAAGGCCTCTGAGAGCTATTTGGAGCAGCCCATGGTGATCCCATGAAGCAAACCAAACTAATTTTTGAGGTTTAAAAAAGACAGGCTCCTCCAAAATTCTCTCTAACCATGTTCTAATCATCTGGAGCTGATGTGTTTAGTTTTATAACCCCCATCTTCAAATGAAGATTAAATCCATATATTTAAATAGGCTTTAATTGAATGTCCTAATTCTTTGACATAACTGTATATTAATGTCAGAGTGTAATCCGAATAGCCATGGATCATTTCTATTAGTGTATTCTTCATGACTTACTGGCAAATTTGGCAAAATAAGCAGTCAAACGTTAGGCCTAAAACCCCCTTTCCTAATAGCTGGAATTTCCTCTTAGGCTAATCTAACCTCAATTAGACACTCCTATAACTGTCTACCAGCCTCTGACATGACACGGCTAGAAGAAGGTTTTTCCCACTCCTCCATGCAGAAATCTTTCAGCTGTGTGATGATTAAGGGGTTTCTTGCCTGCACAGTCCATATTAAATCACCCTACTTCAACTCAATAGGGTTAATATCCGAGTTCATACTTAAGCAATCCATAATTCTCTATTTTTTGCAGCCATTTCTTGGTAAAATGCTTTGGATCATTGTCATGTATATTTAAATAGGCTTTGAGTGAATGTCCTAATTCTTTGACATAACTGTATATTAATGTTAGTGTAATCCGAATAGTTATGGATAATTTCTATTAGTGCATTCTTCATGACATACTGGCAAATTGTGCAAAAGAAACAGTCAAAAGGGAGCTTTTGATTTGATAGCAACAAAAGACTGCAGATTTTCTTACCGGCCTGTTGAAGGACGACGTCATCCATAAACCAACATGGCAAAGAACACAAATAACAAACATATTATTTGAGCAGTCATCATCACACGCTGTAAATCAGTCAGGTTAAAGGAATGTGATGCTGATAGAGTCATCATGCCAGGTGAAATGACCCTTACCCCTCAGACATGGTCACCTTGCGCTACGTGTCCTGAAAGAAAGCCAGAGTATTCATGGTCAGATTTCAGCACCCTGCCGGGAAGCACATTCATACTATGCAACTTCACAATGCCAGTCAGATGTCGGCCTTCTCTGCCACGGGATTATCTGAAGTCGCCATGGAAAGAGAGATCACGCTGACGAAAGAGGCACAATGCATGAAACAAAGCTCTGAACCAGGAGGGATCAAGAGATAACGTGCTAATGCAGGTCCCATACACGTGAGACCGGTGGGGCCTGTCGGGCCCAGGGGAGAAAAAGCATGTATTACTTTTAGACTAGGCCTCAGTATGACACAGGCATAAGCGTTTAAAAATAAAGGTGGTTCTCAGCTTAGGCATATGATTCGAGGAAAGAAATTTTTATTGACGTATCCATTCTCCTCCCACAAAAGCATTCTTTCATAGTAGCTGTAGTAAGGTTAGGCAGGCTTTATGGAAGGGCTAGTGGGTGTAAGGCATTTAGGTTGGAGGTTCTGTTGATGTTGAGTTTCCTACACAACCAACCTGGACATGTACATGTTAGTGCTTAACCCCTTAATTCAGAAAGGCTTATCACACACTAAGGCTTCTGTTGTGTTAAATAATGTAGTTATAATTATATATAATCTTATAATGGTTATAAATTGACTCAAAATCAATAGAATTTGGCTTCTTTTACAAGAATACACAAAGAAAACTCATTAAGGTCAAGTGAACATTTGGGATTTCTACAGAAATGTCAATGAAACAAATAATATAATGTAAAATAAGTGACTGCATCAATATTCACCCCCTTAAAAGTGACTGACCTAATTAAATAGAGCTCCAGCAGGCAGTTCGCACTCTTACAGTAAGTAAAATGGAGATCACCTGAGTGCAGTGAATTTCTCAAATGACTGTACTATAAGGTCCAGTCTAGGTCTAGAAGGTCCAGTCCCTGGTTAATCAGTATTCCTGGCAGAAATGCGCCATGCAGACCAAACCTCACTCCACACGGCTTATAATAAGAAAAGCTTATTAAAGAGTATAAGTCAGCCCACTGAACATCCCCTGGAGTTTAGCTAAAACCATCATTAAAAAACAGTATGAATATGGCATCTATCAAGATCAGGCCACCATCCTGACAAACTCAGCGACTGTGCAAGAAGGAGGCTAGTGAGGGAGGCCACCAAGACACCTATGACTACTCTAAAGGAGTTGAATTGATGCTACCACCACCATGCTTCATGACGGGGATGGTGTGTTTATGGTGACGTGCAGTGTTTGGTGTCCACCAGTCTGACAGCCATAAAGCTCCAGTTTGGTCTCATCTTACCAAAGACTGGCCTTGGTCATGGAGATGTAACTCTCTATGCTGCTCTCCCATAAAACTTTGACTGGCGAGGAACCCAGGCGACTGTGTTTGCAGGGTCATGTGAAGAGTTAGCAAGGTCAATGTTCAGTGTAGATTAGCTTAGGTTAGCTTCCCAGCCAGACACCTGCTCCGCTAACTGTTTTAGCTATGTATAATGTTGTATATGTTATAAGTTAAGCTAAAAAAGCTTAGATGTCTTAACACTGCTTGATGCCGCTAGCTCTTGTTCTGAGGTGGATAAAGGCTTAGTTAGCTGAGTTAACTCAGTGCTAGCGTTAGCTGTTACCCTAGCAGTTGAGGACAGCAACGCCACCACCGCGGACTCAGCACTGTCGTTACCTGATCCACATCCCTTGGCCAATTTGCACTCTGCTTGCGTGTGCATGCTCGGCACAAATCGGGCAGGGGATGCAATTCGGGTAGCGGCACCCCCTGCTGGGCTGGCATGCTCAAGCAAGCCTTTTTATCAGGGCTGTTTTTGCCTTCTCAAGTCAACTGACGCAGCATGGATGGATTCGTCGGATAGATCTTCACACGCCTGTGTCTCATGGAACTGTCCAGTAAGAGGTTCTTGACTGAACCAAAACTGGTACTGCTCCAGAGAACCCCACTTGGCACCTCTTCTGTCTGCATCACTCTCAGGCAGCCGGAATCCCAAAGAAATGATGCATTATAGTGTAGAGGTCATGGGTTTGGCACTGTGGCCCCAGACAGCAAGAAGTGACCCCTTCTTCTCTTCAGAGCAGAGGGGGCCGCGGTCTCACAGCAGGGGTTAATGGGGTCTTTGGCTGAAATGGGGCGATGAAATTCAAGAGGACAGAGAGAGAAATCGAAAGAAAAAGTCTCATCCCAGTGCTTCCCATTGAGGGGTCAGGCGTGCAGTGAGGGGATAGTTAGGAGGTAGGCCAGTGTCAGATCGGGTTATTGTGAAACCAACAGTGTCGCCCATGCGACTGTTGGAGCTGCTGGAGGGTGTTAGTGGTGAAAGGCTGGTAGAGCGAGAGTCTATGCGGTTCGGTCTGTGAGTGAAAAATCTCAAGTTGCACCCATCGCTGACACAGCACACACTCACACACACGCTTGTCTAGTCCCTGTAGAGAAGTACTGCCAATAGAATAGGACTCTGGAGCAGATAAACATCATGAATCTAATGCCAGGTGTGGGCTAGAGGGGTATAAAGCAATATAAGGCAAGACAAGCTGCTGATTAAGAGGTGTGTCCCAATAATTTTGTCAATATAATATATACATATATGTGTTGGAGTGTGTGTGCTCACAATCAAATATTCATGTCCACACAAATACACACACACATACACCCATGTACACAGGCTCACACACTCACCTGTCCCTCATGCCTCTCCACATATTCCACATATTCATCTCTAGCTATTGGTCTCTCTCTCTCTCGCTCTCTCTGTCTGTCTCTCTTGCCAGGAAACTCTACTGAGTGAAGGCCAAGTGCTGCCCTGCTTTACGACAGAGTTCAACAACACCAATAAAACACCCAATACCTTTTATTGCAAGAAATCCACTTTGTAAATAAACACGATACAGAATGCACTCAACTTTAAACAACAGGGTCTTCAAGACCCCCTGGACGGACCGAGACAGAATAACAAGCCAGCAACGCCTCTCATATTGTTTTTATTGTTTAATTACATCCATTAGCAGCTGAGGAATCACTCCGGAATGACTTGGAATAAATCGGGTTACACAAACCTACACCAAAAGTGACCATTTCAGAGACAACAAGGCTTTGTTAACGACGGCGAGGAGATGTTTTACGGCCTGTGCCGTGGAGAATTTCATTCCCTTCATGCCACAACATGCAAAATCTCCCCTTAAAAATACCTCAGTTGCAGCTCACGTGACCTTTCCACCTTTCGAACACTGTTATGGAATAGAGAAAGTCTCTCTAAAGCTGGAGGAGATGAGAGGAACTTGCATTTTAGTAAGTTTTAGAAAATGTTCTATGCACTCCAGGCACTCTCCCCACTCTCCACTTCTGGACGGCTAGCTGGGATAAAAAAGGCACTGATACAGAGCTCTTACCTGTACAGAGAAGCGGTGGAGAGTCGTCAGGCGAGCGATGGTGGAGAAGAAGACGGTGTAGTGGATTTTTGATGACTGATTTATGGCCTCTCCTCCCACATGTGAATGGCACACCAAAATAGCCCCTCTGTTACGCCTCCTGCTGTGCAGCCCACCTTTCTGACCTACACCACTGTCCTAGACCTGCGGCAAACACATGCACACCACACAAAGAGGACGGCCAAAGTTTTCCCCTCACATGTATCTGAGCTATTACACACACACACACACACACACACACATACAGACACACAAGCACAAGTGGTGGATGATGTTCGGGGTCTGGGCACATAGATATACGAAGCTTCATCATGTCTCGTCTATCTATTCTTAAGCATTATGACAGGGATATGATATGCTGTGGGGGTCAGAAGCCATGTGGTCCCTGCTAGCATCTGTACCAGCTGTGCTAACTGACTAGAAGAGTACACAAGAGCACCTCAAACACTGTATTAGGTAAAGAATAAATAATTGAACATGTTCAGTGCAGAAACACCTGCCTGAGTAATGTAAAAATACACAGACCAGCCATAACATTAGTACCACTTACAGGGAAATGAAAAAAACAAAACAAAAAAGCATTTAACTTCATCTACAGTCAAGAGGTGGGCTCTACAGGTGCTGGTCAACATTAGCATATCATGAAAAAGATTTATTTTTGTAATTCCATTCAAAAAGTGAAACCTGTATATTATATTCATTCATTACACACAGACTGATATATTTCAAGTGTTTATGTTTTTTTTATTTTGATGGTCATAACTGACAACTAATGAAAACCTCAAATTCAGTATCTCAGAAAATTAGAATATTGTGAAAAGGTTCAATATTGAAGACACCTGGTGCCCCACTCTAATCAGCTAATGAACTCAAAACACCTGCAAGGGCCTTTAAATGGTCTCTCAGTCTAGTTCTGTTGGCTACACAATCATGGGGAAGACTGCTGACTTGGCAGTTGTCCAAAAGACAACTATTGACACCTTGCACAAGGAGGGCAAGACACAAAAGCTCATTGCTAAAGAGGCTGGCTGTTCACAGAGCTCTGTGTCCAAGCAGAGGTGAAGGGAAGGAAAAGATGTGGTAGAAAAAAGTGTACAAGCAATAGGAAGAACCGCACCCTGGAGAGGATTGTGAAACAAAACCCATTCAAAAATGTGGGGGAAATTCACAAATAGTGGACTGCAGCTGGAGTCAGTGCTTCAGGTACGCAAGACATGGGTTTTAGCTGTCGCATTCCTTGTGTCAAGCCACTCTGGGTCATCAGAACGTCTCCACCAAAACATCAGGCAGGCCTGGTGGGGTTTTTCTGGTAAGCAGTGGTCAGCAAAATCTATACTATTCCATAAAATCTGAAGAAGTATTTAAGTTTACTGTAAAGTACACTCGTAAATACTATAGTATGCCATGTTATAGAAGTATTTTAATCATTTTACTGTAATTAATTAATTAATAATTCTACTATTAGTCACTTACGAATAAGAGTATTTACATGAAGCACAATTTCAGGCTTGTCTTACTAGTGTGTTAAATTGTCGTATCAGATCAGATCAAATGAGGAGTTTTGTAAATGTGTAAATTGTCACACCCCTGCCCAAAGGGCCTCTGAAAGGAGTTCCCATTAATTTGTCTGATATTCAGGTCTGTAGTCAGCTCAAAAACAGCGAGAGTGTCACAGCCCTTGTGGTCAGGTGGCGCAGACGTATGCGCACATAATTATTAATAGAGCATTTTTCACCGCAGTGTGACACCGTAATTCAGCAGCACTCAGAGACCTGCTTTTAAAAGGAGAGCCTTGAATTCAGCCGAGCAAGGCTTTAATTACAAGAATACAGGTATATTATAAGCGCTGCTCTTAGCTACATTTCATAGAGATGGAGGGAGGTGAGTTGGGGGGGGGGGGGTAGCGTGTGTATCCATTTTGCCTTGGAAACAGAGGTCCTATTTCTCTTTGCATTGGTTAACCCACTGAGTCGAGTTACAATGGCATGAGTGTTGAGCATAGCAGCTTTTTCCATTTTCCTTTTTAGCCTCGCTTCCATACTCACAGGGATGAGTTACAATGAGGATTGTTGGGCAGCACTGGATGGTGGAAGATTCAACATGGCAGCTTTCTGATCTATCACTTTTCTGGGGTTAGCAGTTCGAGCACTGGGCCATTGATGATAGGGTTGTGGGTTCAATACCCGGACATAGCAAGATGTCATTGTTGGGCCCTTGAGCAATGCCTTGGACCACACCTTCTGCTCCCTGGGGTGCTGCAGCGATGGCTGCCCACTGCTCCGGACACGTGTGCTCACTGTCACCGTGTTTGATCACTAGTGTGTGTGTATGTATGTGTTCACTGCACAGATGGGTTCAAGGTGGAGGCCCAATTCCATCTGTGTCCAACACTAATGGTGAATATGGTTGTCTTGTCAATCAGTGTAGCATTAGCATTTAACCTTTTTCGCCTCACTTTCATACTCTCCCAAATAACCCATTATGTTTAGCCTTGGAAAGCTTTGGCTAGCGGGCTGGGGAGTATGCAGATTCGAGGGTAGTAAATAAAATGAGCCATGACCAGTGTTTGAAGTTCATGTTACTTTCCTGTAGCGAATTCCCATTATGATACGACACACCATACACTGGCACTACACTAGTTTGAAGTACCAGGGCACATTTAATATAACCCTATGACGAAAATAGCCAATTCTACACAACCTTTACGAGGCACAACCTTTATGATCGCTCATAAAGAAGCCCCTAGCTAGACAGGCTTTCAGGAATCCCAACAGAACGAAGAGCACCATTGTAATTCCCTAACGATGATGGATAATAAAGGATGATTTTGATGCTGTCCTTTCCGAGGCATGTCAGATTTAGTCCGACTGACTCAATAAAAAGCCCCGCCTAAGTTTTACAGCCGTCCATAAATAAGCCCCTGTAATGAACTAGCTTAGCATTTGGGAGTCACAACAGAGCTAAGTATAATAATGTCGTACACATTACTCAGTACATGCATTCGGCACCTTTGTTTATGGTTCCTGATTCTGATTGAGTATCAACTCAACTGTGTTTATGGCAAAAGCTTAGTCTATTAAGGATGGCCCACACTGTAGTTGTGTTAGGACCATTTAATAAACCTCAGATTGAATGGAGGTGTTTTTAAACCATGCCCAACACCTTTGCCCATACCTAACGCATTTAACAGTGTGGTACCTACTACTGACACCTAATTACAGCACCACAATGCTGCTGTATGTGCTGATTATGATTGAAATCTTTACTGTTGTCACCAGTCTCCTGTTAAAGCAACACTATGTAACATTTTTACCTTAAAATAGCAGCTTCAAAATCCCTCTGATGCTCCACTGACTGCATTAGGGAGGGTATTGCTGCTGTCGTTGCAACTCCAGGCCCGGCATGCTGCTAACTGCACTATGAACTCTTGCAAAACTGTGTACAGTGCTCTCGAGAACTGGGTAACGCTCTGTACCCTGAATCACATTGGGGTAAATACTGTAATACCACTATATACTGCCTCAGTCCACATGCTTCTTTAACTTTTTTTTTTTGTGACGGTTCTGTATCTTTCAGCTTGTCCAGAAAAACATATTTTTTAATGATGGCTCAAACTGTGGCACGAGCTACACTTCCTGACTATAGGGGGAGCCCAGGAGCAAGAAATGCAGATTTTCCATAGTGTTGCTTTAATAAAAGTTGCTGCTAAATGTGGTGGAAATCTGGGCATCAGGGGCATCACTAGAGAGCTATGGACAGTCTACTGGGCTAAGCCTTTGCTAACGGGGCCATCTACAGGTAAAGGAATTGAGACATTCAGCACAAATACTGCGTTACAATCAACACTACGCACCGTTTTCACTAATGTGTCACTTATGTGACTTCAAAATACTGAAGAGGCTTAACTAAAGAACTGTAAATAATATTAATTTAATCTCTTTGGTTAATTCATATTTACTGTCTGTGGAGTTTTGAGCTGTTAGGTAGCTAACAAGCAGATAAGAACAGGGTAAAAACTGGATAGCTAGCTGTGCTGGCCATAATTTGCCACAAATACATTGCGTGAATCAGTATCTTCAGTCTGTAATTGATGTAATTTTAGAAAAGGTTTACTGCATATTTATCTCAGTAAGCTTTTAGCCAACATCCTGTCACAGCTTTTACAGTTGCTAACTGCCTCATAGTTTCTCTCAGCAGCTGAGGCAACGCTGCAGTAGAGCAGCAGCAGTACAGTATAGTGCCTTCCGCAGGTTGTTGGGCCCTGCTTTCTTCATACACTATATGTCCAGATGTTTGCGGACAGCCCTATCCAATGAATGCCTTCAGTTACTCTAAGTTGCTCTCATTGCTGACACGGATGTGAAAATGCACAGTGTAGTCCCTGTAGAGAAGTACTGCCAATAGAATAGGACTCTCTGGAGCAGATACACCAGATTAACCTATTGGCACCATGCTGCCTAATGCCAGGCGTGGGCTAGAGGGGTATGAAACCCCCCAGCATTGAGCTGTGGAGCAGTGAAGGAACTGGTTCTCTGGAATGATGAACGGTGGTGCTCCATCTAATACATTTGGAATTAGCTGGGAAGTTGGATATGAGGTGAAGTAGTGGTCATCCAACATCCTGGCCTAACTTAAGCTCTAGGAACTGACTGCAATCAAATCCTCACAGCAATGCTCCTCCAAAATCTAGTAGAAAGTCTTCTCCCCTGGTCAGTAGTGACATTTTGTTTTATTTTTAAATCAATGTAATATCTTTGATAGTGGAAGAAACAGCAGCAGGTGTCCCAATACTTTTGTCCAAATGATATGCCACATCTAAATAGTTAGGAACAATAGAAAGTACTTAAATAATACTTTTGGTAAAATAAAACACTAAAGACCCTCCTTCCCCGAAAAAAAGGGTCCAGCAACACCCTGCAACGGATAGCCTTCACTAGAAAGTCCATGCTTGTGTCCTGACCGGTAGGTTTGCATTAGCCAAACCTTATACAGTGCTACATTCTTACTATAGTGACTGACACCATCAGTACCCTGCCATTGTATGGCCTGGATTTCAAAGCTCTGTCTCTCTCCTTTCTGCTCAGACACTGAACCAAAACGAATGCTGCAGCTGTCAGCAACTCCAGTGATGTAGAGTAATTGAAGCCACCCCAGGATGCATTCTCACCGAGTCCAGCAGGCGTCCGGGTGAAAGAGGAAACCTCTGTGTGTGCCCTGTATCACATGCCTCGTTCTAGAGGTCACTCTCTATTAATGGCGGAGCAAGCTGTCATAGACTCCAGTTTTATTAGTGTAAGCTCTCGCTGAGCACTGCAGGTAGACCATACGGCTGAGGCCTGTCAGGCGAGGACACAAAGGGTGACTCTCTTGTTCTTGAGGACATTCTGCATTCCTAAAGGTCATTAATTAAGCTCCTGACCTTCATTAGCTTTTTTTTCCCACCCTTCCAGTTTGATGGGCCGTGCCTAACAACACCAGTTCCACATAGTAAAAGCCACTATTACACATAGCCTGCCTTGCTGTATGCTTTTTTAAAAAATATATAAAACGACAGCTAAATACATACTAATAATACATAATCAATTATTAATATTTCATATTACTAACAATAAACAGAAATTATATTATTGGGTTGTGTAGTTTATTCCATTACCAGCACTGTGGTTTAAATAGGCCCATGTAAAAGTCAGGTGCCTGCCTTGCTATGGAATCGAACCCTGGACTGTCATGAGTCCAGTCTCTCCCAGCAGCAGTACAGTATAGTGCCTTCTGCAGGTCCTTGAGCCCTGCTATCTTCCTACACTATATGTCCAAATGTTTGCGGACACCCCTATCCAATGAATTCCTTTAGCTGCTCTAAGTTGCTCTCATTGCTGACACGGATGTGAAAATGCACAGTGTAGTCCCTGTAGAGAAGTACTGCCAATAGAATAGGACTCTCTGGAGCAGATACACCAGATGAACGTATTGGCATCATGCTGCCTAATGCTAGCCATGGGCTAGAGGGGTATGAAGCCCCCCAGCATTGGGCTGTGGAGCAGTGGAAGAACTGTGTTCTCTGGAATGATGGATGGTACTCCATCTAATATTTTTGGGGATGAGGTGGGGTGGTAATCATTCAACATCCTGGCCTAACCGAAGCTCTAGGAACTGACTGCAATCAAATCCTCACAGCAATGCTCCTCCAAAATCTACTAGAAAGTCTTCTTCCCTGAACAGTAGAGACATTTTAATACATTTTAACTCAATATAATACCCTTGATAGCGGAAGAAACAGTGAACGAGCAGGTGTCCCAATACTTTTGTCCAGATAATTTGCCACATCTAAATAGTTAGAAACGATATAAAGTACATATGTCCACCCACCCCCTAATGTCCACCCATGATTTGTGTGCGGTTTTATGTATTAAAACCAATTATAATGAGAACTTTCCATGATTTATGTAAATGACCTCTGTTCTGATTGGCCGACCTCACTGAAAAGCAGTACAGGCTGAAACACCCCTTGTAACTTCAGTAACTGCGAGAATAGGCGGAGCAAAACTGCTGCTGGCCGAATTGTCGTATAACCTGCATGTAAATGTGCATTAGTACACCATTCAGATGATGCATGGCTTCAAACGTGGCTCAGCCAATCACACCTTAGAACCATAACTCTCTTTAATAGCAGCTCAGTGAATGGATGTGGAGCGCAGTCATGCTCCAGAGTCCTTTAGTACAACAAAAGCAAAGCGATTTTATGTGCTTTCACAGCACGATGGTCGTAATGCTCCTGCTGTTTAAAGCAGTTTAAGGAACGGCACTAATGGCGTGCCAGGGCCGCATGTGGATAATTAAACACAAGCAAACTACCGAGTACAGAAACTTCCAGTTTAAATGTATTGGAATTTTCATTGCTTTTCTCCAGCACCCTATTCCGCATAATGGACATTAAAAAATAAAAAAACACACTAATCAACTGCTAATAATAGCCACTGCTAATTTGCAGACCTAATGATGTACATTAACACACCCAGATACAGGCACGCATACCCAGGATTGGAGTTGTTTGGCTCTAATTCTAATTACGCTGGATTTGCATAACGATTTCCCATTAAATGGGTCCCAGACGGGCCTATCCTGATAGGGGGAATTGGTCTCCAATGCCCACCTCATTAGTGAGGGACCTGACGTCACAGTCTGCGAAGTCTAGCATAGCCATGGGCAACACAGCCGCACACCCTGAGTGCCCATGGGTAATGTAGTCTTTAATCACATGGTGGGGTGGCTTAGGATATGCAGGATATATCAGTTAGCTGGATACTGTTAGCCAAAGCTTACGCTCGTCCAATAAGAGAAGAGATCAGAGAGGCTGTAAACCAATCACTTTTAGCACCATTACTCCATCCCATCTCCCCAGTGCCCCAAAACTCCAATCCATCTCCCCTATACCCCATTACTCCACCCCATCTCTTCAACGCCCCATTACTCCTCCCCATCTCCTCAACGCCCCATTACTCCACTCCATCTCTTCTATGCCCCATTACTCCTCCCCATCTCCTCAATGCCCCATTACTCCACTCCATCTCTTCTATGCCCCATTACTCCTCCCCATCTCCTCAATGCCCCATTACTCTTCCCTATCTCCTCTATGCCCCACTATTCCACCCATCTCCCCAACGCCCCAAAACTCCAATCCATCTCCTCTATGCCCCATTACTCCACCCCATATCTTCAACGCCCCATTACTCCTCCCCATCTCCTCTACGCCCCACTACTCCACCCCATCTCCCCAACGCCCCAAAACTCCAATCCATCTCCTCTATGCCCCATTACTCCACCCATCTCCTCTATGCTCCATTACTCTTCCCTATCTCCTCTATGCCCCACTACTCCACCCCATCTCCCCAATGCCCCAAAACTCCAATCCATCTCCTCTATGCCCCATTATTCAACTACATTTCCTCAATGCCCAATTACTGCATTTTCACAACCTCCATCTCCTCTACATCCTGTTACTCAACCTCCATCTATTCAATGCCCTGTTACTCAGCCTCCATCTACTCAATGCCCTGTTACTCAACCTGCATCTCCTCAACACCCCATTACTCAACTTCCATCTCCCCAACTCCTCATTTCTTAACCTCCATCTTTCTACATCCTGTTACTCAACCTCCATCTCCTCAACATCCTGTTACTCAACCTCCATCTCCTCTATGACCTGCTACTCAACCTCCATCTCTTCAATGTTCTGTTACTCAACCTCCATCTACTCAATGCCCTGTTACTCAGTCTCCATCTCCCCAAATGCCCCATTACTCAACCTCAATCTCTTCAAACCCCATTACTCCACCACCATAGACTCAACTTCCCATTACTCCACCCAATCTCCTTAATGACCTATTACTCAACCTCCATCTCCTCAATGCCCCATTACTCAAACCCATATCCTCTATGCCCCATTATTCAATCTTCATCTCCTCAACGCCCCATTTTTCAACCTCCTGACCCTCAGCTCTGTTTTATTTCACTCTCAGAACGGCTCTGTGAAACAATAGTGGTTCTTTGCTGAACCCCAGAGAAATGAACCACCAAAATATGTGTCGTGACAAACAACAGCAATGTCATGAATAGCTCATAAGTCATGCAAGGTGAGATGCTCCGTCAGCTATGATTCAGTCAGCAGCCTTGCCTATCAAAACCCACACTGGGCACACAGCCAAGGAGATGCCACCCTGCACTATCATTCAACACTGGACTGTTTGCTTTGCAAAGCGCTGCACTGAGCTGTGTTATGCTGTGAGTGTTGTAAGTACATCCTGTACATTTAGTTCACAAACTGCCGACATGTTCACTATGGATGGGAGCATGACTGGAATGGGTAAAGACGGAAATCGGCCCATTTTTGCTCTAAACAAGCAATCAGCAATGGGGCCGGAGTGTTTCGTCTGTGTTGCAGCTGCATCTTTACTCGATTTCTTAGTGTTTTATTATTATATAAAAAAATTCTTCATTTTTCATTCAACTTAATTAAGATGTCAGTTTCAAACCATGTAACCGCCGCCACTGCCCACATGCTTCTATGTGTCCTTTACGCTGACATGGATGTTAGTCAGTACATCCACTGGTGGGCAGCTCATTGGTCGCGTCTCGCTTGAACTATCGAATGTCCCTATGGTTGCTGCTCCAGTGGTCCTGCTCAGAGTCAGATTCGGACAGAAGGCTCAGGCCATATCCTTAATCCATATTTAATGGTGAGCATTAACCCCTTAACAGTCCAAGGTTTATTACACGCTAAGGTGTATTACTCAGTAACTACAGGGGCTTCTGTACAAACTGGTGCGGCTATTCTTTGGCCATAGACGTTTGGCGGCCCATAAGCTGTTAGAGGGGTCAATGGGCCTATTATAGCACTTAAAAAAGAGTGAATAATGTTCTGTATATTGTGACTAACAGCGACTATTTTGACTAACAGAAACTAACTGGACTTGTGCTAGCATGCTGCCAATGCCAATACCCATTGCTCCAATTATTCAGCTATTAGCCAATAGCATCCCTATCACCAGTCATGATACCATTACAGTATTTTTTTTAAGAATACTGTAACGCACAAAAATGTGGGTTTTTACATTAATATACTACATATTTTTGACAGCTCTGTTTAGGAGCTAATTTATCTAATTTACGTTAAATGGTTCCGAAAAAAAAGAAAGCAGAGACATAAGTATTTGTACTATGGCATCATTTCAAAGAACCCTTTGGGGCATCTTTACTTTTAGGACCTCAGTCTCACGGATGGCAGCAGATCTATGGCTGGTGGTCACAGCTAGGTCACTGCTGGGTTTGTGGTGTTGTGTGTTATACTGTACTCTGCTGGGTGGACTGTGGCATGTAGGGAGCGGTTAGCCTGTGGGGCGCGTTCTCTCTTTCTCCGTCCGCTGCACTCCCAGGAGGGAGTCGACTGTTTAACACGGATGAGAGAGTGGCCTTTTCGGGAATAGAGACAGAGGCAAAGGGCTTGTTGTGCTTTTTTTGACATGCTACAACTCCCCCCCCCCTTCCACCCCCCACCCCACTCCCCCTCTTCATCCTCCTCCTCCTTTCCTCCTTGGCTTACAGGCAGTGTTTCTCTGAACTAGGGCAATTTCAAGCAATCTCATAACCTATCATGTCGGCTACTGAGCGGCATTTTTTTTCTCTTTTTACCCTTTTGAAAAAGGAGCAGTCTCAGTCTGACCTAAAAACAACTTCACTGGGACGGGACCAGAGACAAATGCACACACACATAGCCTACACATGCACATGTAGGCCTACACACATACACTCCGCAAGCCTGGCTATGAAATATTTAACAAAAGAAGCACTTGATCATTACACCGAGGGCATGTTTGGCAGGGAAAGAAGGGCTGAGTGGTATTTAGAAAGCCATCTTTAGGCCGTCCATGACCGCTTTTAGGTTCTCAGATGGGGGTGTGTGTGTGTGTGTGTGGGGGGGGGGGGGGGGGGGGGGGGGCGGGCTAACCGGACGCAGAGGCGCAGCGTTTTTCCTCTCATTGACACCAACACACATCGAAAAGTTCTGAAAGGCTTGAGATATGGAAAGCCTTGGCTTTCTCGGGCTGAAATAATGAAATCCCTCTGACACCCAGTCACTATCTGCCCACACGCTGAGTGCGAATAGCACAGGAGGCGTGGGTGGTTAAAAAAAAAAAGGAAAAAGAAAACCCGAACAAGCCCACACCCTGAGCAGCAGCTACAACGCAAAGCATTTCTCCAGTGTGTGTATGTGTATGTGTGTGTGTGTGTGTGTGTGTGTGTGTGTCTGTGTGTGCACACTTGCACTGCACTAGGCTCTAACAAACGCTTATAATGCTCTGTCCTTGAGAGCTGAAGATAAATTGTCATGCTGTGGCCCTGAGAGCGAGCGCAAGTGTTGTGCCGGTTGACCCCTGTGACCTTATCTCATGTACAGATATGAATGAATGTGTTTCTTCTGGCCTCCCTACTGATGCTTTGTCTTCTGGAGACAGAAAAAAAAACCTGTGCTGTGGCTGCCGTCCACTAGGGGGCAGGGCCTCATGTATTTACCCAGCAGTTCGGACAGCAGCAAACACAGCACACGTCACTGCTGCAATGATTAACAATGAGTGTTCTGCCTGTAAACACACCAGCGTTTCTATGTGTGCAACAGTAGGGCAGGACAGGAGACAGCACACATGTCCTAGATGTCCCTGCTGCTGCTGCTGCTGCTGCTGCTGAAAAAAAAAAAAAATAAATAAATAAAAAAGATCATAAAAGAGATTTGGATAGCAATAGCTGGCATGTCACTGGATGTCCTGTCCTCTGCTATAAAAAAAAAATAGTTTCACCAGCTGAAAGGAGGAGGTGTGTGTGTGTGTGTGTGTGGTGGTGGTGGTGGTGGTGGTGGTGGTGGGGGGGGGGGGTTATTTGGCCCTCCTTGCGTACGGTCTGTTAGCTCGAATTTCTATGGCAACAGAAGGAGCCGGTTGCCTTGTCACTGCGCCGCTTTTCGCAGGCTTAAGCCAGACGCTGTGGGTGGATTGACACCTGTTTTCTGCAGCGCTAGGCGGGTGAGGGAGGCTTTGCTGACATGACTGGCGGGGGCTGACACTTGCACAGTTATAGAGGGATGCCTCTTCGCAGCCCCAAGCTTTAAAATAAACAATGCGTGTCATGCAGGAAACGCCTGCCGAGCCCGGCAGACAAAGCGGCATGTAGGCTATAGGCTAACAGGAGTGCTGATCCGTGCACGGAGCTGATGTGATCTGCTGATCCTGAGTGGATCTTGATTTCAATCATCAATCAGCCATAACATTTAAACCACTGACAGGTAAAAGGAATAACATTGATTATCAGGTTACAATGGCACCTGCCACCTGTCAGGGGTGGGATCTACTTCCTGAGGCCCAGGATTTGCTTAAGGTCTCAGGATGGCGAGGGCTGGCACCGATTATAGTAAAAGTAACAATATTTTTTGGAATTCACTGCACATCCCTGCACATGTCTTTTTAAGTCTGTTGGAGAAGATTCCCAGGAGGCTCCTTATGAAGCTGCTTGCGAGGAAGCCAAAAATGTGTAAAGTAATAGGATTCGTAATCTATGTTTAAATAATAAAAGTCCTCTATGAGCTGAAGTGTGTCCAAACTTTTGGCTGGTACTTTAGCTCCTCTAGAGACCCTCGAAGTGCCTTGGTTTGCGTGTGATCCCTGTCCTGACCTCGAAGTGGCTCTGGGAGGTGAGGTCATCCAGATAAACTGTCCCAGAGCTGCCCCCTTGGGCCGTGCACATCCGCTCCGCCCCTGTGTCCTGTCATTGGGATTGATGGAGCGTGAGACGGCCAGGAGATGCTCCGCTGAGCCAGAGATGCCTCAGTGTGGACAGGGTCACCAAGGGGCAGGCGCTCCGCAGACGGCCCATCACACTCCACCTGACTTCCCCCAACACAACCACCACCTACCATACTCTGCAGCAGCAGGAGATTAGAGAGTAAAGAGATAGTGACGGCAATTAGGGTTCAGGAGAGAAGCAGATCAACAATCATGTCTTTCTGTTCGATTACAGTTACACTCTATTATATCATTAATAAAATAAACAGAATAGGACGCACTTTAAACCCACTCGGCTCGACCCGCCATCCTTTAAGATCCACGGAAGACGAGCATCCAGACTTTTTACTGTCCTGCACCAAAGTGGTGGAACGAACTTCCCCTGGGTGTCTGAACAGCAGAGTCCAACGCTCGCTGTCTTCAAACCCAGACTGAAGACCCCCCTCTTCTGAGAGTACTTGGGCGAATAGCAGAGTGGTCTCCTTACTGACTTGTGTTTAGTAGAGTCTAAACTTAGAGGATCTTTGAATTATTAGTCTATTTAAACTAGCTGAGGTTTTTCTTGGGTAAATAGTGAAACACTTTTGTAAGTCGCTCTGGAGAAGAGCATCTGCTAAAAGCCTTAAATGTAAATGTAGTCATAAAAATCAAATATCTGACCTGCTCAGCAAGAAAAAAGCAACTCAGCATCACCTCTGATTGCTTCCAGCTCACGGAGCTCTCGCCTCCTTTCAAAAGCCTAGCCAGTGTTCATGCTGCTTTTAGCGAGCACTCTGTCGCTCTCTCTCCAGTTGTAATTCTGCGTGTCTTTGGTTGGACAGTGGATGATCGAGCAGATGAAGACAGTAGCAGTAGCCGTTCTGTCTGTATTAGCGCCATTAGCAGCACCATGGCTGCTTGGGTTACCAGCGAATGATGGCGAAACCTCATGTGGCGTAAGTGTGTAAAGACGTGACCTGGCTGGAAACACTTCCAGTAAAACCTACCAGACCACTCTGACTGTTTTTAGAATGAATATAATATTAGACAATGCTGGGATGGTCGGGGCAGCACACTGCCATCATTAACCACCATTTACCACCATTTACTCAGTAAAAATTAGATAAAATCTTAGGAACTGCCCCTTTAAATAGGCTAAGATTGTCATTACAGGGACAATATTCTAGAAGTGTCCACAATGATGTTATCATGTGTGTTTAATATTGGGGTAAATTCAGTAAGCAAACACAGGCACATGTGGATTGTAAACCATTTTGGAGATCTGAGGTTATGGTAATGCTTTCTGGCAGAATTTTCTACACAATACAATCAAGCAAATTTACTGCATTACTTCTTTTAGTGCATTATTCAACGTTTCATGTCTACTTAATGCTCTAATTTTTAATACTTGGGGTTTGGGTGGGGGGGGGGGGGGATACCTAAAGGTACGTTATGCTTAATTTGGCCAATATGGATATTAGGTTAAATGAAGCGGTACATTGCTCTAAGAGAAAAAAATTGTTTTGTTAAATGAGATTATGTATTGAGGGCATGTTATGACAAGATTCATTATTCAAACTCGCTCTCTCTCAGACCTTTAATACAAGTACGAACAAAAAACCCCCAGAAAAACCCTTAAAAAATACAATGTCAAAAGTATTTCCATAAGACAGAGAACAAATGCATTGGGTAATTAGCTTTTAACCCTGAACAAATTGCTTTTTGTCTGCACCGATCAGACAGATACAGAGAAAGGCCGGACGCGTTTAGTATAAACTTGGTAAAAATGCAACATGACACGAGAAAAGCCAGTCTGCACCTGATTAAGACCAAACGCACCAATTGCAAACTGAGCTGTTTGAAGCTTATTCTACCTGGGAGAACCACAGGCCCAGCCGTACCACATGTCCAACGAGCATAGCTAGGTATAATAGTATAGCAGAGCCTCTGACGTTTGCCGTGGGCTTTTCTCTGTGGGCTACAGCTCATGGTGATATCCTAATAAAGAACTAGGCGGCAGATGCCAGTCATGGAGGAGTGTGATCATTAGCCGGGGCTGCAGCGCGGCCTCCGCTGCCCTGCCTGCTTAGCTGCCACCCTCCTGGGCTTCAGTTGAGTCCGGAGACTCCTCATTTGTCAGCCTGAACGTGTCAGAGTGCAAGCTTTAAACTCTGCTATGCTATAGAGCAGGGAGGCCCCGTGTACACACACCATTCAAAGCAAAGTTTTGACAGAAGGCTGGGCCGAGGGTGCTGACTTCTCCTGCGCCCTACTTAGAAACCCCTAGGAAGATTAGATGATTGCAGATGTTAAGTCATTTCTTATAACTGAAGTGACAAAGCAGGGTCTAATATGAAGTTCAAGCCCTGCTTTCCACTTGGAACACTGATGAGAGATGGCAGAGTACAGCTTGTGTTGGACCTGTATGCTGTGCTTTACACGGATACCAGAGCATTAGCTTGAGGTGTAGATCACTGTGGAGAATATAGGTACTTGATGGTTTATAACTCTTTTGCTGGGACAAACAATTCTAACACAATGACCAGTGATCTTAAATATACTGACACATTTCACTGCATAAAAAAACACTTAATTTGTCTCAAATGAATGTTGTACAATTTTAAAATAGGAAATATATTAAGAATAAAAGCTAGACATAAGATCACATTTGGCAAGAAAATGATATGTGAATTATATGGATTATAATTATACAATTATATCTCTAATTTTATGTAAGAGAATTATCTGTGAATTATATGTAATATAATTATACAATTATATGTGAATTATATGTAATAATTCTACCATTATTTGTAAATGATATGCAATATACTTATACAATTATGTGATGAATATGCTATTCAATAGTTTCTATATAGTACTGAAAAGAGGTTGGTATTGGATTGGTAGTGGAACCCTTTTTTGGTACGATATAGTTATTATAGGGCTCATACTATAGTTAGTATAGGGCTCATACTACTAATATTTGTGTATTATTATTGACCAGTGTAGTGTGTGGCAAAGACACTTATTTATCTAACCCTAAAGAGGAACCTACTCAGGCTTTAGTTCCTACTAAAGCCTGAGTAGACTGATAAATCACTGTGCTGATGATTTATTGATCTCAGTGTTACTGAGCTCTACTAAAGTCTGAGTAGACTGATAAATCACTGTGCTGATCAGTTATTTATCTCAGTGCTACTGAGCTCTACTAAAGCCTGAGTAGACTGATAAATCACTGTGCTGATCAGTTATTTATCTCAGTGCTACTGAGCTCTACTAAAGCCTGAGTAGACTGATAAATCTGTCACTAAATTGACCAATATCCACATTCTATATTCTTATTAATATTCTACTTTTTTGCAGAGGTTTTTGACAGTGGTATCAATATACAACCATCATTCTTTTTCTGCCCAATTCTATACATGTATTATATGTACATGTATTATATTATATGATATGATCTTATTCATCTTTTTAAATGATTGTATTGCTAAATAACTGTAAGGAGCAAGTTTGAAAGAGCCCATTGCACTGACAATAACATGGTGTGTAGCCATGGTGGTCATTAGCACAGTGTGATACTTGGACACTGTTGTTTTGGCTGAATATCCCAGTGCATTGGATCTGAAAGGAAACAATGACTATGAGGTTAAATGCTGGATGTCATTCCAAATCAAGGGTATTTCCTCTATACTGATAAATTAGAGTAATTCTCATTCATAGTCCCCACACTTCAGGGACCATACGTAATTAAGCAATTGGCTGCTCAGATGTTTCCCAGCCAGCTGTGTGTCTTAGCATCTTTAGTCCATGCATAAGAGAGTGGCGAAAGAAGATGTGGAGTTCATTCTGGATCTGTCCTGTGAACAAAAGCGGAAAAATCATCAATGTGCCAAGGCAAGTAATAATGAACCATGAGAAGATCCGAATAAATCCGCCATCTGTCAAATCTGTCAAAAACAGAGACACCAGGTGACAGTTTACTACAAAGTACAGTAATCCCTTAACCCCTTAAAAAGCCTATAGCCTGCTGGTAGGCCAAAAGTGTTATTAAGACAAGACAAGGCAACCATATTCACCATTAGTGGGCTAACTGTAGTAGATTCTCCCATGTACTGCAGTTATTGGCCTTATTATGCCGTAGATACCAGATCCACACAACCAGATTGGAGAGATTTAACTCGGCCTTCGCTTTTAGCTGAATCATCTTTGCAGCGGTTTTGCAGTCTTTTTATGACTGTGTTGTTGTTTGCAGTTCAGAAAAAGCCGACAGGATGAGCAGTGGTCCACCTGATCATCTCCACCCTGGAAGAATCTCCACCCTGTCCACCCTGTACGTCTGGGAGCGCAAAGGCAGCAGACAATTCTGGGCCATTTTTCAGACCATTGCAGAATGTGGAAAGCAACCTTTGAAAATTGGATCATCCATAGGGCCAGTCATTTCTCTAGTCACCGGCCACCCATGCCAAATGATGAGAGAATCATGTGACTTACAGCTTGATTCGCCATTGACATTCTAACTTTTCCACCTCGTCCTAGCATAAAAGTCTTTTGCGATATCTGCATATTTATTTTCTAATTTGGGGATTTTTTCAGTCAGAGCATTTTCAAAATTTGCCAAAACCTGGTGGAGGGCAAACCCTCTACAGCTGCTAAAGCCTCTTTAGGTCCAAAACATGTTCTGGTCTTAACTGGCCAAGTTAGTCATCTGACCTGAACCCCACTGAGCAGAACTACCACCAGAACTGTATTCTCTGGGTTCTCCTCTTTTACAGGATATACTGTGGTCTGGCACCGAACCAAAACAACCACAGTATAAGGTTATACAGTTATATAGTTTAGGCCTATGAAAAGATATTGGGCCCAACTACTGGCCCCAACAATTCTGCCAAAATACTCAATGAACACATTAATAGGGCCCCTATCAGTCACAGGCCTTTGGAATCGTCCTACCCCCTCCTTAATACGGCGTCCCCTGACTGCATATGCCATAATATGTAAAATTGTATGTGCTTGTATATGTAATTGGACTTTTTTCTACAGGTTTTTAAACACATTTCCAGGGCATAGTGGTGTAGAGGCACACCTCCCATTTGAGCTATGGCACCATTTTTTCTACAAGCACTCCAGACTTTCTATTTGGAATTAGCTGTGACTAAATTGGTCAAAAAATAAAAAAATTAAATAATAAAATCACTTTTTGATGATGCTTAATCCATGATTGGCCCTTTAGCCATTTTCTGTACCTGGAGTCATTACAGAGCAAGCAGTAGCTGTTGTCAGCGTAGGCCTATGGTTTACCAGGAAATTCATTCTCACTAAAGAGGTTTGAAGAACAGGGCACAGCTCAGTATCTTCTAAAGCATCACCAAATCAACATGATCTAAGAGCAAATGGGTAAGTCAACAGGAAAAGCATTTCTGCTTGAAGTAGTTCATCATGTGGGCAATCTCGGGCCACTAAACCTGCTCTTCGCTTCTAGGCTCTGTAATACTGGGTCTTGGAAATGAGAATTTGCTATAGAGAACAGACAGTCCCTGTACATCTGGTACTTGCAGAATAACGAGTGTGATTCTACTAGCTAGCCGACCAATTGGGACGAAGGAATGTTTCCCACATATAACAGGATTCCTATTAGACCCGTGTAAAGCACTCGACTCTAGCTGATATTTCCTGATATTTCAGCTGCCTTTTATTTGAAAAGCCCCAAATATTGGTCGTTCCCTTCCTTTTTGATAGCATGGTTAGCTACAGGGGGACAGCATGGTGGTGCAGCAGGGAGTCTTTGTGCAGCGCAGCTCCAGGGGCCCTGGGGTTGTGGGTTCGATCCATCCTCTGATCTCTGTCTGTGAGAAGTTCGGTGTGTTCTCCCTGTGTTTCTGTGGGTTTCCTCTGGGCACTCTGGTTTCCCATCTCCTATGAAAAAAAAAACACATGGTAGGATCATTGGCTTGCTAAATTGCCCCTAGGTGTGAGTGTAGAGAGTGTGTGTGGTACCTTGAGATGGACTGGCACTCAGTCCAAGGGGTATTGCTGCCTCGTGCCCAGTGAGTCACGGTAGGTTCTGGATCCACTGCGACCCAGACCTGGAAGAATCACAGCTATGAGGATTTGATTGCATTCACAGACAAGAACATGACTTAGGTCAGTATGTTGGATGATGATCACTACCCCACCACCTCATCATGCCCAACTCCCCAACTCATTCCAGAAGTATTGGACAGAGCACATCCATCATTCCAGAGAACACTGTTCCATAGCTCAATGCTGCTGGGGGGCTTTATACCCCTCTAGACATTAGCATGGCATTAGGCATGGTGCCAATGTGTGTATGTGTGTGCATTTGCACATCTGTGTCAGCAATGGGTGCCAATTATAACAGGTGAATGCATTCATTAGAAGAGGGTGTCCACAAATATCGGGACATGTAGGGAACTAGCACTCATTAGCAGGTCTAATAAAGTCAGGAAGCTAAGCTGGGACTGTTTTTCCTCCAGAACGACTGGCTTGGCTCTACAATTGAGGCCACGGTGCCAAAACGTGTCTGAGGAACACTAGCCTTAAACTTTTTATCACGCAGATGTGCATCTTTACAGGCCCTTTCATCTGCCTCTGTTTTCGGTCTCTCTTCATCAGTTGCCCACTGCGTCTGTTCTCAGTGGAGAGTAAATGACTGCCAGAAATCTGGGTTCATGCTCCATTCTTCATTAGTATAATCATTAGGATTCTTCTCGAACCATACTCAGACCACACACCCATACATCTTTTAAACACTACAGTATTCTTAGAGCTTTGTGTGCCCAGCAGTTTGGGTTCTTCAGCGACTAAGACAACTCAACTAAGTGTATTTAACCTCACTGAGCTTCATTTTCACAGACAATTGCATAAAGCATGGATATTAATTAAGACGGCTGCTACAGAATTATGGACACCCTTGGAAAAGACCAACAAAAAAGTCTATAAAATGTCTTTTTCTGAAAATACTACAGTAATTGAAGCTTTTACTGATCAAACAGCTGCTCATCCAACTTTCCAAATCAAAGAAATTAACAGGGAGTATTGTTTTGTTTCAGTTACAGGCTCTACTAGTCTGAGTAGGCTTAATATTAGATGTTGGAAGATGATGGATTTACTCTCTGGATAACCAACTCCAACCAACCACCATCTCATCCCAAACCTACCCCATCACTCCAGAGAATGCAGCTCCACTGCGACACAGCATAGTGGAGGGGACCACTGTACCGTCTAGCCAATGTCTGGCATTGGGTATGGTGACCTTAGGCTCATATAGAGCTGTTCCAGGGCACCCCCTTGTATTGGTCATTTATTTCTATGGAAATTACATGAGCTGTTTGAACACCTGCTTCAGAAATAGTAGCTTAGATTTACTAATTAGATGGGTTGTGTAGATATGCCTCAGTATACTACATTTACATTTACATTAACGGCATTTAGCAGACGCTCTTCTCCAGAGAATACCCTTTCCTCAGAAAATACCCTTAGCTAGTCTGAATAGACCCAAATTCAAAGATCTCTCTAAGCTTAGGCTCTACTAAACACAAGTCAATAAGGAGCCCATAATACTCTACACTTCATCCAAGAGGAGGGTCTTCAGTCTGGGTTTGAATACAGCGAGTTTTCGGACACCCAGGGGAAGTTCGTTCCACCACTTCGAGTCAGGACAGAGAAAAGCCTGGACGCTCGTCTTCCGTACTACCATATATTACATTTTCGAAGTATAACTGAGATTTTAGGAACATATTAAGTGGTCAACCATCAACATCGAGAAGGCAATGACTAAAAAATACTAAGCTTTTCCCACTGTAAAAGCTATAATTTTGCCCCATCGCGCTTAAGTAATAAGTAATGGTTTGAGAGGCGAAACCTTTAACCAACAGTTCCAGTTGGAGAACTGCAGGATCTGGTTGCATTTGGGGACACCAAGTCTCCAAAACTACAGCAACAGTTTCTTGTCAACAAACCATTTGGAAGGCTTGTCAGAAGAAAGCTTCTGATATCGTCAAAACACAAGCCTGGAGCTTTCTGAATGTCACTGAAACTCTGAAATACTGAGTTAAAAATAGAGCTTTTTAGCTCCACAGGAGAGTTTGGCAGTGAATGGTTTAAGGTAATGCAGTGAAGAACCTTTCCTCCATTGTGAATTATTGTAGTGGATCTGTTTGCTTCCAAAGGTCCTAGAGAAGCCATCATATAAGGTCTCAAAAAGGCATCAGAATCTCTGAGGTGTTAGATCATGGTCATGATGAGATCTTTTCTTAAGAAAAAGACCAAAATCTGGCCATAAAACCATGCTTTTTTAGGCATTAACCAAACCAATGTCAATGTCTTGACCTCAACCTTACAACACAAACTGTGGGTCCAACTAAGGAGAAGCATCTGCAGCTCTGAAGGATCTGGAGAGTCTGTGCATGGAGGGTTGGCCTCAGGATGTTTGCATACTTTTCCCAAATACACAAGTCGGCACCCAGGGCTGGTTTTATCCGATTTCAGGAGGACCAGCGATCAGCTCTCTGGACAGCTCCCAGGCTTGAGTGCAGCTTTTACACTTGACCAAATGTATATGTTTCCAGAAAAGGAAGTGTACTTAAGAGCACTACAGATATTTTCAAACACGGTAAAGAATGCTAAAAGTACATCTCCCATTTTCTTTTTCCATGATATCCTTTCTGAAAACATACATAAAATCTGCTTTCTCAGTATTTCCATTAAATGTATTGTAAAGTAACTCATTTTAAATGATACTTTAGTGTGCTGATTGAGAATACATGACTTCTAAACCTAGGAAATGTCTGAAAATCTCACCATAACCCCTTAAAGAGGGGCAGATAGGCTTATTACACACCAAGGTGTATTACTCAGCACCTACAGGGATTTCTGTGCAAACTGGTGGGGCTATTCTTTGATAATAGAAAGGAGGGCCATAGGCTTTTAGGGGGTTGAAACATTGTTTTATTGTGTTAAAACACAGCTTTAAGCACAACTAAGTTTGAATATGTTGTTCCCAAAAAAAAAAGTAATTAAATATGCGTGATGTTTTAATACTGAAAGTATGTATTTTTTATGTGATGTACTTTTTATAAATATACTTATACACTTTTCTTTTACAAGGGGCATTGGACTCGGCTGGTCTCGACAACAATTGCTGAATTCACCTTACAAGACCAAGACCAAGACAAGGCAGATTCCAGATTAGGTCTAGACCGAGACGATGCCGAGACCGCTCGCCTATGTTCTTGAGACTCGAGTGCTAGAACCCCAGTGCAAAGTGGTGCTTGCACAGGTTAACACTCTCCAAATGTCCATGTAAGATCCAGCCAATAAAGAACCAAACACTTGGTCTCATCTTTATTAGGTGTTCCAGTAATTCCGGAGAGGCAAAGCATTCGCTGTTCTGCGTTCTCCATTTGTATTCCTTCTCCATTGGCCATTTCAAAGAGTGCGATATTCATTGAGTTGGCTGGGTTTGTCCTTATTGCTATTTGTGTAATGTGATTGTCATGTTTAATAGGGGAGAGATGTCTTGCTAAAGAGATTGCATACAGATGAAATCACTTCTGCAGACAGGAACGTCCTTGGGGCCATTTTCGCACAGATTAAAAGCCCATTGAAGGAAGTCTTTCCCCCTCCTCTAAACAAGGCAGGCATTCATAGAACTGATACAGTGATAACACTCATTATGCAAGTGGACGAGAAAGGCATACCCAAAACAAAAAGCCAGAAAATACATA
This sequence comes from Salminus brasiliensis, assembly GCF_030463535.1. NCBI lineage: Eukaryota > Metazoa > Chordata > Actinopteri > Characiformes > Bryconidae > Salminus > Salminus brasiliensis. Next base: position 54,396,246 of record NC_132879.1, on the reverse strand, counting down.
ATGAGAACAGGAGCCTGCCTCGATATTTTCTCTAATATCAGCCCTCACCTCTCAGAATTCACACAGCTGAAATTCTGAGGCTTTCTGCAATTGATTAGTTGTCAGATCTGGTGATTATGATGGCTGTCTTGAATGAATCATGAGCTCTTACCCTACAATTTCTTGAGCAAAACATCTCTACCTCTTTGATCTCCAGGCTCCCCATAGACTCTTTTGGGCCTGGAATCCTCTTTTGATCAATAATGGCTCAGAATACACAGGCGTGAGAGCGAGGTCAGAAATCTGACACTGCTGGCAGACAGAAATTCTTTTAACAGGCCAGGGATCCCCTAAAACCACAAGGCCCATTTTGGATTCAGCAGCAATCACTTTCACGTTGCGAACAGGGCTACTGGCCGAATGTGAAACCTTGAGCGGAGGGTCGCATTTATAGTTAAATAACTGACCGCCGCCTGCCACTGATTACACAGCCCGAAAGCCACAGCCTCACTTTACCTCAGTGAACTGTAATGGCTCAGAGTCAATGGGAAAAGCCTCATAGCGTGAAGTGTCCAGCTGATGGAGCGACCCTTTCACTTCACAGGAAAGGCTACTGCACAGTGGACAACTGTTCCACGTCCCGCTCTCTGGGACGGGCCCGTGAATAATGAGCAATTAATAGTGGCTGAAGCACCACCAGCAGCACAGTGCTGTGAAGCGATTGAAGATAAGGAGGATGACCTTAGCCTCCCCACTCTCTCTCTCTTCTCTGCCCGCAGTCCATTCTTAATCAACACAGATCAGTTCAATTTACTCCACCTGGCGTTTCACTGGCCTTCATAGAGAGGGAAAAAGCCACAAAGCCAGAGCTGCTCACCATTCTCCCAGCCTTTGTCTGATTTTGACACATGGCAGATCAAATGCCAAGGACATCTGCCACTGTTTCATGGCTTTGTTGTGGCTCATTGACAGCACTTTTTAAAGTTCAATCAAAATAGTTTATACACTGGTCACTATATACCAAAGTTATCATAACAACCTGCTCATGGGCGTCTCACATGGGTGGGACGTGGACTAGGTGGGTTCCAGGTGGACATGGACTCACATGACATGTGACATGTGTTGTTACTGGGACCCAGTTGGGCTTCCCAGATAGGCCCAATCACTACAGACCACCTTCATCTCACATGAGTCCCATCTATCCAACCGGTGTCCAACCCAGATGGGATACCCGGTCCCAACACTGATTCATTATAGACAGACAGTGCAAAAATCCTAAAATCTGATTGGATGACCTGCTTTAAAAACAGTTGCCTTACAATTAAAATATGTCAATGTGCCAGATCATTAAAGAAATACTACTACAGTAAAAAAAGGTGAAGAGTATTTCAACAGCTTCAAAGGTCTGTATTTGTTGGTTAGATCAGCCTCAAATCTTATTAAAACCTGGGCAGAATCTCAGATGCTCTTTACCCTCCATATGGTGCACTGTGTGGGTTCTGAAATTTTGGCTTTGATAATCAAATAGCTTACTATATGTCCAGAAGGGAACTGTGCACATGGTGAATCTCTAATTACTCCCTGTTAAATATATTATGCAGTGTTTAGTGTGTACATTATTTTTAGACCGGCACTGTGCACTACTACTGTGTGCTGCCCCAGTGTAGGAAAAGGCATGTGCACTGAATAATACTGTATAATCAGTTCATACCATTAAACCCACCTGACTAATATTGGGTAGAACCCCCTTGTTCCAGGAAAAGGGCTCGGACTCGTTGGGGTATGGACTCTACCAGATATTGCTAAAATTAACATTTTCAGCAATTTGTGCTTCAGTGGCTCCTCTGTGAGATTTGACCAGGCGGACTGGCCTTTGCTCCCCCCCACACGCACTTTTGGTAGGTACTGACTACTGCATACCAAGAACACCTCAAAAAATCCAGCCTTTTGGCTGTGTCAAAGTGTCTCAGATTCTTATGCTGGGTCATTTCCCTGCCTTTAACACCTTTATCACCTTCAAGACTGACGGCTCACTTGCTGCCTAGTATGTAGATCCCACCCCTTGTCAGATGTCACCATAGATGTAGATAATCAAGGGTGAAGTAAGTAATATAGAGTTGTGGTTGATGGACGATGACAAATCAGGACAAATTGGGGTGGTAAATTACCTACAAATTCATAAAATGGCACCGTTGCTTGTTCTCGTTCGGAGATAAATCTGATATATGGCAATATAAAGATGATTAAATATGTAATATATTAGAATATGGACTGTATTATGGATTTCATTTATATCAAACATACATTTCTCACATATTGAAATATATGACACATATGCCAACCTATTTAAAACCAACTATTATCAAACAAGACGTATACCTCATCCATACAATATGTGTCTGAATATTTGTGGACACCGCATCTATGAAATGCATTCAGCTACAGACCCAGATGTACAAACACACACAGCTAGTCCCTATAGAGAAGCACTGCCAAGTACTACTGGAGCAGATAATCATGAACCTATTGGCACCATGCCTACTGCCAGGAGTGGGCTAGAGGGGTATAAAGCCCCTCCAGCACTGAGTTGGAGAGATAAGGGATGGCGTGAGGTGCTGATCATCCAACTTTCTCACCTCACAAGCGCTCTGGTCACTGAATGCAATCAAATCCTCACAGCAATGCTGCTCCAAAAGCAAGCAGAAAGCTTTCCTCCCTACTGGGCAGTAGAGACAGTTACTCCAACAAAAGCAGAATAAAGTGTTATTTAAATTTCCTTGATTTCAGAAGAAACAATGAATGAACAGGTGTCCCAATACTTTTGTCCATATAGTGTATATCAATGTTTACATTTATGTGTGCATGTGTGTTGATAATGATATGTATATATTTACAGTATATATGTATGTCTGGCTAAATATCAGATTTCCATATAGTGGTTAACTGCAGTTTTGCTTTACTGCTTGGCCTCAGTGTTGTAGGCTGTAAGAGCAAGTTACCATTTTCTGAACTTTCTACTCCTTACATTTTAAAAACAGCCTCGTTACTCCTATTCATTTCCGTTTGTTTTCATTCTGGCTTGTCATCGTTAAAAAAATCTGAAAAGTGTGAATTTGATTGTGGTTGGATCAGAATAAATATAGAGGTTTATAATTAATATAAAGCTTATTGATCACACGCCTCTGAAGTTTGACTTTCTGTAGCTTTACTAAACTTCTAGACAACGACTCCTCATATTTTCCTCCATGAAGCTCATGTTAATGCTCAGTAGAGCACAGAGACGCTCCTTTAATAGAGCTGATATTACTGAAATGCTTCATTTTCAATGGGCAGATCTGCAGCTGAAACAGGAGCCTAGTGCAGCCCAACATCTTTAACATCAACATTTTAATAGAACATTATGATATCAGATATTAATATTAATATTCAACATTCTCCTCATTATGGCTTTTAGAGAAATGGGGTTTTGGGGAGGGATGGGGGGGGGTAGTGCACTATAGACCCCTGTGGCGCGGCCTCCTAAGCTTTCGGCCTTTGTTTTCCTTCCATTACTTTCACTTTTCTACTTGAAGTCGTTCTGAAACCAGTACTTTTACACTTTTACTGGAGTAAAAAGCTTCAATTGATACTTCAGCTTCTATAGAAGTCTTTCAAACCCTAGTATCTCCACTCACTTCTACCAGAGGAATGCATGTCAATACTTTTAACACCTTGGATAATAATTATGGATTTTTAATACATTTCTTAAATAATTATTCCATTATTCCATTTCCACTGAATTTCAATTTGGATATCTGACTAATTTGGTGTTTTTTGTTTGACAGCCATGGCTGCCAGTCATTTTACCGTTTTACTTTTATTTATTTTTACAGTGTTGCCTAATAATCAAATATGGCGTAGATGATGCATTTCAGGGTATGGATTTTTCTTGCCGTCACATGAGGGTCTATCACATTAACATGTCACTGTTTTCAAATGAAGCTCTGATATCTGATCTCTCCCCTATGTCGGCTGATATTGACGAGTGGTGAGCTACTGCATGCATTAGGACATCAGCGCTGGACGACTTGGCTGAAGGTGTCAGGCTGTGTTGAAGCAGGGAGGGGTTTCGTGTGGGATTTTTCCAGAGCAGCGCTGTTCATCTGAATGCAGGGCCACGAGCGATGCCTTGAGGTAATATGGCAAAGGATATTCAATAGTGCTGCTTTTTTATTACAGTGTTTACACACACTTTCTCTCTCTCTCTCTCTCTCTCTCTCTCTCTCTCACACACACACACACACAGACATGCACCTGGTGGGCTATGTAGTTCTTCTATGTTGTAGAACTGATATACCATTTATCCAAATGTGCACAGATGAACGCACACACACACACAGCTTGTCTAGTCCCTGTACAAAAAGGTACTGCCAATAGAATAGGACTCTCTGGAGCAGATTAGCATGCACCTTTAGGCACCATGCTGCTGCCTAATGCCAGACGTAGGCTAGAGGGGTATAATTAAACCCCTTCAGGATTGAGCTGTGGAGCAGTGGAAGAGCTGGAATGATGGTTGGAGCTCCATCCAGTACAGTACTTTCTGGGGATGAGGTGGTGGGGTGGTGATCATCCAACATCCTGACCTTACTGACTTACCGCTCTCTTAAATCCTCACAGTAATGCTGCTGCCGTCTTCCCTTTCTGGACATTAGAGACAGTTACTCCAACAGAAGCACGATCAGCTCTTTTTTTAAAAAAAAAAAAAAAACACCTTTGATTATGGAAGAAACAATAAATGAGCAGGTGTCCCAATACTTTTGTCAATTTATTTTTTTACTAGAGTGTGTGTGTGTTTGTGTGTGTGTGTGTGTAAGAGAGATAAAGAAAGGGTGTATCCTGTATCTGCTGTCTCTGCTGATGTGTACTGTACATGACTGACGCAGTCAGGTCTGTCTGTTTAGTGTAAGTGTCAGCAAGTAGCGCTGTCGCGCAAACACGCCAGCGGCTCCGCGTTACAGAGTGCACGGTGGGCGGTGATTGAGGCCGTCAAGTTTGTCAAGTGTGAGACCGCACTCCCACGCCTGTACCGCGTATATGTAGGCATGTCTTTTTGTGTGTGTGTGTGTGTGTGTGTGTGTGTAATGTGCGACATTGTCACAGATAAAATAGCGCAATAGATCTGCAGTGACAGTCACTGATAAGATGCTAGCAAATAAGTTTGCCTTCAGAAAGCTGTCAAGGCTCCTCACATCTGAAAGCTGCATTCTTTATTTATTTATTCTGTATTTAGGTACGAAGTTCACCACGAAAGCCCCAAAAAATCACCACCATACCAACGACGCGGATGCACGACAGGTGGCGCATGCTAATGCGGTTCAATGCTTCACTGCGCACCATTCGCACATTTTCACAAGCGCCTTCCAAAGGTCACAGACCACATACCTGGTCCTGATTGCTACATTTGCCCTTTGCAAATGCTTATTACTTAAACAAGATTTATAATAACTAAGTGTCCATCATTCAGTCTTAAAGTCCAAGTGCCTAGCCCAAGGCAGCGAATCCTTTCTCGCTAAGAATCTGCTAGCAATTAACTACACGTCAGCAGGGCTAATTAAAATCATTTAAGTGAAATAAATGGCCAGCACTGAAAGCAGACCGCCACAGGTGACTAATGCTGCTGTATGAGGCTTCCGAATGAACACTCATTACCTTTCTTGGGGCTTTTTGCAGATGGACCTCCAGAAGGACGCTTAAAGAGTGACGACACTCCATGGTTGCAGAGAACTCCTAACACCCTTTCCAAGTTCGGCTTAAAAAGAAATGCGCAGTCAGTGCACTCCAAAATATGCTGAAATATGCTGTAGTATGGGACATCAATAAGCCATAACATTAGCACCACCTGCCTAATACTGAGTAGGTCCTCTTTGTGCCACCACAACAGGCCTGACTCCACAAGACCTCTCCACAAGTTGTGACCTAAGGTGCTGTAAGTTGTGAGGTTGGGTCTTTTTCTTGGAGCACTTTTGGTAGGTACTGACCACTACATAGCAGGAATGGCCCACAAGACCTGATGCCTGATGTTTTGGAGATGTTCTGATGACCCAGTCGTGTATTTTAGTCGTGTACATTACAGTTTGGTTCTTGTCAAAGTGGCTCAGATCCTTATCCTTATTCATTTCTCCTGCTTTTTACACCAAAATCACCTTCAAGAACCGACGGTTCACTTGCTGCCTGATCTGTAGATCCACCCCCTGACAGATGAAGCCACTGTAAATGAAGATAGCCAGTGTTTTTCACTTCCCCTGTCAGCGGTGCTAATGTTATGGCTGATCAAATGCACACACATAGCTTGTCTAGTCCCTGTAGAGAAGTATTGCCAATAGAATAGGACTCTCTGGAGCAGATCAACATGGACCTAATGGCACCTAATGCCTAAAGCCAGGTGTGGGCTAGAGGGACCCCCAGCATTGGGCTGTGGAGCAGTTATCTTCAGCAGTTAACTTCAGGGAGAGGTGGGATGTCTACGTTGCTTGACACTTGATTCTACGTTGCTTGCCTCTGCAGTGCCCCCCTCAGGTTCAGCTGAGCTATAGGCATAGATGTTAGACGTTAGACTTGGTGTTAAAGCAATAAAAGGATAGATTTTTTATCAAAAATGGCTCGAGGATGTATTTACTCTTTAAAGAGTGGGTCTACGTAGACCTTGAGTTCAAAGACTACCTTCCCAGCTGAATTTCAGAGAGACTATGGCTTCAGGCAGGCCATCGCTTGCCACAAAACGTCTAGCTTTCTGAGTCCCATCTGACGCAACCTTTACGAGAGGGCAAAATGAGGCTGTACTGATTGAGAGCTTTTCTTTATTGCTTTTGCAATGGCAGCCTCGTTATCAGGTTGTGCTCTACAGTAACTGCCTGTAAGCCTACTTAGAAATTCGACTGGGTACAACTCTACCTTGGGGGCTTTTTGGCCGGGAAACACATTCTAAAGCCTTTCTAAAAGCTTTAACAATGCAATGATAACGTCAGCTTGCATTATGAGGAACATAACACAGCACACATGTCTTGGGAGAGATTCACATACGCTCTTAAAAGTGAAGGCCAAGGCTAAATGGTTCTTGGCTTGGATGTACAGGCCCTGGGAAAAACTTTAAATAGCACTGAACCCTCACAACATGTGGTTCTGTAAAAACCACGAGCCTGACTTGGGTGGATGGTTCCTCAAAGAGCCATCTATTGCTCCTCCATGGAATCACACCCTTATTTTGAGGAGTATACTACACACCAATCCATCATGACTGACGTGAACAGTAAGTTGTTGAAGGTGATGCTAAAAGCAGGAAACTTGGCAAGCGTTAGAATCGGGGGCCAAGCTGTGATGTCTAGACTACTGGGTCATCAGAACATCTCCAAAACATCAGGCAGGACATGTAGGTTGTTCCCCGTATGCATTGATCAGTAGTTACCAAAAGTGCTCCATGGACGGACCATGGTGAGTCATGAGTCATGGGAACCCAAGGTTCGTTGATACAAACGTAGAGCGAAGCCTATTGTGGTTTTAATGTTATGGCAAACTAGAACTAAAGGTACAGTCTCAGACAAAAAGGTACAAAAGCCTTTTTAGTATCTTGTATCATATTTAATTGCAGTTGTTTACACTATATGAAAAAAGGGGTGTCCACAAAAGTTTGTGGACACCCCTTCTAATGAATACATTCAGCTCCGATGTGCAAATGCACTCACACACAGCTTGTCTAGTCCCTGTAGAGAAGTACTGCCAATAGAATAGGACTCTCTGGAGCAGATAAACATGGCACAAACCTATTGGCACCATGCTGCCTAATGCCAGGTGTGGGCTAGAGGGGTATAAAGCCCACCAGCATTGAGCTGTGAAGCAGTGGGAGAACTGTGTTCTCTGGACTGATGGATGTTGCTCTATCCAATACTTTTGGGATGAGCTGGGAATGAGGTGGGGTGATTATCATCCAACATCGTGACCTCACTAATGCTCTGTATGCAATGGCTGAATGCAATCACATTCTCACAGCAATGCTCCAAAATATAGTAGGAAGACAGCAGAGACAGTTACTCCAACAAAAGCAGGATATACTATTTTTAATACCCTTGATTTCAGAAGAAACAAGGAATGAACAGGTGTCCCAATACTTTTGTCAATGCAATAGTGTATTTTTAAGTAGCATTGACTCAATTCTGTCTTACATTTCTTTCTTCTTTCTATTTTTTTCCCATCCAGCTTAATTTTTTACCCTGATATTTCGGGGTTATGGCTAAAACATTTGGTAAATAATGGAAGTTAAAGTTTTCTGTCCCATTAAAAACATCTCTAAGATTTTAGAGAGGGCAACATGTAGCTGACCGCTACAGCCAAGTAAAGCTGAAAGAATGGCAAGAATTAGTGAAGAATTAGTGACATTATGAGCATAAACCTGTGGATGAAGTGCAGAGCTTCAGAGGACCTATGAATCTGGCATCATGCTCCTAAACCCAGTTGTAATTGTTGAAATCTGAGACTACAAAATCCAATTGGATTCAGAATGGCCAGTTATTGCCATTGACTTCCGTTAAAAGTTTTTATTTTTTTCCCGCAACAGTGACGTTCTGCAGGATCAGGTTTCTGTGTTCACAGATGGACTAAAAACGCTGGCACTCAGGCAATCAATCGTTCCAGCATTAAAGATTATTTCCCTTTTTATTTATTCCCACATGTGTAGCACATTCGATCTTATTAGCATTTAACATATTGTGCAGGAAAAGTGCAAATATGTATTTTTCCCCTCAGGAAAGTGGATATAGTGTACCTTTAGGACTAATTTAAGCCAGTACACTTTTTTATAATTTGGCAGTGTAAGAACTTCTCAGATTTATTTATTTATTTTTTACAAACTGTAGGGCCGAGATAAAAGGAAGCACTGTTAAATCAAGCTGAAATCTCAGGGGAGCCATGAATAGAGAGCAGGTCTCAGACAAAAACGCTTTTAGCATCCAGTATAAATGCAGCCTATAGTTTGACCCTGATGCACCCGCTCTAATTAGCTTGCCACCCAGCCCCACGCTCAGCCATTCCCATTGCATTAATCAGCTGCCGCACAAAATTGTGGGTCCTGTCTTAAATATTTACTCAGGGTTCTCTGGACCTGACATCCAGAAATATGGATTCGATGGGGAGAAGTGCATTTGCACACCCCCAATTTACAAGCCCCCTCCCTGATAAATTACAGTCCCCAGAGCACATAATTACTCTGACTCTGCTGGAACAGAGATGACACATCAGCGAGACAATGAGTCACATTCATTTAAAAGCCTTGACACGAGGAGAGATCATCCGTCACTCTGCGAAGGGGCTTCACAAATGTCACCATGTCCTGGTGTTCTTCAGGGACAAATCTCACCACAGATATGCTCATTTTGGGAACACAGTGTCACTCTCGCTTGAAAGGGTTCGGCGCGATGGCGGAGGAGAAGCACGTTTGGTTAACTGAACAGTCAGGAGATCGCATAGAAGATCCCCAGTGATTCTAAAGCTATTCATGAATGGCCTGCTCCTCTGAGCGGGTAGGATGGCCAGGTATGACAGAAGGCCACAAGTAGAGGCCTGCATATGGCAGGTCTATGCAATAACAAGCAGGTGAAATCCGACCCCTGGATTTTTAAACTTCACTTATCAAATCCTGTCATTCTCATATGAGTATTAAACCATGTTTGATAACAGCGGCCGTTAAATTCATAAAATTGAACTTTACTGTAGCTGCATCCCAACTCTCTACACATGTCCTGCCCTTACGGAGGCAGCTACACTAAAGAATGCAGTTCTAATGGTGTCTAATTCTAAAACACTGTGTAGTAGTGTGTGGTTTGGGACACAGCCCGGTCCGGTAAGTTTGCACTTACTTAACAAAGCGCACTAACAGAGCAATCACACCAGGGTTCATTTTAATGTCACCCGCTGTGACAGCGAGGTTATCGGCACCACTAGCATCATGTCTTCATTCATTCATTACAGCAAAACCGGGGATTTAATTCTGGACCATTCTGATATTTAGTGAATAAACATGCCAGCTGTTGATTTTGGACACTTTTGGGACTCTAAACAGTCCACGTTCACTGTTCGGCCGTGTCTGTCTGTATGTCTGTGTGTGATCCCCCACAGGGGCCTTCTGTTTTTGGGGAGCTTGGGTAGCATATGAAAGAAACACCTTCACATTTTCAATGTCTGTATGGACTGATGGTACCGAAGTATCGGTTCTTGTGACGTCCCTACATTTGAATAGTACAGCAAATCGTAAAGCGTATATATAACGTACAGCTGTAGCTGCCTGCAGTAAGCAAGAACGATCACAAAGCAGATGTTGTGCTAACAGTGGCTAAAAGGACTGATTTCATTTGGGCGTGGCCAAAGGCCATAGTGTGAAGGAAGTAGCTAAATCTGCAGGTGTATGGGAGCAGACGGTCATAAGGGTCTACCAGCAGTGGCAGAAATCCCACCAGTCTCAGCACAGTCACCCAGACCAGGAATTGAACCCCAGTCTCCCACATGGAGTGGTAGCTCACTGGCAGGTGGTGGTGTTAGCTGTTGCGCCACACCACCCACCATGATGAGGATGAGGATAAGGATGCTGCTCTATTCCTGCTGGATAAGTGGGTAACACTGTAATAGTTAAGCTGTTTCACAGAAGAAGGATCAGCTAAATGCACACTGTTGAGTCCAAAAGATGATCACAGATAATCAGAAGATTGATTTTACAAATTTTACCTCAGTGGAACACCAGATCCATTCATTCCAGTCCCCGTATTAAACGCTCAGCAGAAATGGATCGGCAACACGATGTGTTGAAAGGGTTAGAAAACACCAACAGTACCTTGGGGGCTCGAGCGTCCTGTCTTATCACTTCCTGCTGCAGACATACAGGTAAAAGTAACAGAAACCCAAGTGTGAGCTGGTTTTAATTCTGACAGTATTTATTGACTGCTGGAATTGCAGCAAAATAAAGCACATTGAAAAAACACGCCTTTATCAGCAGAATAAATGAACCGTTTGCTGATATTCTCAGTGCTTTTCTTCCCTTTCGTACCATTCATTTTTAATTTGGAATTCAATCAAGTCCCTCTCCCTCGCCTCAGCAAAAGAAATTGCCACCCCTAATGAATGGAAAATGAAAATTACCCAGTTAGTGTTTTAAGCCAAAGTAAACATTGTTTAATTTCTCAGAGAGATTGAGAACAAGCGTGGACCTGCATCGCAATGGCCGGGATCTGACAGGAAGGTAAGGGAGCACTGAGAGGTGACCAAATACACGCAGCAGCAGCACAGCCGCTATAGGCTGAGGAAAAGCACATGTTGCCATTCGTCTGCGGTCAGATGAAGCAGTACGCCAAGCAATAAGGCTTGTAAGGCTTGTAAAACAGTAAGGTTACTGTGATTGTACCATGGTTGAGGGCTGTGAGGTGTTGTTAGCCATGACAGCGAGGGGGTAAATTCCACTTAATCTTGGGAAAAATGGTGCAAAGTGGCTTATTGAGCATCTTAGCTTCTGACCAGCGTAGACCACCAACCTGACCAAGCTAGACCACCAGCATGACCAGCATTACCAAGCTGGAGGACCGGCATGATCAGTGTGTCTAAGCTGGTCGACCAGCATGAGCCAGCATCACCAAACTGGACATCCAGCATGACCAAGCTTGACCTAGATCAAATGTGACATACACTATGTTGGTCAAGAGATGGTTAACCAGCTAGCTTACTAGCGCAGAGTGTGTTTTTTAACCACCTTGACCATCAAAAACCAGCTCAGACCATCGGAAACCAGCTGCCAGCAAAAGCTGGTCTTTAGCTGGACTTTCCGCAGGATGTGGTATAATTATATTAATAATAATAGCAGTTAACCAGTAGACAATGTTTGCCAGACAACCTGTCAATAGAAGTATGCTAAATAACCCTGAGCATGGAGCTTCTTCAGGTATCCACTGTAGATTCACTGATGCCACATTACTATGATTTGACATTAATTTTAGTGAGTTATATAGTTATATAAGCTCTCAAGACAAAAATGAGTCACCTTGCATGTATAAAATGGTAGTAACTTCAGGCTCCTGAAGATGGCACTGCACAAGGAAGATCAGGCTATGAATACCTGTGGGACTTTGAGAATAGTACAGTGCAGTGAGTGTCTTGTTGGATGTGTGGAAAATGGGTTGCAAAGCAGATACAGTTAATGATTGGCTAAAAGGACTGATTTCATTTGGCGGTGTATGGAAGCAGACGGTCATACGGGTCTACCAGCAGTGGCAGAAATCCTGCCGTCTACAGGACACTATCCTCAGAATTGTGGCTGAAAGACAAAGCTGATTAACAAATACTGAGCAAACCGTTATAAGATCATTGTGCTGTTTATGAATGAGGACATTAGCTGGCACGCTAACACCACAGTAGTAATGTCAGGCAAGGTCATTAGCCAGTGTGCTACCACCACAGTAGAGATGGTGTTGGACCAGGCAAGTAGCTGGCATGCTAACACCTTGGTAGCAATGCAGGGCCCTAACATCGTTGTTAGCTGGCATGCTAATACCTCGATAGTAAGATTGGATGAGGCCGGTGTCCAGGATGCTAACACCATGGTAACGAAGGCAGTAGTGAGGTTGGATGAGGCCGTTAGCTGGTGTGTTCTAGATGCTGTATTTGGACGGTGTGTTTTTGGAAGCCATGTTTGTGTTTACTGCCTAGTGTTACTGTTACCTTGGCAATGCGCTTGCATACATTTGGAGGGGGTGGAGCTTCTGAAAGAGCACTGAAAGGTGGGGTGTATGTGTTTGGCTGTTGAGTACAAATATAAACAGTCGTTCTCCAGAATCGTGCCCAAAGCTGAAATCAATGCCTGTGTGTTTATGCATGTTTTACAATAACCAATCACGTTTTAGGTAGTTTTACGACCCCTTTTTACAGCAACGGTGAAAAAATTAAGGTCATCCTGAGGCCCATAACGACAATCATCACCCTCATCATCATCATAACCATCATCAGTCTTGCTTGCCATGCTAATGAAACCCGAATACCGAAAAGCAGGCAAGGAAAACACATTGAGGCCTCCCATGTATTCTGAACAGAGGGGTCCAAACACCCCCCGCAGTCATCCAGCAGAAAACTCCTCGCTCTCTCTCGCGCGTGTGGCTGCGCTGACAGTTGGCAGATGCTCAGGCACAGTGAGGAGCGCTCATTTCTTTCTCAAATCCGGCTGATCAGTTAATTAGCTTTGAATATAGATGTTGAAACTCACACGGGGTGTTGATGATTAGAAGATTTGTCCTTGCGAAAGCGCTCTGCGCACATTTCCCTGAGCTCTGCTGCCTTTGGCTTTCTGGGCACTGATGAACGACCTTTGGCCTTCTCATTCATCCTGTGCGATGATTCAAACGCAGATCATTTCAGATATAATAGTCAGATGAGCAGCAGCGAGCCAAGGACTTCAGCCACTTTCAGACACCTGCTGTCATTAAACACCTTTCTTGGTTTTGCCGTGCCGTGGAGTTAGTTTAGCGAGAAGTAAACCGCTGTGAATGGGAGATTAATGCGGCCCTCTGCGTCTCCTTGCATGGCAGCATCGTTGCTGAAGGTTTTAAATATTTATCAGAGGTATCTGTTAATTAAAACAGAGAGAGAGGCTTCAAATGTCCTTTACTCTAATCCATTTCTCTGAACCTCTGCCAGCGTTACAGCGTCTGTCACTCAGTGAGATCCTAAAGCACCGTGGGTATTCAGGAAACCTCTTCAAGTTGAGCATGTCTACAGGTAAGATATGTCTACAGATAAGTCCATGCTGCTTTTTTCGCCACAGTGGGCCAGATGTGAATATGAGCACAGTATGTGATCTGTATGTGTTTCTTAAAGGTTTTCTATGGGGCATCACTGTCCAAACATCTGTAGAGTAAAAGGCAGAGGGTATGGGAGATCACATTTGTAAATGTTTGCAGGGAAGCAGGTCATGTCTAGTAAATGGTCTAACTGTATTTATCTTGGTATAGTTGAATAATGAGAGTTTGGTACAAGGAACTGATATAAAGGAACACTGCTGTCTCCTCCTTCAAATAAAAATAGACCTTGTAGGACCTTGGCAGTGTGTGTGTGTGTGTGTGTGAGAGAGAGGGTAGGAAGGAGTTAAATATCTTAGTTAAATATGCAGCTATATTAATTGACTTTATTAAATAAACATTTACTCTTTAAATGTTAAAGCCTTAAGCCTTAATACCCAATATGGCCAAATATATACCACCTTTCATTTCAGTGTGTCTTAAAATAAAATAATTAAAAAGGACCCCAAAAAAGTTAAGCTTTACCACCTTTAAATTTTTATTAAAAAATAAATATTAATGAATGCGTCAATAAAAAATAAAACAAATTGCGACTTTTTGGGACTTTTAGGGACTTTTAAGCAGTTTAACCAATGACTGATGTAGATGCAGGTACATGCAGACCAATAGCGGTGGTGAGAAGGTGGGCCTTAGACAGTTTAACCAATGACTGATGTAGATGCAGGTACATGTAGACCAATAGCAGTGGTGAGAAGGCAGGCCTTAGACAGTTTAACCAATGACTGATGTAGATGCAGGTACATGCAGACCAATAGCGGTGGTGAGAAGGTGGGCCTTAGACAGTTTGACCAATGACTGATGTAGATGCAGGTACATGCAGACCAATAGCGGTGGTGAGAAGGTGGGCCTTAGACAGTTTAACCAATGACTGATGTAGATGCAGGTACATGTAGACCAATAGCAGTGGTGAGAAGGCAGGCCTTAGACAGTTTGACCAATGACTGATGTAGATGCAGGTACATGCAGACCAATAGCGGTGGTGAGAAGGTGGGCCTTAGACAGTTTAACCAATGACTGATGTAGATGCAGGTACATGTAGACCAAAAGCGACAGTGAGGAGGCGGAGCTTAAGCAGATGTGTAAAAATCAGCGCACAGAATGTGAGGCAACAGCAGAAGTCCGGCAGCATATGTCCAGGAAAAAGAGGACGTATGGTCACCGTATATTAAAGTTGCATTGTGGGAATGTCAAATGACCCAGTAGAATTTAGTAGATCTGAGTAAAGCAGTAATGAGGAAAGTAGAAACACGAGGAAACTTAGTGTGTGTGAAAAGGCTAACTGACACACCAAGAGGTGCTCTAATCAAATCCATTTCTTTATAGCTCAGTTTAGATTCGTAGGAAATCTGCCATTTCTGACAGTTATCAGTTTGATTATCTGGCACCTCTAACATTCATCACCTGCACTCTCCACCACAGTCCCGTCATACTGGGGAAGAAAGCAATTATAGATATGGACAATATAAGAATGAAAGGACACCATATTACTGCACCTGGTCTCTGGCCTCAATGGAACAAATACCCCTATAAAGGGAGATGCGCTAACAATTCAAAGGTCGACATGAGGTAGACAGAGGGATTATCCACATACAGGAATGGTGTGTGTGTGTGTGTGTGTGTGAAAGAGCGCGAGAGAAGAGTTAATTTTAGACGATCACTTTATTTGTGTTTGTCGTCACTCTGCTATTTTGAGTGCAACTCACCAGCTTTTGCTTTTTCAGTTGCTATGGTGTTGCTAAGTAGCTGCTATGGTATCTTAGGTGATTCATATGGTATCCCAGGTGGTTGCTAAGGTGTTGCTAAGTGGTTACTATGGTATCTTAGGTGATTCATATGGTATCCCAGGTGGTTGCTAAGGTGTTGCTAAGTGGTTACTATGGTATCTTAGGTGATTCATATGGTATCCCAGGTGGTTGCTAAGGTGTTGCTAAGTGGTTACTATGGTTTCTTAGGTGATTCATATGGTATCCCAGGTGGTTGCTAAGGTGTCGCTAAGTGGTTACTATGGTATCTTAGGTGATTCATATGGTATCCCAGGTGGTTGCTACAATATCCCACATGGTTCTTATGATGTTGTTCAGTGGTTGCTTAAGTGTTGCTAAATCACATGTGGCTGCTATGGTTGCTAGGTAGATGCTTTGGTGTTGCTAAGTGGTTACTGTCATATTCCAGTTGGTTGCTGTGATATCCCTGTAGTTGCTATGGTGTTTTTTAGTGGTTACTTAGTGATTACTATGGTGTTGCTAGGTGGTTGCTGTGGTGTTTCTAAGTCCCCAGTCATGCTGACCTTATAAAAATGCAGCCAGGACTGCTTTCTTTTATAAACAGAGCAGCCAATCAGAATAGAGGAGCTCATTTGCATATTTCAGCCTTAAAGGCGCAGTACTGAAGAATAGCTTGTTTACAGCTGGTTTTGGTGCATAGACACACAGAATTGTAATAAAATGTGGACCTTAAAAAAAATAACACATGCTGAATGCATTCAGCCTATAAACACACCTTAATGACACATACAGGAATAGTGTGTGTGTGTGTGTGTGTGTGTGTGTGTGTGTGTGTGAAAGAGCGCGAGAGTTAATTTTAGACGATCACTTTATTTGTGTTTGTCGTCACTCTGCTATTTTGAGTGCCACTCACCAGCTTAGTTGAAAAAGCACCGCTTACAAAGCTAACTGCACTGTACAGTTTACCAAATGGGGAAGTGTGTGTATGTGGGTATGCGTACTGCATAAGGCTAATGCAGAGCAGATGGCATTACTGTCTTACTCACTAGGTCAAAGATGATCCGTACATGCTGTACTTGTCAGGACACGTCCACAGTTGGCCGTAGAACGATCAGGTCGGTTTCTAAGCTCAAATGTAACTGTATTGCAAATTTGTTGGTCTCACCCATGTGCACCTGTTGCATTTACTGACTGTATTTCTATTTTAAAGGGCCGGTATCATGGAAAACCAGACGCTCATGCTTAAACATGCTTCTTTCAGACAGCAGTCAAACTCATGTGGTTGATATAAATGAAAATTATATGGAAATATATGGAAATTAAGCAGCAAAAACAGCTCGATTTTCAATTGACCATTTTTGTGAGGTCACAAAACCATTCGAGCCAATGCACACACACAGCTTACACTCTAGTCCCTGTGAATAGAAGTATCACCAATAGAATAGGACTCTCCGGTACAAGTAAACATGAGCCTGTGGGCACAATGGCCTAATGCCAGACATGGGCTAGAGGGGTTTAACGACCCCCGGCATTGAGCTGTGGAGCAGGAATGATGGTAATGGGGCTCCATCCAGTACTTCTGAGATGAGTTGAGGAGTTAGGGATGATGAGGTGGAGTGGGGGATAATCCAACATCCTGACCTCACTAACGCTCCTGTTGCTGAATGCAGTCAGATCCTCACAGCAATGCTGCTCCAAAATCTAGTAGAAAGCCTTCTTCCTCCCTGGACAGTTGAGACAGTTACTCCAGCAAAAGCAGAAAAAGCTCTTTTTAATAGCCTTGATTTCAGAGAAACAATGAATAAGCAGGTGTCCCAATACTTTTGTCAATGCAATAGTGTATTTTTAAGCAGCATTTACTCAATGCTGTCTTGAATTTCTTTCTTCTTTCTATTTTTTTTCCATCCAGCTTAATTTTGTACCCTGATATTTCGGGGTTATGGCTAAAATATTTAGTAAATAATGGAAGTTAAAGTCTTCTGTCCCATTAAAAACATCTCTAAGTCATTAGAGAGGGCAACGCGTAGCTGACCGTTTGTACAGTGTTACAGAGCTTTTCGTGTTCCTCTGGTGCTCCTGCATGCAGAGTCGACCTGAATGAAAGGTCTGAGTGGAGATGTGTGTTGAGCGGCAGCAGACTTAAATTGAGGTTGATTCTATTTAAAGAAATCTAACAAGTGAATATTCCCATGGTTCCACTGCAGATGTGAGAGTCTGACAGATTAAAAAAGAGGAAGGAGGGAAAAAAAACATGCAAAGCTCATTACAACTGGAACTGAGAACAAAACGAATGCTCTGCTGTGAAGCAGAGACTGCCCATCTGCCTTGCTGGAGATTCAACCAGTCTGTCCATCTGCTCTTACAGCTCTTTGGCCACATCTCTGCTAATGGTGTCCCAGTTCCACTGCACTGAAGCTCAACTTTCGTTCATTTCCAGCAACTGCATTAAGGTCAGAGTATGAATTAGCTATTAAGATTTTCTTTTTGTGAACTACGCTGGCAGTAGGAGAGCCAGAGGGGTTACTTGGAGCGATGCCAGAAAAGGACCAATTTTAATGACCTAAAGCAGAAATCCCCTTCAGTTTTCTCATCCTGTGTGAAAAAATCCCCAAATAAAAATAGAACAGTAACATGGATGCTAGGTGGTTGTTATGGTGTATCTAGGTGGTTGCTATGGTATCACTGGAAATTGCTATGGTGTTGCTAAGTAGTTGATATTGTATTTTAGGTAATTGCTATGATGTCACATGTGGTTGCTATGATGTTAAGTTAGTGCTATGCGATTGCTAGGGTGTTGCTAAGTAGTTGCTATGGTATATTTTTGCTGTGGTATCAAATGTGGTTGCTATGGTATTGCTAAGTGGTTGCTATGGTATTTCAAGTGATTGCTGTGATATCCCAGGTAGTTGCTATGATGTTGCTAAGTGGTTGCTATGGTATTGCTGTGGTTTTGCTAAGTAGTTGCTATGGTATTTCAGGTGATTGCTGTGAAATCCCAGGTAGTTGCTATGATGTTGCTAAGTGGTTGCTATGGTATTGCTGTGGTTTTGCTAAGTAGTTGCTATGCAATTGATATGGTGTTGCTGAGTAGTTGCTATGGTATTTCAGGTGATTGCTGTGAAATGCCAGGTAGTTGCAATGATGTTGCTAAGTGGTTGCTATGGTATTGCTGTGGTTTTGCTAAGTAGTTGCTATGGTATTTTAGGTGATTGCTGTGATGTCACATGTGGTTGCTATGGTGTTGGAAAGTTGGTGCTATGCAATTGCTATGGTGTTGCTAAGTAGTTGCTATGGTATTTCAGGTGATTGCTGTGGTATCCCAGGTGATTGCTAAGGTGTTGCCAAGTGGTTGCTATGGTATTACAGGTGATTCATATGATATCCCAGGTGGTTGCTACAATAACCCACATGGTTCTTATGATGTTGTTTAGTGGTTGCTTAAGTGTTGCTAAATCACATGTGGCTGCTATGGTTGCTAAGTAGATGCTTTGGTGTTGCTAAGTGGTTACTGTCATATTCCAGTTGGTTGCTGTGGTATCACTGTAGTTGCTATGGTGTGGTTTTAGTGATGATTACTATGGTGTTGCTAGGTGGTTGCTGTGGTGTTTCTAAGTCCCCATTCATGCTGACCTTATAAAAATGCAGCCAGGACTGCTTTCTTTTATAAACAGAGCAGCCAATCAGAATAGAGGAGCTCATTTGCATATTTCAGCCTTAAAGGCGCAGTACTGAAGAATAGCTTGTTTGCAGCTGGTTTTGGTGCATAGACACACAGAATTGTAATGAAATGTGGACCTTGGGAGACCAAATAAAAAAAATCCCTTAAGATAAAACATGCTGAATGCATTCGGCTCTGAGCGCCCTATTAACACACCTTAATGACCCTTAAATAAAGTCTATCGCCTATTTCTGTCCCTCGTCCCCCACAGGTTGAATTACCCTCGCTAGGAATCCTTGAATCTCCCTCATTTTCAGAGGTGGTGTATATTTCACCTGACACCAAGCGCTCTAATCTTCCTCAAGGTTTTTTGCCAGCCTGCAATTGGGTGAAAAATGGCCTCAGACTAGATCATCAGCTTGTCCCATTCTCCTGCACGAAACCTGTGGGCTGACCAATAAATTACCTCAAAAAGCAGCCTTCAAAGTCACCTCTCCTCCGAGCAGTCCAGGCCAGTGGCAGCCATGCAGCGCGGATGATTCACATTGCGAGTCGTAATTACCAGCGTGACATTTCCTTTTAATTAGGCTAGCAATGACTCCGCACACGGATATTTTTTTGAAGCAAAGGTCATCCCTGGCAGAAGTCAAAGTCTTACCTATCAGCGGTTTGGGACGGAGAGGGCCAGTGGAATAATTGATCGGACTGTCAGTAGTGCCAGCACGCGGTCAAATTGCATCAGTGGTGCCGTCGATACTGTAAAATTATTTACAAGGTACTTTATGCTTCAAAGTAGCCGGGCCAAGAGCGGCTGTCTCTGAACTCTCTCTCGTAACATCCTCCTCAAATGTAAACCTGGTTTCTATTAAAGCTTCAGCCGCTCTGACTGACAGTGTTTGGAACACCGTAGGCCTTCAGTGTGTGATAAACAGCTTGCTCAACCTAGGATAATGTACCTTAATGCTTCATTATGCCGACCCTGCTGTCATTTAATCATGCATGGTCTTGGTTAATCAGACAGGCTGAAGATATAAATAATGCTCATCCTTGCAGTGTGAATGACAGGTGTATTAAATGGCCCATAGGAGGGAGAACAAGGCCTTGCTTGCTTTCAAAATAGTATGCAGACATCACTAAAGAGTCACAGTTCACTTCGCAGGCCATATCGTTCATGTATGTAAACTAAGATGCAAATTTATTTGCATATAACTGCCTATTCTGCCTGCTGTAGGTTAACCCCCAATTCCTGTTGAAAGCACAGTGCGAACTATGCACCAGGGCTTCATGATAATGGCAAAAACCGGCATTGCAATATTTTATTTTCTGTGATATACGCAGAAATAAGGAAAAATGCAGGAATTTTCACCAGATTTCACCAGAATCATGATGATCAATGATCCAACATGTCATGATATTAACCCTTTCACAAGTACTGTCCCACATGTAGGATCCGAATGTTCAGCTTTTAAAAAACTACAGGCTGCTACACCTGCTGTTTTTCACTAAACTCAGAAGGTCTGTAAATTGTTGCCTTGTGTTGGGGGAAAAAAAGGTTTTCAGTTGCTGCTATGCGCCGTATTTTGTCCCCAAAAAGTGTGTGGTCGATATAAAAAAATGTCCAAAACAACAACTTTGAAATGAAAAGTTTCTAAAACAAAAACGTTCAGACTCAATAACTCTCCAGAAACAGCTTTCTGACACAAAAACGTTTTCTAAATGAAAGTTTCCAAAATAAAAACTTTTTAAAACAAAAACCTTTCAACTAAAACTTTCAGAAACTTAAAGTTTATGAAACATAAACATTCTGAAATGTAAACACTTAAATTGTAAACTTAAACTAAAATTTGCAGAAATAAAAACTTTGTAAACTTCCTAAAACTAAAACTTTTCAAAACTAAAATTTCCTAAAACTTAAACTTTTTAAAACAAAAACTTTCCAAAACTAAAATTTCCTAAAATTTAAACTTTTTAAAACAAATTTTTTTGAAGTGGAAACATTTGGAAACATCCACTTTCTGATACTAAAACTTTTTAAAAATAAAACTTTCCTAAACAAACATTTCCTAAAGTTTCTGAAATAAAACCTACAAACGAAATGATGATCATATCTCAAAATGATAAAAGATAAAATGTAATTATTGTTGGAACTTTACCCAGAAATGTAATAAAAGCCATTGTTTTTTCAACCGTTTTGACACAACTGTTTGGGTACTAGAAACCCGGTCATCCTGTGGCCATTTTTATTTTTCCCATCTGGATACAAGAGCTTCATCTAGCTGCAAAATGTTTACAGACGTTCTCTGATGCACTAATCCACACAGAATGGGGCTTTAACCAAAACAGATATCCAAATACATTATGCCTGCTTTTGCTCCATAAACACACAAACATTAATAATGAAAAATTGACATTGGAAAAAAAAGACAACACAAGACATAGGTGGGACATGCGCCCTTTAATCTGTGAAGGCTCTGATATGGTCGTTTATGCGCATCAAACACAGTGTGGTAATCAGGGCAATGCAATCAGTGCAATGCCATCTGTACAACATCACCACTGTGTTTACAACAGTGCGTTCCCACTCAGGCTGATTAGAAAAGATCACACCGATAGCAGATAGCACCCTGCACTGCACGCCTTCTCTAAAACACTGCTATTCACTCACATACGTGTCTGCACAAAACAATGCCTGGTTGCTATGGAGAGAGCCTTCATGGTAGAGGTGGTCAGATCAGTCTGAGTCATGGTCTGCAGGTCTGTGACGACTGCAGGTCTCAAAAGACCATCAGACTGATAATGCTGTGAAAGGCTAAAATGCTGCGGAAGTGAATAAGTGAGTACACCAATCAGCCATAACATTAGTACCACCTGCCTCATATTGAGTAGGCCCCACTTGTGACAGACAGATCCACAACAGATCTGACCATTCGAGGCATTTGAGGACTCCACAAGACCTCTGAAGGCGTCCTGCTGTGGTATCTGTGGCACCAAGACCAACATTAGCAGCAGATCCTTTAATAAGCCCTGTAGGGTGTGAGGTGGGTGAGGCCTCCATGGATCACACCTGTTCTTCTTTCTTGGACTTTTGGTCAGTACCTACCCTTTTGGTAGGTACTGACCACTGCATACCAGAAAACCCCACAATACCTGACTGATGTTTTACAGGATCCCCTGTAGATGAAGATCATCACTGTTTTTCACTTCCCCTGTCAGTGGTACTAATGTTGTGGCTGATTGGTGTATACAACAGACTACAAACCTGTAAGACTGACTACAGCTACAATGGGCTGTGATAAGTGCTTGGCCCCCTACAGGTGCAGGCAGCGGTCAGCGGTCCCCCCCCCCCCGAGGTCGACGCGGATCAGCCATTTCATCCCAAATTCTGTTTACTCTCACAATTAACTAATCAGGGCAGCAGCTGCGGGAGCCAGCCCCAGAGCGTTGCCTAGCAACCTAGGCGCTGTGGTCTGGCTCCACGCTTGATGTGTGAGAGTTACTGCCGGAGTAAAACTGTCTCCGCCGCTTTACTGATTTGTGGATTTCCATCAGGCCTGGGTTCAGCCGTCCTCAAGGTTTTCCATCCTCACGGAAGACTGGACACAAATTCCAGGAAATCCCTGCTTCTCTTTAGCGCCCACTTCATTTTACACTGGGTGAACGTGTCTAATCATAGACTGCACTCTTAAAAATAAAAGTGCTTCAAAGGGTTTGAGGCCTTAGAAGAACCAGTTTTGGTTCCAGAAAAAATTCCATGCTTGTAGTGGAGGTGTGGGTATAGCTCAGAGGTAGAGCACTTGACTGCAGATCAAAAGGTACCCAGTTTAATTATTAATATTATTATTTAATTAATAATATAAGTATTAATAATTAATTGGACAGGTTTTGCTTTCACATTGGAACAGACCATCACAGATTTCGTGGTTGATGTGGTGCAACAGATAACACCACTACCTGCCAGTGAGCTATCTCACCATGTGGGAGACTGGGGTTTGATTCCTGGTCTGGGTGACTGTGCTGCGCTACACCAATAAGTAGGAGTCCTTGGGCAAGATTACTAACACTATGCTGGCCCACCTCAGTAATATGAGTGACCTTGTAAGTTAAATGCCATTGATGTAAATGTAATGTGAGTGTGAAGAATTTGCTGAAAAAATTAAGAGACCACCCTACATGATCAGTCTCTCTGGTTTTACTATTTATAAGGAATATGTTTAAGGGAAATTAACATATGCATTGTATTTCATAAACCATGGACAACATTTCCCCCAAATACCAAAGAAAATAACTGCTATTTATTAGAAGAAATGACAACTGCTCAAAAAAAACATGACAACTGCTCAAATTATGCAAAGAAAATATTATAATAATTTTAATGCAAAGAATTTTAGCAGATTTAAACAACACAGTACTAATATCTGAACTTTGAGAGCATTCAGAAATCACTGGTGAAATTAAAGCTCTAGCTAAAGTTCTACCAGGAGACTCTAATGCAGCATCACCGTTCTTCAGCCAATCACCAGCCCTCACCAGTCCTCTAACAGTCCTCTGACTTCAATCCCCACCGCCACCAGTTTGGTCCCGTTGGATGCCCAGAGGTAGGCCTCTTACGTTTTAAAGCAACAATATAGAAAACTGGAATTTCTTGCTATTGGGCTCCCCCTACAGTCAGGAAGTGTGTTGTATGCTTTGAGCCAGCACTATAGGGCACGTTTTTCTGGACGAGCTGAGAGCTACAGAACCGTCACTGAAAGGTAAAGAAGCCTGTGGACGGAGGCGGTAGAGTAATACTACAGGATTTTTCACAAATATGCCTCTGTTCTCCCTAGCGTTGTCCTGCCCGCGTTACTAAAGTATCCTTTAGTAGGCTCCATCCTGCAGCCCGCCTCGTACCTCAGGATCTGTGAGGAGTCCCGATCGTGCAAGACCTGGGCTGATGATGGGGCCTCCGCCAAAGATAATCAACGGCTCTAACTTGTTAACAATTGTTTCATCACATTAATTATCCTTAAACGTGTAATTTACTGCCTCATGTCTTCAGAGACGAAGAATTTGTCGTCTCATTAAAAGCAACCACCAGGTCACCAGGCAGCTGACATGCTCGGAGGAAAGCGCTGGGTCCCCAGCTCCACCGCACCAGCTAACAGACACCTGTGCTGGCCAACATCGCTTAAGAGTGATAAGGGGAAAGAGAGCGCCATCTACCTTCCAGGAGAAAGCATGGCCAATTGTGCTCAATTATGTGTTATGAGTGTTTTTATACACTTAAAAAAATAGCGTCTGCTGCTGGTCTTCACGTTCTGAAATGGTCCACAGTGATGTGGAATTACTGCGGCTCTGTATGGCCGTGCTGCCGCGTGATACTGATGTTCGCTGTCAGTCCTCTTTGTTTGAGCCTTACAGGTGCATAATAGAACAATAATAGAACAGGGAAGCATGACACCTTCCAAAAATCCACTCTGCCATTAAACAATCCGTAATTAGATAATGTCTCACTTGCTGTCTAAGTGGATCATAATGAACAGGAAATGTCCTACAGATTAATTGACAATTAAAGTGCCATTGTAGCGCATATGGGCGGCATGGCTGCTCCTGTCTGCAGATGATGCCAAACGCAGAAAAATAAGTGACCCTGAACATACAACAGCTTCATCTTCATCAGTCATGCTTCCTGACCTTTAATAAAGCACAGGGAGTTTACCAGATGATATAAGAGCATTTTATGAAGAGCAGAATGGCTTTGAATACCTTGGGGCTGGACGCACCAAGAGTGCACAGAGTGCTTTTACTCTCAACACTAATCCTGAGGCAGGTTTAATGAGACTCTCCACATATACTGATCCTCTGGTTGTGCTGGTTGGCCTTTAAAAAAAAGGTGCACCATTGGTTGTCTCGAGGACGTATTAAAGCAACAATATGTAGCATATTTACCTTAAAGTAGCAGCTTCAAAATCAGTGTGATGCTTCATTGACTCGTTGTAGGGAGAATAGCATTGCTGTCATTGCTACGTCAAGAGCGCTGCTAACTGCAGGATGTAACTGCAGGTTGTAACTTTAGTAACGCGGGCAGGACAACGCTAGCGGAGAACAGAGGCATATTTGTGTAAAATCCTGTATTATTACTCTACCGCCTCTGTCCACGGGCTTCTTTACCTTTCAGTGGCGGTTCTGTAGCTCTCAGCTCATCCAGAAAAACGTGCCCTATAGTGCTGGCTCAAAGCACACAACACACTTCCTGACTGTAGGGGGAGCCCAATAGCAAGAAATTCCAGTTTTCCATATTGTTGCTTTAAAACATTTAAAACAGACAAACCGCAGCTAACAGCTACTCAGTTTTGATATGTGCAGTTCAGCTGTGAAACGAAACACATTCGGCCTCCTTCATCAACTGTTCTTACAAAAGAATTTCTTCTTAATACTCAGTTACGCAGTTTTCAGAAAGAATCGGACCTTCGCCAGTGTTCTCTTATTTAGGACTGGTTGAATTTTATGAGGACAATGGGATCCACACTTTCTGTTAGAACAGTTAGTGCCAATGGTCCACAGCTCAGTGCTGGGGGGTGGACTTTGTACCCCTCTAGCCCACGTCTGGCGTAAGGTATGGTGACAATACGTATCTGTTTATTTGCTTCAGAGAGTCCTATTCTATTGGCAGTACTTCACAACACGGGTTGCTGAGGCAGTGGTGGCTCAGCGGTTAGAACGCTGGGCTATCGATAAGAGGGTTGTGGGTTTGATTCCCGGGCTCGGCAAGCTGCCACTGTTGGGCCCTTTACCCTCTCTGCTCCCCGGGCGCTGGAGTTGGCTGCCCACCGCTCTGGGTGTGTGTGTACTCACTGCCCCTAGTTCACTAGTGTGTGTTCACTACCACAGATGGGTTAAATGCGGAGGACACATTTCGCTGTACAGTGACAAATATGTGCACCTTTACAAGTGAGTATGTGTGCATCTGTATCGGCAATGGGTGCAACTTAAAGTAGCTGAATGTGTTCACTAGAAGGGGTGTCCGCAAACTTTTGACAAATATCGTAGATGTATGTATATCTATGAATTTGCAAAGAATTTCAATCTCAGCAAATCAGATTTTAGATAATTCGAGGAATCGTTCAGTCACTCCGGCACATCTTACCACGCGAGAGCCTCCACTCACAGATGGGAGTTGGAGTTCCCTCACACATTATCCCAGTCAGAACTCTGGCTCCTCTATTTGCCACTCTATTTGGAAATGACATAGCCTGTTTATTCTGCAGTGTTTCATTCCTGACATCAAAGATCGACTGATCTTCCTCGCGCTGTGGGAAGCATCCAGTTAAAAACTTTCACAAAGATATTTTCCCACACTCCAGATGCACGCTTGATGTGCATAGCAATGCCTGATGTTGTAATTTCCTAGTGGGCTTTGCACCCGCTTTTCTTTGAGGTATTCCTAGGAGATGAAATGCCGTCTCATCCAAGATGAGAACAATTATCGCGCGTCCTTTTATAGGCTGCATGTATGAAACATGACATGATTTGCAAAGAAGGAACGTGGAGGGAGGAAAAACAACTCCATGCTGGAAGGAGTGGGGTTTTTTTTGCCAGTAAGTGTGGAATAATTCACACTCCCACATGTCTGCTGTAGTGCTGTGTGGAGTCTGGAGATTTCTGTAGCCAGGAATCATCTTAGTGTTCAAAGCCATGTTGCGGAACCATGGGGTCTGATAATATGATTCAAACAGCACTTCCGCTCACAGGGGAAATCCACACTACAGTTGTGAGCACCTGCTGAGGGCTGGCAACTCCTGGCCTGCCAATTATTCTTTTAAAACCAGAGTTTTTCCTCCCTTTCCTTTTTTTTAGGGGACATGACTAAAGTACAGCCTTCAGCATGGCAGGGTTAGTTTTAAGCCCTAAGCCTCTCAAAGTAAACCATGAGATTCCACATCCCTCTTATAATTTTCAGGAAGTTGTGTGGCTCCGCCTTCATATCCGTGTCTTTGATGTTTTTCGGAATTGATGGTGCGCCATCCGATACTTTTCAGATAAGTCGGGGAGTGAATGCTGCAATCAAATCCTCACAGCAATGCTCCTCCAAAATCGAGTAGAAAGCCTTCTACCCTGGACAGTAGAGACATTGCTCCAACAAAAGCAGGATAAGCTCTTTTCAATACCCTTAATTTCAGAAAAAACAATAAATTACCAGGTGTCCCAATACTTTTGTCCATTTAGTGCGTCAGTATTCATCCATAATGTTGACCTGATTCTTTGCTTTTTTTTGGTTTTTTTGTTGAGGGGGGGGGGGGGTCATGACCCATACCTACCCAGAATTACTGGTTGCAAGGTGGTAATACCCCCAGTCAATTGCAGGATACCACACACACCCACAGTCTTACCCACAGGCCTAGGCTATACACCTATTGTGAGTCTTTTGGAAGGTGGGAGGAAACCAGCGCGCCTGGAGAAACCCCACATGGACCTTTGCAAATGATTGATGCTATTAAAGCCCCCCCCAAAAAAAACGAATCTGAAGGCCAGCTGGTCACGCCTCTTGTGCTTTCCCTTCAACGTCAACCGCTGCTGATTATTACTGAATAGGAATGAGAGCAGCGACATGATCACTAACTTTCTCGGTGTGACTTATCTTATTTGATATACTGATTACAGTAAGGCTTCCATCAGTGGACTGATCAAAGTTGAATGGTTCACCTCATCCGGGTTGGCCGGCTTGCAAGAATAAGAGGCTTTTAAGGTCCTAATCGCGGCGTTATCCAGCATGAATCATTTTTATTGCAGGGTGATGCTCACTGACGCACACATTAGTGTGAAATGAATCTAGTCACAGTTCGTTTGCTCATGCGAGCAGTACAGTCACCTCTGTCTGTCTCCACTTCTGTCTCCAAATCTGACATGTGTCATATTGGTGCATTCTCCTCTCGTGTCCATAGCAACGCCGCACATCTCCGAATCTGCTTCAGAGCTGATGGCTCTGATAGGCACTAGCGCTTTCTCGTGTGCTTTCACCGACTTCTCCCATGATTAGGACTGGTGGGAAGATTCTAATCGGAGAGGAAAGAAAATATCAGCTGTCAAATAGAAGCAATTGAGGAAATGATGTAAACATATCACAAACATGTCCGTCACAGGGATTTCACAGGGTGGCTTATTTAGCTGCTGAGGAGCGGTGGCTGAATCCGCTTGGAAATTTTAGGCTGCTTCAGCTGTAATGTCGGCATGACTATCTGAATGTGTCAGGTCATCTTTCTCAGTGGGCTTTTGAGTACACTGTATAATAGGCTGTTCATCACCCCCCCCCCCCACCTCCACCACATAGAGTACTTTCACCCCCCTCCTTTTGTTAATAATGCCTGACACTGAAGTGATTAATAATCCAGAAATTAATGCAAGCGCCCAAAAAACTGACCCGGTCCTCCGAGAGCCTGAGTCTGAAGTGAATCACTGTGAACTACTATTTTTACATTATTTCCAATTATCACCTGCCACGGGCTGGAGCCCTAGAGGAGAGCAGACTAGACTTTATGGCCCAGGCCATTTTATGGAGCCACGAAACAGAGTCGCAAAGTGATTGTTCCAGTGAGTAATGTTATGGCTTAAGATAACTTTCATCATATTCACGTTAAGATTACTCACTTTAAGCATATGCTTCGCCTTCTGGGCCTGCTTTAACCCTTACGAGACACAGGAACACGCTGCTGATAACAAAAGCAGGGCTTTGCTAGTATGCCACATGTCTTTATTGGCTGTAACAGGGAGGTGAACTCTGGGGGCTGTTGGGCTGGAGTTCGGTGCTGCTTCTAGGTAGATTGTGTGAAGCTGAAGGCCCCTCACTGGAGATGAGAAAAGATGAAGGTCAGTGCATCATGGGTAAGCTAAAGGGAATGGAAATACCTCTCAGACCCTTCAGCTAAAGTATGTGAATGTAAATGAATGCACACACATTTACTCATTTAGCAAAAGACCAGCAAATAGCCTTAATAGCCTATATGACCAAATCACTTCATTCCAGTTCAATGAACAGCTTAGGCCCACTTACAGCCTCCAGCCACGACATCCTAACTACAGTGGAGACCCCTGTGCCCCCTGTGTCCTCTTTATTTGGTTGGCATGGCACTATGGAGAACACCATGACCTGCCAGTGAGCTACCACACCACATGGGAGACTGGGGTTCGATTTCTGGTCTGGGTAACTATGCTACGCTATAAGTACCAATCCTTGGGCAAGACTCCTAACACTACATGGGCCCACCTCTGTAATACCTTGTACATCGCTCTGCCATAAATGTATTTGAATATAAAAATATGGCCATTTTTAATGTTGATGATAATCAGCACACATTTAACCAGGTGTGTCCAAACTTTGTGATTTCAGTTGGACTGTTTTCCAGGCCTCTCCACAGCTAGCTTTGTGTGTAGCATTCAGCTAGCTTATTTGGCTACTCTGCGACACACTCCTCACACTAATAACAGTCTGGATTACTTTTGTTGGCTATATTTTGGCCCTGTTTTCTTCACTGCTCGACATCCAAACCAACAGAAAACAGACTCAAACCTGACGACTGCAAACCAAATGTAAATGTAGCTCATTATAGAACTCACTATGTAATTAGATGTCATTAAGTAATTACGTCTGAATAGCACAGCAAAATGAAAGTAATGACTCCCAGCTTATAGGGGTTAAGCACTGTGGTTAGCACGAACTACTGGCAGGACAAGCTGCTGCTGATTCTTCAAATCACTTTCCCAAAGTCTTTCTGAAGATGTCACTTTGGTAATTACACAAAGGCATGATAAAGTGCTAGTGTCCACGATAATTACTTTGGAGATATTGTCTTGTTATGCACCAAATGCTGCTTCGCTTTTTCACGCGACACTGTCTTAATTAATGCACACTCAAGGGGGCATCAAAGTGGCCCGAGCGCCCGGAGTGATTGACAGATAAATTAATATTGTCAGGCCCTGGAGATGCATGATAGACTCCGCTTTAAGCCATTGTTACTGGGCTCAAGGACGATGCAGCCCTCTTCGCCAGCTATGCTAAGGTTTCATAAGAAAGGAGAGGCTTTTAGCCTTTCATCACTTCCAGCTCCGTATCCACTGCACTCACAAAACACAGAGGTTCTGTGTGGCAAAGGGCACTATAGAAATACACTATATGGACAGAAGTATTGAGACACCTGCTTATTTATTTTCCTCTGACATCAAGGGTATTTGAAAAGAGTTGATCCTGCTTTGGTTGGAGTAACTGTCTCTACCATCCAAGGAAGAAGGCTTTTTACTCAATTTTGAAGGAGCATTGCTGTGCGGATTTGATTGCATTCAGCAACAAGAGCCTTAGCAATGTCAGGATGTTGGATTAGCACCACCCCACCTCATCCCCTCCCCAACCTTAATTTCCAGATTTATCCCAAAAGGGCTGGATGGAGCACCATCATCAATCCAGAGAACACAGTTCCTTCACTGCTCCACAGCTTAATGCTGGGGGGCTTTGATTGCATTCAGCAACAAGAACCCCTAACTCATCTCAAAAGTATTGGATACTTTTGCTGCTCCACAGCAGTACCTTTCTAGTACAGGCCCTAGATATGCTGTGTGTGTGTGTGTGTGTGTGCATTTGCACATCTTTGTCAGCAACCGGCCCAACCTAAAGTACCTGAATGCACTCATTAGAAGGGGGCGTCCACAAACATTTGGACATACAGGGTATCTTGTTATTTATAAGCACTGTGGGCTTACAAAATCAGTCAGTAGGCATTTTGAGTTCCGCTCCTACAGGTTATGTGTATTGCAGTACCTTTGCAAAGCCAATTCACACTCCTGACCTCTTGACTCCACACATCTTGAGGAAAACTTGAGGTGTTTTGAGGTGTTTCAGAAGTTGCTCTGGAAAATCACCACCATGCCGGAACGAGATAAAACTGCTCCATGTCAAAAGTCATGTTTTGAAACACAAAGGTCTTAAAGGTCAGCCTCTACTTGGATTGGTGTATTTTAAGCTGTGATTGGCTACCAAGCCATGATAAAAAAGAAATATGCAGTTGTTTTATGAATACAGTATAAAATATAGTATAAAATATGTGACTTTGGCAGGGTTGGGACGCATATTAAAAAATAGTAAATGCAAATTTCATTACAGATTACTAATTATTAAATTGTAAACATGTAATTGTAATGTAATCCATATATTAATATATTATAAGTATCATAATCTGATTACTTTCAGTTTTTATTGGATTTTTTTTAGATCTT
Organism: Salminus brasiliensis; assembly: GCF_030463535.1. NCBI lineage: Eukaryota > Metazoa > Chordata > Actinopteri > Characiformes > Bryconidae > Salminus > Salminus brasiliensis. Next base: position 54,364,789 of record NC_132879.1, on the reverse strand, counting down.
TTAACCCCTGATGGCATGTTTTATACTAGATGAATACAGAAAATCAGTGGATTTCAGACATTTTACCTGTGATGCCTGTACTAAAACTAGTGTTAATAGGAAATACAGTTTTGCACTCGAACTTTATTAACATAATCTTAATCAGGATACATAAATCTTTAATAAAAGTGGTATTATCAAGCAAAATACATGTCTTTTAGCCACTGACACCATGTTTTATACTAGGTGAAGTATATACGATAGCGTTATACGATTGTGTCAAGTCACAGGACAGTGAACCCACCCTTAACATGCTCTGAGCTCTGTTAGCTAGAGACAGAACTGCTTCACAGAACTGACACTATGGCACTACGCTCCACACATGACAGTGTTTCCTCTGCTTCCAATCACAACTGATGTCTACCATCGCCGGACCCTGCTAACACCGACACTGGCCACAATCCCTACTCTCAGGCGAACTGCGTGACAAGCTGCATGCTAGGCTTGCTAGGGTCCCCGGCATTGCGTGAGACTGCTGGCCGGAAAAGGGGACAGTGAAAGCGGTGGGAGAACATGCAGAAGCGTGGCAAGTGAGTATGCACTAGGCTAGTGTTAATGTTGCTAATGTTACTGCGATCATGAGCGACCCCTGAGTTACTGATCTGACATGGCGATTATGAGATTAACTGTGCAACTGCAGATGTACAGGGCAGTAACTTTACGACTCTAGGACCAGGGTTAGGAAACAGTGACCTAAGACGGCAGTCCTGGAGTGTCCAACACATAATTACATCACAACATTTAGCAGCAAAGAAAAAGTCCCAGTGAACTTTAACAGCAGAGCTTCTCATGAACACAATCTCACTCAGATTAGAACAAACATGGTAAGAGTAGTGATCCGGTTTAGGCCGTAATGTAATCCTGTTCATTTTAAAATGTACCTCTAATCTAATTACCAACAGATTACAGTCACTACAGTCTTTTTGTATGTGATTATGTGATGCTATAACCAAACCCGGCCTTTGGTTGGGGTGAAAAATGCTTGGATGCAGTCTAACTAGCCTATTTACAACCCTGTTATTCTGTTACAACCCTGTTATTCTGTTACAGCCGTTATTTTATATCAGTATGAAACACAATTTAATGTATGGTAATTATGTTTGGTAATAACTGTATTATCACAGTTATTACCAAAATACCACTTTGTTATACACTTTGTTCTTGCACGAATGGTTGCAACTGTAACAACTGCAATTTCTCTCCTGGGATCAATAAAGTATTTCTGATTCTGACTCAGAAATGGCTCACAGCCACTTAGCATATCCTAGCCTAGCCTAGCGTAGCATTGTTTTAGACCTGTAACAGGACTTTCTAATTTTTATTTTTGATTTTTTTTACATTTATAAAAATAAGAATAAGAATAAGAGTCTTTGTGGATTGTGTTGTCGCCTTTGGGGGTCAGCATGCTTGCTTCCCCAGCTTATCTTTGGCCCTCGCAGCGCCCCCTCCAGCATCACATGGAAACTGGCCCTTCTCCGATCAGTGCTTCACTTGGTCGACTAACAGTGTGAGACTAGCTATTAGCTTTTTTTAGCCTTGGCCACATGTTCTTCTGAAATAGCCATAGCATTTATCCTCAAAGGGCTTTTTGCTAGTGGGCTGGGTGCAGGTAAACTCCTGTGGGATTAGCTTTTGACTTCCACATACCGAACCAGGTTAAATACAGTTCCATTCAGCTACGTTTTGGTGATATCTCAAACTGATGTAAAGTTATTTAAGATGAAACACAAGTCCTAAACGCTTCCCTGGTGCAGTATTGGACCTTAAAGGGTTAAAAACATGCTAAAATGATGCCACTGACCTACGTTTAGCAGTCAGTAGTGGATAGATAGGCAGCTACATCTCGATATGTTCATGCATAGATAATTAATAACTAAATAGTGCATGTACAGTGTCGGGCCAGTCATCCCACCCCCGTTCCACCTTCTGCATTTCTTTTAAAAACAGGAATACGTTTCCAGCACAGGGGAAATCAGATAGCGAGCACTTAAACATTGGAGGGTGTCTGTGCACTAATCCCAGTGGCCTCCAACATGGCTCTGAGAGTTCATCAGCTATGTAACACATGCCAGTTGCACTAATCAGAACACTAGCTGCACCACAGGCTATTCCTTTCCACTTCATCTCACTCCCTCATTTACTGCACTGCTCCTTTGATATTAACATATTGCTGCTTCTTCAGGCCATGGCAGAGGCTCTCCTTCCATTACTCTTCCACCTCCAAACAGAACCATTGGCTGATTTGTCTTTGGATAGACATCACTTAACCAGACCATAGCTGTCTGGCTTAGCCCTTCAAACCTCAGGTTTGTTAGAATTCAGTAACTACATTGAAAGCAGTTCACACTTGCTGAGTTATTCTTCAGGTAGAGGAGTGAGGAATGGAAGACTATTAGTCTATTATTATTAGTCTATTATGTATTATTAAGATCATTAGCCTAAATTGCTTGACTTTGACATTCAGAAGTTTGGAATCGCTGACTAAAACAACATTAAATGCTATTCAAGAAAATGCTAATACTCAATAACTTCACAACTTTCAAATCAGATTAATTAAAATGATTAAAATTATTTTTTCCAGATGCGAGTCGAGCTTGAAGGTGTCATTTTTGGAACAGGGGCTTCTTTCTTGGATGGTGGCCCTCCAAGCTTGACTGTAGACAGTGACACTGGTGTTCCAGCAGCTTCCAGCTAATGGCAGGCCAGTGCCTTGTTGATTCTTGGGCTGTTCCTGACCATTTAAACCAATTTCCTCTTAGCTGAGGGTGAAAGTTTGGGTCTTCTTCCAGACTTTGGCAAAAAAAGCTTGTACTTTTGTCGTTGTAGGTAGTGCAGCTTTTTTTGACTGTACCCGTAATTGTATCATTGTTTGAACTGATGATCTTGGAATCTGCAGTTGTTCAGAAATGGCAAAGAGACATATGTGATCATTTTTCTTAGAGCTGCAATGAGCTCCTTGGACCTTTCCATTGCTCTATGTGGTGGCCAATTCAATCAGTGCTGCCTAACAAACCCTTTTTAATGTGGGCACAGAGGAGCTACCAGCTGTAGCCAATCATGATCACTAGCAGGAAGGTAAGAGGCCTTATTTTCTATAATGGGAATTTCCATCTCAGCAGCCCACCAAATTCTTGTTATGTTGTATATTTTAATTATGATATAATAATAATTATAATTAATTGTGCCCCAGCTAAAGAAGAGTTCAGAAAACCACTAAAAGCCCAAGGCTGCCATAACATTCATGCCCACTGATCAGGTAGGTCGTATTGACCACAACTGCAGAGAAATCCATAAGACTGCACTATTGAATAAAATAATAAATATTATAATGAGTTATGAATGTTAGAATGAATCAAATATTATGCATATTCACCTCTAATGTTAATACACTGTATGGCCAATTGTTTGTGGACACTTCTTCTAACAAATCATTAGATTCATTCCACTACTTCAGATTATGCCCATTACTGACACAGATGTACGAATGCACCTATTGGCACCATGCTGCCTAATGCCAGGCGTGGGCTAGATGGGTATAAAGCCCCCCAGCATTGAGCTGTGAAGCAGTGGAAGAACTGTGTTCTCTGGAATGATAGATGGTGGTGCTCCATCAATACTTTTGGGATGAGTTGGAGAGTTTGGGATGAGGTAGGTGGTGGACATCCATCCTCCTGACCTCAGTATGGCACTTGTCACTGAATGCAATCAATTCCTTCTAGAAAGCACAGCAGTGCTTGCTTCAAAATAATCCTTCTAGAAATGGACAGTAGAGACAGTTACTCCAACAAAAGCAGGATTTTTAATTTCAGAAGAAACAATAAATGAGCAGGTGTCCCAATACTTTTGTCCATATAGTGGATGTATGTGTAAGTGTATATGCTTGTTCCCATCCCAAGTGTGCTTCAGTCTGGTTAGTATTCCATAACAAACAGAGGGAAACAGAAATGCAATAAAGAGGAGAACATTTTATCAGATGACAATCGCACTTCTTCGAGTGCACGGCATCCCAGATGTTCTGAGCTCCCCCCTCCCCCCCTTTATGTTAATCCCTGTAGAAGTCCCGTCTGCAGACTGAGTCCTGCGGTTGCCTTCGGTCAGCCCCAGCATGCAGGCGGTCCCAGCTGGCGCGAGCACTCCCTGGATGTCTCTCACCGAGCGTGTGTTATCACTCCTAATTGCTAGTTTATGTTTTAACACTCGAGTGGGTCACGGCTCATTCCGACCGGCTTCATCTCTAACGACTTTACGCCCTGCGATGGCGTCTGGGCAATGCCTGCCCGTAAATCACCACAATTAAACGCCTGTGTCGAGAAGATTGAGAGCAAACAGAGGAGTGAAAGAAGCGGTCAGTGTACAGCATGTCAGCTGTAATGTTGGACATTGTACTGCCCCTGTACAGTCCTTAAAGCAACACTATGTAGCATTTTTACCCTAAAAAAATAGCAGCCTCAAATTGTTGATGCTCCACTGACCTGTAATAGGTGAGAGAACAGTGGCTGAAAGTGCCAATTACACTTTCTGACTGTAGGGGGAGCCCAGGAGCAAGAAATGCCAATTTTCCATAATGTTGCTTTAAAAAAAACAAACAGCTTCAAAATCATGTTGATGCTCCACTGGTGATGCTCCTATAGCTATAGAGCATGCTGCTGTCTGCACTGTGGACCTCCGACAATACTACTCTACCGCCTCAGTCCACATGCTTCTTTACCTTTCAGTGACAGTTCAGTTTTGCTCAGCTTGTCCAGAAATGCGTGTGTAAAGGCCCGGTCACTTCAATGAAATTCACCAGTGACGTCCGGGCGAATAAATTTAACCTGCAATCTTTAGAGTGAAGTTCAGCTTCGGTGAAGTTTCACATGCGAATTTGCCTCCCTGATTAACAGTGCTGTGGCTGTGTGACCTACAGCATACTCTGGACTGTCCCAGGACTGGACTGGACTGGACTGTCTGAGCCAACATGGTGGAGGCTCTGATTGTTACGCTTTCAATAGGCGGCATGATACACAGTCAGTCAGGAGGTGGGATTAGATGGCAGTTATCCTTTCTTCTTGGATTTTTAGTAGTTTTGATGACACAATGGCTGGTTTGTGAAACTGCCGAACCAAAATGGAGCACTGTTTAGACTGCTGATATCCGGGCCTACTTGCTTACTTGGCTTAAAAGAGCAAATTTCACTTCCCAACTGTTGGGGGAGCCCGAGAGCAAGAAATGTCAATTCTCACATAATGCTGCTTTAAAATGTTTCTTAAATTGGATGTACAGATCCAGAAAATACTGTTATAGAGCCTTTACACCATGTTTTGGTTCTTTCAACTTTACAAATGTTTACACACCTCCTTTACAATGAATCCTCCACTGGAAGATGCTAATCCGGTTGTTCTGTAGCCTTATTGGCACTGTTACTTTTTGTTCGGATCTTTACAATGAGGAAAATGGACAGTGTGCCCCCCCCATTGCACTGTGCATCATTAGCTAGTTATTTGTCCACTAAGCAAATCTGCTAATGGTAGCTACTGGCAAATTGGCTGCATGTCAGTGCATGAAGCTCCTTTCAAGAAATGACATTTGGATGTTCTTGTTCACTGGGTTCTTCTGCTGCATTGCAGCCAACTCTTCCTGTCCCATTGGCTCCTGGCAGGTGTGTGAGAGAGTGTGGCCAGGTCCCATACTGAGTGACCTGCATGTCCTCCAGCTGGCCTGGCCTTGAACTGCCTTAATCACCCCTCTCGTTTTCCTCCAAAGGTGAGCTGTTGCTTTCCTCCAGCATCGGGGCACAAAAGATAGCATGTTAACCCTTTCATGCTGAGGCTGAGTCTGTCCTTAAATCTACCTTCCTTCTTTAACCCCTTCTTTAAAGGCTTATCACACACTAAGGTGTGTTACTCCGTAGCTACAGGGAGTTCTGTATAAACTGGTGGGGCTATTCTCTGCTTATAGAAGTTTGTAATAACACTTCCGGCCTGCTGGAGCTCCTGGCTGTTCCTCCTGGCTGCTCCTGGTAGGCTGTTTAAGGGGTTAATATTGATATTGCAGTAAGCCATTAATAAGAAATGTGCATAAACATGTGCATCCAACAAGAAAGGCAACATCATACTTTTTTAACATTGTACATCCAATTCCAGAAGCTGAATCATTTTACTGTGATCAATGAAGACAAGCACATGTCCAAAATAGTCTGAGAGCAGAATTTAAAGGGTCGATATTATGAAAATTCCAATTTCCCTCAATTTTTCAAAAAAAAAGTTTTTTTATTTTAGATTGTAAACATTATTAAATGTTATAAAATGCATCAGTCCATGTATGGTAGCTAAGCCTGTTTTGAATGAGCTTTGTTTGTGTACAAAAAATAAAAATAAAGCATATATTTGCCTATTTATCCAATATCAGCCTGGACTGTTTAACAGAAACAGTAACAAAAAAGTCTGTTAAATTACAGGATAAAATCTAATACTGAAATAATGGGCCCATAAAAGTGATAGCAAATTTCATAAGTACACCTCATAGAAAATAATAATATAAAATAATACAGACCAGCTTACCAAGCTGTGTCTGAAACTACTTTGAGGTTCCACCATTAACCTCATAACATAGTGGGGTCTGAAAATGTCCTGCTGAATTGTCAGTGCACCATAGCAACCCCATAATGCGCTGTTATGCATAGTGTACAAGAGATATACACTAAGCGCACACGAAATACCCAGAATCCATCATGTTGTTTGGTTGTAAGATTCATGCCCAGCTTCTCTGAGGAAGACTAAAAATCTGATTGCTTATCTGCTGTTACACTACCCCGTCTGGGGGCAGATTATAAAGGGCCTTTATTATGAAAAACACAATTTCCCCTCACTTTATCAAATTAAAAGTTTTTGATTTTAGGATGTAAACATTTTTAAATGTTTCAGAATGCATGTATAGAAGCTAAACTGTAAAACAGCCTGTTTTTAATGATTTATTATTTATTTTTTTACAGTAAATAAAAATTAATTCAATATTGCCTAGTTAGCAGAATTGTGACAAATGCTCAGATGCAGTAAATGCAGGCCTATTTACCACCCTGTTACTTTGCCTCAGAATGAAATTAGCTGTTTTCTCTTTTATAGTGGATTTTTAAATAGAAGAAAAGGTCCACTCTGCTTTTATTGGCTGATTTGCACTGGTTTACGTCCCCCCCCCCCCCCAAAAAAAAGGATATGTGGCCTTTAATGAGTTAAATAGGACACAGACAACGTCTCTGAACATACCGCCGATGAGGGTTAACGGTTCTTATGGCCGGTGACCCACTCCTCCTCCCCGCACAATAAATTACCTTTACTTGTCATGTATCAGCTTTGGCTCCGTGCCAGAAGTCATGAATATGGTTTATGGCCAGAGCGTGTAGTGCAAGTATGTATAATTACTTGGCATGTGCCCTTGATTGACAGCCCTGGCCACCGCTGGCTCCCGATTCCAGAGAATTAATTATTAGCAAATTAATTACATGTGAGAATTGTTTTACAGCTGGTGAGGGAGAGGAGAGAGCAGGTGAGGGAGAGCCTGGCTGTAAACACGTATTTTTGCCAAATAAAAACAAAAAAACAAGCACAGCGCTGCCTGGAGGAAGTCTCATCAAAGCCAAATCAGCCACAAATCATTCCCTTTAATTCAGCAGCTCTAGCAATTTGCCGTCTCCACCCACAATAACGAGCATCACGCCAGTGAGCTAAGTAGAGCGACAAATCATTTCAGGCCAGATGAAAGTGACAGGTGATGAAATTGAATTAAGAAGGCCGATTGTTAAAGCGCACCGCGGCCTCAGTGTTTTACTGGGGTGTAAAAAGAGAAAGTCGGTTGGATGGAGCTTTGTGGAGCGGAGGCCCCTGTCCGCTCTTCGTTCGGCTGCAGTGGATAAATGCTTTGTGACTGTGCCTGTGCACCGTCCGTGCCTTGGCCTCCCACTCTCAGCCTTGCCGCTCGTGCAGTGAGCACAAAGCACGGCACGCTGTGCTAATAAGATTTCATTTCAGTTCCCTATACCCCTCAAACACAAACACACACACACACACACACACACACACAATTTAGTCCCTGAGATCACATCTACGGTTTCCAGAGAGGTAGTAAACTCAGTGAACCCATGCCCCACAATTCCAGCACGAGAGAGAGAGAGCGAGAGAGAGAGAGAGAGGGAAGGAAATGAAGATGGAAAATGGGTCTGAAAAAATGAAGAATTTAAAACCATCATTAACTGTAATAATAATAAAATACACTAAAAGGACAAAAGTATTGGGACACATCTTCATTCACTGTTTCTTCTAAATTCTAAGGTATAAAAGGAGACGATCCTGCTTTTGTTGAAGTAACTGTCTCTACTGTCCAGGGAGGAAGAAGGCTTTCTACTAGATTTTAGAGCAGCATTGCTGTGAGGATTTGATTGCATTTAGCAACAAGAGCATTGCATGCTCACCAACCCACCTCACTTTATCCCCAAATCAACACCTACTTCATCATTCCAGAGAACACACTTCTTCCACTGCTGCACAGCTCAATGCTGGGGGGCTTTACACATACCCCTCTAGCCCACGCCTGGCATTAGGCAGCATGGTGCCAATAGGTTCAGATTTAGTCCTATTCTATTGGCAGTACGTCTTCTCTACAGTGACTAGACAAACTTTGTAGCTGAATGCACAAATTAGAAGGGGTGTCCACAAACATTTGGACACATAATGTATATCCAAACAGGGTTTGATGTTTTGCCATATCTCCTTATATGCTGAAGGGTCTCTGACCCGGCTTTCGGCAGGACAGGTGCCAAATCTGCAAACCATCCAGGAGAAAAGGTTAGTCGGGCCTTTCACACACACTAATGGGAATCACTCCGAGCCTCATTGTACCCATTCTGATTCTCCTTTGGCCGCCTACTTTATTAGCACTGGCGTTTCCAGATGGCAGCGCACTTGCAGTGCTCTGAACAAAAGAGCTACGCAGGGGGAATGTGGCCATCACTGGCGCTCTCACATACACACTCCCTCCTCCACTGGGAAAGGAAGCTTTTGGCCATTTTGCCCAGGAAATCACCATAACATTGTGTCTCATTATTTCGCCACAATCAGCTTATGCAATCTTTTTGAACGCGACAACAACCAGCCCTGTCTCTGTTTTACTGGTTTCAATTCAGGGCCTCAAGTGAATGCGATATACTCTGATCGGGATGAATCACTCCAGACTGAATACAACAAAAATGATCACAAAAAAGAGCCACAGAAACAAATACAGAATTATTAACTAATCGGATCATAGGTAACTAGCTACATAGGCCACAAGTGAAACATTGGGTACACCACAAGACTTTTAAGGTGGAAGCAGTCTAGAAAGAATGGGTAGCTCACACTTCCCTACTGAGGTTTGCTGATGTTTATGATGGATATTTATGATCATCCACTACACGGACCTCACGTTACTTAGGTGAGGTCGTGGATGGGAAGATGGAGTCAGCATGGTCTGTACAGAGTGCAGAGGGCGTTGGAGGTGAGCAGCAGAGCACATATTAGAGGCTATCCTTCTGTTCCACCTTAAATGGTGCTGTCTGCAATGTCAGACATGTACTAGCTGCTGCATCATTTAAGGTGGTACCTAGAATTAAAATAAGGACCTGCCTGAAAACTGCACTTTTCCTGCTCAGTTTTTTCATTGGCTGTTGAAGTGACCAGTGTACATTACTAGATTACACTGAGTCTGTGCCCCCCTCATACTACTCCATTCTATCTCCAACTGTCGACTCAGACTGGCCAAAAATCTGCAGACTAGAGCCAACCAGCACAGAGTCAGCCAGACTGACACTCAGGGCTAAAATCAGGGTACAAAGTGCTTAGAGTAACTTTGGCTTAAGAGAATGATTGACTAAGTCTAAGGCTGAGTAAAATGTTACATGACATGATTTCATGCAAATTCAGTGTAGAAAGCATGGATGTGTGGTTGTGTTCTCCTTTGTTATATGGAAATGAAGCCAAGGCAGTCCACCATGTTGTCAAGTTTGCAACCAGAGTCTGCGCAGTAGAGACCAGAGGCGGAGCTAGACTGGTCTACTCGTTTGCTAGACCCGCCCCCTTTTCCCAGACCAAGCCTCAGTGTCTCAGACCGTCTTCATTGAGCTTCCAGCGCAGAAGCAGAGCGGATTTCCCCCTGGGTTCCCAGTTTGTCCGAGAAGTAGACACTCCAACCGTAAAAACGCTCCAAAACCGTAAATGCAGCTCATAAATGTAGTTATTTATATGTATTTTATATATATAAATATATATATATATATATATATATATATATATATATATATATATATATATATACACACACTGTGTGCCTCGTTATATAAATATAACAATACATATTAATATATATATATATATATATATATATATATATATAAATATTGGTCACTATATATGAGAAGTGCTATAGAATAGGACTCTCTGAAGCGGATAAACATGAGCCTATTGGCACCATGCTGCCTAATCCCAGGCATGGATTAGAGGGGTATAACGACCCCCAGCACTGAACTGTTGAACAGTGGAGAAACTGTGCTCTCTGGAATGATGGTTGGAGCTCCATCCAACATCCTGACTTCACTAACGTTTTTGTCATGGAATGCAATCAAATCCTCACAGCAAAGCTCCTTCAAAATCTAATAGAAAGCCCTCTTCCCTGGACAGTAGAGACAGTTACTCCAACAACAGAAGTATAAACTCTTTAATTTCTCTTTAATGCTTTTATTTCAGAAAACACAATGAATGAGCAGGTGTCCAAATACTTTTGTCCATATAATGTGTGTATATGTATATAGGTAATTGCTTGGAAGTAGTTTTTTTTAATGAACACATGAACCTGAAATGTACTATATATTGAATGTTAAAAAAGACATATCTGAGCATTGCACTGGGTCCTGTGTGGCACATGGGACTTGGCACACTTTTTGGCAGGGGGTCACTTTCTGGTGCACCATGATGCTCTATTACCCTGGGAATAAAAGCCTCAGAGCTAATTATCACAGTGTGGGAGCCCTGGGTCTTACGAGGGCTGCTCCCTTCTGGTTAAAAATGTGAGAAATGTAGAGAGAGGCTATCTGTAATCTCACGAGAGAGGGAGAGAGAGGTCAGAGTGTCGGAGAGGAGGAGGTGCAGCCCTAGGCCTCTCTGACCTCTAGCGCTGTCCACGATTATGGACTGTCTTGGTCAACAAAAGGAGCTGATTTTGAAGGAAAGGCCTTATTGCTCAATATACAAGGCTATCACATTTCCATAGCTACGGTTTATCATGGCGACGGCACATACTCACCTACTTCAGTAGTGAGTAGATTTTTTGAACTGATTAAGGCCAGAGGGGACAGCTCAGCTGACCTCTCCCTCGGCCTGCTCTCGGATTCTCATGATGCACCTCCGACTTGTAAACATTTTCAGGGGATCCATCCATCCGCCGCCTGCCCGTAATCCGGCCCTTAAAGAGCATGGATGATGTGCTTTTAAGCCCCATTATTCCTGATGGTGAGGAGCAGGCGAGCAGGCACAGAGGTGCTAAACATGCAGAGTGCTGCGCTGACCCCGAACTCCACTCCTATTAGCATAATTGCATTTCAAGCGATCAGGATGTTGAGAGAGGAGAGGGAACTATCACAACGCTTAAACGCACCACAAAGCATCTCACCTTCATAATGACATCTGAATATCAGTGCAGAGATGGAGGAGAGAGAGAGAGAGAGAGCTCTCTGGATCAATTTATGATATAGTGTGTGTGATAAGAGCAGAGGTCAGCGCAGTGTGATGAAGCGATGCAGGCTTCTCAACACTCTCACGAGGAAAAGTTCCTGAAGGGTTCTGGGCTTGGATGTGCAGTCTGTTCTACACCCAGTACTGAGAGGAAAAACCTTCAGTTAGTTATGCCAAGTTATGAGATGTTATGAGAAGCTATGAGATGTTATGAGAAGCTATGAGAAGCTATGAGAAGTTATGAGATGTTATGAGAAGTTATGAGATGTTATGAGAAGCTATGAGAAGCTATGAGAAGTTATGAGATGTTATGAGAAGTCATAAGAAGTTATGAGATGTTATGAGAAGCTATGAGATGTTATGAGATGTTATGAGAAGTCATAAGAAGTTATGAGAAGTTATATGATGTTATGAGAAGTTATGAGAAGATATGAGAAGTTATGAGATGTTATGAGAAGTATATATATAATTGAAGAAGTTATAATAATTGTATTTTTTGCCACATATGTCTCAGTACAACAAAATTAGCATTAGACATGTGTTTAATGTTTAGTATGATAAATACCATTATTAATAATTTAAGATAAACACAATTTGTAATTATTTAGGATAAATATTAGTAGTAATAAAGAGAAATACCATCATTAATAATTAAGATACTTTTGCAATTTATTAGTAATCAGAAAGAAAAATATAATTAGTAATGGTTCAAATAAATAGCATTTAGTAATTATTAAGAATATTATAATTTAGTAACTATTAGGATGAATATCATTAGTTATTATTAAAATAGATATAATTTAGCCATTATTAGGATAATTATAATGTAGTAATTTGTAAGATAAATGTGATTAGTAATTATTATAATATAATTTACTGATTTATTAAGATTAAGAGCGTTAGTAATTAGTAGGATAAATATACAGCACCAGTCAAAAGTTTGGACATACCTAATTAAATGTGTGCCGATCATCATCTTAAAAAAACATTCGATCCGAATGTTAAGGTGACCATATTTCTGTTTTCAAAAAGTGGACACGGGGGACACACTCGTCCCCAAGTAGGCCTAAATTGTAGGACCACGTGAGTGTATGTGTGTGTGTGTGTGTGAGGATGGAAAGTCCGCTCAGACCCTGCAGCTACAGGATGGTAATGTACAATAATAAACACATATTTACTTGGGGGTTTACTTGAAACCCCCCAGCCACGACATCCTAACTACGGTGGATCCCCATGTGCCCCCAGTGTCGTCTTTTATTGCAAACAAAAATATGGCCTCCCAAGCATTTGGATCAGATAATGTTCAGCCCACATTCAACCAGGTGTATCCGAACTTTTGACTGGTACTGTAGACTCTTTTTAAAGGATATTGGGGGAGAACCAAAGTTGGTTCTTCAGTGGCATCAGGCCGAAGACGGCTTTTTGTTAATATGAGAGTATAAATGCTAATAATAATAATTCTCAGTATTATTACTAAAGGAATACAGGAATATCTGCGCCTGACTGTGATGCAGTAAGGCTTTTCCGGGCTCTGAGCTTACATCACTACACTGAAATCGAGCCTGAGACCCAGTTGAACAAATAGGATTGTACTCGCCTGTGTTTCCAGGACACTGGGTGCACAGTTATTAATAAATCACTGTAAGCAGAGCTTTAATCAGACCTGACATCCGGCCCAAACCTGAATACAGTGTGAGAACTGCCTGTCCGAGAACGACCCGATCTGACCCACAGCAGGGTACTCAGAGCTCAACCTGACCCGAGCCCTGCCAACTTTCAGTCTGACACTGATGCCAGCTCATCATCACCCAAGCTGCCAAATAAAACATGATATTTTAATGATAACAGTGGAGCAACAATAATAGCTATTATTAGTTCATTAATGAATAACAGAAAATATAATAATAATAAAAAAAATAATAATAATAATAAACAGCTGTACAGAATTAACTCCATATTTCCTCGGCTCCACCAGTTCAATCCTAAAACTCATTTTATTAAATTAGAGCATACACCACGTGGTCAAAAGTATTGGGACACCTGCTCATTGATTGTATTAAAAAGAGTGTATCCTGCTTTTCTTGTGTAACTGTCTCCACTGTGCAGGGAAGAAGAAGGCTTTCTACTAGATTTTAGAGGAGCAGAGCATTGCCGTGAGGATTTGGTTGCATTCAGCCACGAAAGCATTAGTAAGGTCAGGTTGTTGGATGATCATCCCCATCTTCCCAACTCATCCAGAAAGTGCTGGATGGAGCTCCACCATCCATCATTCCAGAGAATACAGTTCTTCCACTGCTCCACAGCTCAATGCTGGGGGGCTTTATACCTCTCTAGCCCATGCCTTTTTGGGGTGTGACAAATACCTCCGTTTGAGATTTCACATTGATTTCACGCCACCGTTTGCTTCTACAATGGCCATGCGCTGTGTTTGCGTTTTTTACATCTTTAAACATGTCTGTTTAAGCCCCGCCCTCTCACTGACACTATTGGTCTACATGTACCTGCTGCAACATCCGCCATTGGTCAATCTTCTTCTCACCACAGCCGACTGACTGCAACCTAAATTCAATGTGTGTATATATATATATGTGTGTGTGTGTGTGTGTGTGTGTATGTGTGTGTGTGTAACAGGGGGTAAAACCTTTTTTTTTACCCTTTTTATTGATTTTATATTATTTTATTCTCATAAGTAGATAATAAAGGAGGTAATTTAGCAATTTAGGCTGTTATTAATTATTACTATTTATTAATTTTGGTTAATGAATAAATGTTTATATATTAATTTTTTATAATCAAAGTTACATGATTTTAGAGGTATTTCACTCCCTCCTACTTTATCACACACACACATGGGTGTGTCCCCAGTGTGTCCCCAGTGTGTCCCCAGGATGTCCCCGGTGTGTCTTTAGTGTTATTGTTTTTGAAGGCCAAAATATGGTCACCCTCACTGTTAAAAGATCCTTGAGGAAGCTCTTCTGTTTGAGACTGTTGAGGAGCTTTTTAAGGTGCTTTGAGGAACCTTCAATGACCCCCTTTTCTTTTAAAAACCTTTTCTTAAAGGTTCCTCAAAGCACCTTAAAAGGTTCCCCCACAGTTTCAAACTGCAGAACCTCCAAAGGATAAGGTTAACAGTGTACTTTATGGAACCTGAAGTGTTTTTTTCCAAGAAAGCCTTTATTTTCATGACTGTATCTGGTGCAGGTTTCTCGTCTGAAGGCATTTGCACAGAATCCACACGTCTCATCTGCCAGCTCTTCTTCCATTCATCTCTTCATCCATCTGTCCTTCAACCCATCCTGGTACGAAGTGTCTCTCCAGTAGGCCACTCTCACCCTCAAATCTCTATCAATTATTCCTCAGCGTTCTCTCTGATTCATGCAGGCCACTCTCTGCTTTGTCTGAATTTATGCTCAGGTAGCAGCCCCCCCCCCCCTCTCTCTCTCTCTCTGGTAGTGATTGTGATAAATGGAAGCAGAGGTGTGTCTGTGGGATGGGTAGATTTTCCTACAGAGCCCTCAGCTATCAGTCAAGCTTGTCTCGCGGGCCCAGGTGGTCATAAACATGCACATAAAATGGAACTTTTTCAGCAGGTGGGATTCTGTCCTTGGGAGGAGACAAATGTCAACTTGGCATATATTAGACTGATGCCCCCTCGTGTCCCCCAGGAGGCAGTGTTTTGAGTTATCTGTCACAAAAGCACAGTCATGCTCAGCTCACCACTCCCTGGATGCCTCCTGACAGGTGGGCACGGAGGAAACAGCCCGCAATCTGGCCATTATAAAGTCACGGCTAGTGTTATGATAAATGCGGGATGGAAGTGTTGCTGTACTTGCCCAAAGGGAGGAAGACACAAAGACAAGCAAGATATGAGCACTGGGTGATGGTACATAGCACTAAGCTTCACCCATCATACCAATTTAGACATATGACTGTCCTCCGCAGCATTATTGGGATAAAAATCCAAATTCAGTTAAGAAGTAACGCATGTGAGGATTACAGAGCCGTAGCCTACGGCCTGCTTTTCCCCTGATGGTAATATACTTATCATATAATTACCAACTGGACCAGCTGAATAATTTATAAGGATAACTTCAGAATCTGCAAAGATGGCATGTAACACTCTTAAAGCTGGAGTAAGTGCTTTATTTAATATATTATTATTTGATAATGATATACATTACATGGACAAAAGTATTGGGACACCCCTATATTACACCTACCGGAGCTTTTATGACATCCCATTCTAAATTCATAGGAATTAATATGAATTTAATTAATATTAGGCCAGCAGTGCTGCTGGAGTGTTTAAACACTGTGTCTGCCCACTCACTGTCCACTCTATTAGACACTCCTAGCTAGCTGCCATCTACCTTGTAGATGTAAAGTCAGAGACAGAAGCTCTCTAATGTGTTGGTCATCCTCTAGTCCCTCATCAGTGCCCAGTCCAGCAGTGACACTGAGGTGTTTAAGAACTCCAGCAGCACTGCTGCATCTGATCCACTACTCGTACCACCAGCACTAAACACACTACTAACACACTCACCACCACCAGGTCAGTCAGTGTCACTGCAGTGCTGAGAATAACCCACCACCCAAATTCTACCTACCTGCTCTGTGGTGGTCAGTCCTGTGGGGTCCTGAGCATTGAAAAACAGGGTGAAAGAAGGCTGATAGCAAAGTATGCAGAGAAACAGATGGATACAGTCTGGACTTCTACTAATTAGAACTACATAGTGCTCCTGTATGGGAAGTGGAGCTGCTAGACTGGACACTGAGTGTAGGAACACTCGTTTTGAGCAAGTGTGGTTTGATGGTACAGTATTTATCTCATGTTAGTCTACACTGGCTTTGAAACAAGCTTTTACTTGCAGTTATGAGAAGGATTCTTCAACTTCCACACCTCTGAAACCTACTAAAAATGTATTGGTTGCTGACCTACAAGCACACATGCATGCTAATAAATGTTTTAGTATGTTTAGTCAGGTCTTGGTCAGCTCCCAGCACAGAAACTCCTCTTTTAAGGTAAGTTATTGACCTCTTGTACTCTGCACACACTGCTCTCATTAACATTTTACTTCTTTTAGGCCTAAGTGCTGCATTTGAGAGTCAATCATACTATGCCATTATCCCATCTTAAATCTTACCTAGGTATTCAGGGCACTGCCTTAGCCTGTGTACAATCATATCTTACTAAAAGACAGACGTTTACTGCCACTAACAAATTCTAATCTCACAGTCTTGGTCCAGTTTATGAAGGTATGCCTCAGGGATCAGTTTAAGGTCCCCTCTTATTGTTTACAGGATGTTAAACATGGGATTTTACCAAAATTCTTAAGTTATACTGTGTCAAAGCTGAAGTGATAGGCCAACAATATGGTATATGGCTGCTCTGGCCATGGCTACGGGCCTCTCTCTTAAACTGCATGGCATCACTGTAATTCTCTGATACTCTGTAATAGACTCCACACTCTATTTTCAGTTGCACAGAGTCACATAAAAGTATTGGGACGCCATATCATTCATTGTTTTCTTCTGAAATGCAAGAGTGTTAAAGAGGTTTCCCTGCTAGTCTCTACTGCCCAGGGAAGAAGGCTTTCTACTTGCTTTTGGAGCAGCATTGCTGTGAGGATTTGATTGCATTCAGTGACAAAAGAATTAGTAAAAGTCAGGATGTTAGATGATCACCACCTCACCTCATCCTCCCACTCCCAACCCATCCCAAAGGTATTGGATGAAGCACCATCCATCATTCCAGAGGACACAGTTCTTCCACTGCTCCACAGCTCAATAATGCTGGGGGGCTTTATACCCCTCCAGCCCACGGCTGGCATTAGGCAGCATGGTGCCAATAGGTCCATGTTTGTTTATCTGCTCCAGAAAGTCCTATTCTATTGGCAGTACTTCTCTACAGAGACTAGCTGTGTGTGTATCTGTATTAGCAGTGGGTGCAGACTTCTAGTTTCGTACACAGTGGTTCACTCCCTCAGATCTTCTGATACAGGCCTCCTTACCATCCCTTGTACATCTACAGCTGGGGCCAGATCTTTCAGTGCGACTGCCCCCAAACTCTGGAATTCATTACCTCCACACCTCAGAGGCTGCACAAGTCTTCCCTCTTTTAAATCAAAACCTTCCTACCTTCACTCAGTGCTTCTCCATCTAAAGCACAACAGGCCTTGTCAGCCTGTCACACTCTTTCAGATCTACAGCCGGTAATTATGATGAATTTTAATGTTGTTTCTTTCTGAAAATGAAATGTTCTTTTTTTTACATGAATGAAACCACCATTCATTTTCAGCCTTAACACACGTTATACATCAACCAGCCATAACATTAATACCACCTGCCTAATATTGAATATGCCCCACTCCCCCCATTTGAGCTTCCACAACAGATCAGACCATTCGAGGCATAGACTTCACAAGACCTCTCAAGACGTCCTGTAGAATCTGGCCTGTAAGTCCTGTAAGATGTGAGGTTGGGCTTCCATGGGTCGCATCAATGAGCCTAAGGTGCCCCTAACCTTCACTTTTGGTAGGTACTGACCACTGCAGGTGGTCAGAAGAAACCTACAAGACCTGCCTGATGTTTGGAGATGTTCTGACCCAGTCACAGGTTCTTGTCAAAATTGCTCCTGCTTTTAACACCTTCATCACCTTCAAGACCTGACTGTTCACTCGCTGCCTAACATGTAGATCCCACCCCTCGACAGATGAAGATCCCACTGTAGATGAAGATTATCAGCTTTTTAGTGTTCCTAATGTTATGGTGTAATCTTACCACACTTAAAGCACACATCATAATCTTTCCAAATGGCATTGAAAGTTTTGGGATGTGTTGGGCAGTTGGGGATGAGGTAGGGATGAGGTGAGGTGAGGTGGTGATCATCCAACATCCCAACCTCACAAACGCTCTTGTCGCTGAATGTAATCAAATCCTCACAGCAATGCTCCTCCAAAATCTAGAAGCAAGCCTTCGTCCCTGGACAGCAGATAACTGGACAGTTACTCCAACACAAGCAGAATAAACTCATTTTTAACAATAGAAACAATAAATGAGTCAGTGTCCCAATACTTTTGTCCGGATAGTGTAGCATAGGACTATGAATAAATGCTTCCTTCTGGCTACAGTAGCTTGAGATATAGGTGTTTATGGATATGATTAATGGCCTAGATTGTGCATTTAGCAAGAATACAGTATGTATAAAACTGCTAATTACTGGCATTGTACCGGTTTCTGCCTGGAAACCAGTACAATGCCAGATGCGGCCTGCGTCAAAACTAATAGGCCCGAAGCATATTACCATATTAATGTTACCACGGCTGATTGACACGTTTTGACAGCAGCAAACAGCTGAGCGAAGCACTATATCTCATCAGGTTCGATCAGATTTTTGTCGACGTTCAGTAAAGCATTTTATAAAGCCTATAAAGCAGTAAGCGATCACACAGCGTATCGGTGGGCGGAGCGCCGACCAGTCAGTCAACACTCTGGACCAAATACGGCCCAACATCCAGCTAATGATCTCCCTCTGCTCTGACCTGCTCTGCTCTCAGCTCCGAGTCCCGAAGCTTTTACTTCTCCGTTTCCAGAAAAGTATGTCTGCTTTTGAATCTACTCATAAACAGCATATGCTCCTAACAATCACAGGCACCCTGGAGGCAAATTTAACCTTGAGGCTCGGAAGCAGATGTTGGGAGAAAATAACAGGAGAAGAAGAGATTATATCGGCTTTGGAAATATGATTGAATTCGGCAGGGCAGGAAATGAAATGCTATAGGTCCTCCTTTCGCCTCCACGCCTTCCGTCCGCCTGTGAAGTTAGAATAAACTTGTTTACGTGGAAGCAGCAATCAGCAATGGCACTCCACAGCCATTTAAAATTTCATGTCATGTTAGCGCCACTTGCAGAGAATTTCAACTAAAAACAAATGCATTATTAATGGAAACTCACACTAAGAATTGGATGCATTCAGGTGTAAAAGCAACAATCTTGTAAAAAAAAAAAACACAGTGGAGAGCGCAGAGCAACATTTAGGGAACTTGGGAGGTTGACCTGAATTTCAAAATATCTGTCCAAGGGACAAATCTGGGAGGGCGCGATACCAAGTGCCTGACAACAGCAATGCTCCTCCAAAATCTAGTAGCAAGCCTTCGTCCCTGGACAGTAGAGTAGACAGTTAGTCCTACAATGGCAGGATACACTCATTTTAATGCCCTCAGTTTCAGACGAAATAATGAATGAGCCAGTGTCCCAATACTTTTGTCCAAATAGTGTAGCCTATTTATTTTTGAAGACTATAAATACATGCTTACTTTCAGCTACAGCAGTTTGAGATGTAGGTGTTTATGGATATGATTATTGGCCTAGATTGGCCTAGAGAGTGCAGAGCAACCTTTAGGGAACTTGGGAGGTTGACCTGAATGACCATGTATCTCCAAAACGGTGACTTTACAGGAGAGGGCAAAAATGGTCTTCGTTTTGAATGGAAGTCGTGAAGAGCGAGAGAACGAGCGATTGAGCCATATCGTTGCCCTCAGCTCAGCTAGCTTCATCGGATTCCATGCAATCCGGCTAGCATTAGCTTTTAGCCATTTAAGCCTCACTACTATATTCCATATTACAAAGTAGCCGTTGTGTTTAGCCTTGAACAGCTTTTGCGAGTGGGCTGGAGGTGAAGAGTTTGCCACTCCAGGGTATCTTTAGCACATAATAAAAATCTTACAGCACACAAATAATAAAGTCCTGTACGTTTTATTCAGACAGAGGTGGATGACTTTACATTTATTAAGTCTATGAGACTTTCCTGAGGATTTGTGGGTGTGCTGAATTCAGTATACAGTGGTGCCTATCTACAAGGGTACCGGCTTGTACCTTCACTGTGCCAGGTCCCTTAGTTTGGATTTTTCATCACTTTTAAAGGTCAAGCATCAGAGAGAGAGAGCAGGAGCGAGAGAGAGAGAGAGAGAGAAACTAGGCTGAGCATCAATAAGAAACTCCAGCAAGCAGTGTGTAAACAGTGGTCCCAAGCAGCCGAGTTTCATACGGCATTAACACACACACACACACACACATACACACACACACAGTAAATGAGGCCTCTTGTAAAGACTTTTCACAGAGCGGCCAATCAACAAGACAATTGCTTTTCATAGCCATTGACATAATTGCATCACGCTCTCTGTCAGTCTGCAGCTTATCTTTTGTCATCTGAACAGGCGCTGGTGCACGCTATGCAAATTTACACCGGAGAACGAAGGACGTGTTTATGTCCTTGCGTGTTGCTCCTGTACCTCGCAGCAGGCATCAAGAACAGCAAGGATGGAATGCATGGAATTCAACCCGCACTCAGGTACCTCCACGCTGTTCCAGGAAAACGCTTTCAGTGGTATGTAGTTTAGGCATTTAAAGGAATTTATATATATATATATATATATATATATATATATATATATATATATATATATATATATATATATATATATATGATAATACCCAACACACATGCACCATACAATCCTATAGGCTACCACATGCTGTGTGCATTGGTAGAAGCATTGGGTAGAAGTGGTAATGCCTTTCCAGCATCCTATCAATACTGTACTATATTAAATCACACCACAAATCCATAGTAGGTGTCACACGGCTTACATTCTTCTCCATAAGAGACAGATA